>NW_027362772.1:160939134-161356634 GCF_046119375.1 Phyllobates terribilis
AATTTACAACATTGTATTGGAGTGGATTTTTTGAGGACCTCATTTGAGCTACTCCATTCTAGCTGATTCATTAGTGAGCCATCTAGATTGGAGTGGATGTTTTGAGGATCTTCCTGTAGCCTTGACTCTGTACAGTTTGGTGCTGAGGTGACTGGAATCGAGTTTTTCAAAGAGTGAGCCTCGCCTCGCGGGGAGAAACGTAGCAGAGCGCAGCAACACAGTCCTCATAATTTACAACATTGTATTGGAGTGGATTTTTTGAGGACCTCATTTGAGCAACTCCATTCTAGCTGATTCACTAGTGAGCCGTCTGGATCGGAGTGGATTTTTTGAGGATCTTCCTGTAGCCTTCACTCTGTACAGTTTGGTGCTGAGGTGACTGGAATTGAGTTTTTCAAAGAGTAGGTGTAGCCTCGCGGGGAAAAACATAACAGAGTGCAGCTGACAGTCCTCATAATTTACAACATAGGATTGGAGTGGATTTTTTGAGGTCCTCATTTGGGCAACTCCACTCTAGCTGATTCACTGGTGAGGTGACTAGATCGGAGTTGATCTTTTGATGATCTCTCTGCAGCTTCTCCATTCTAGACAGTTCAGTTTCTACAGTGACGTTCCTCAAAAAATCACCTCCAATGTCCAGAATGGAGCTGATTCCCGGATCCTCATAGCCTGCAATGTAGTGGAATTGGAATGTACACACATTGTAGATATATATCAGCCTTATAATTCTAATGATTTCATGTTTTTATTTTTTAAGTACTTGCTCAAACTGTTATATTTATTACGTATTTGCAAAGGGCAAAATTTTATTTTTTTCATGATTAATCAAACTTGCATTTTATTATCACTTTTTGTAATATAAATAATCACACACAGCGCTGATCGTTCAGTTTTACGTGGGGAAAAACGTAACAAAGCGCAGCGAGAGAGTCCTCATAATTAACAACATTGTATTGGAGTGGATTTTTTGAGGAACTCATTTTAGTAACTCCATTCTAGCTGATTCACTAGTGAGCCGTCTAGATCGGAGTGGATTTTTTGAGGATCTTCCTATAGCCTTCACTCTGTACAGTTTGGTGCTGAGGTGACTGGAATCGAGTTTTCTCAAAGAGTAAGCGGAGCCTCGCGGGGAGTAACGTAACAGAGCGCAGCAACACAGTCCTCATAATTTACAACATTGTATTGGAGTGGATTTTTTGAGGACCTCATTTGAGCAACTCCATTCTAGCTGATTCACTAGTGAGCCGTCTAGATCGGAGTGGGTATTTTGAGGATCTCCCTGTAGCCTCCAAACTGTACAGGTGCTGAGGTGACTGGAGTCGAGTTTTTCAAAGAGTTAGCGGAGCTTCGCAGGGAGAAACATAACAGAGCGCAGCAACACAGTCCTCATAATTTACAACATTGTTTTGGAGTGGATTTTTTGAGGACCTCATTTGAGCAACTCCATTCTAGCTGATTCACTAGTGAGCCGTCGAGATCGGAGTGGATTTTTTGAGGATCTTCCTGTAGCCTTCACTCTGTACAATTGGGTGCTGAGATGACTGGAATTGAGTTTTTCAAAGAGTAGGTGTAGCCTCGTGGGGAAAAACATAACAGAGTGCTGCTGACAGTCCTCATAATTTACAACATAGGATTGGAGTGGATTTTTTGAGGTCCTCATCTGAGCAACTCCTGTTAAGATCTGCAGCATAAACTTGGGAAAGAAGGGGAGAGCTGTCCCTACAGTAAGACTAAGCTGAGTCCCTACGTTGTAGCGGATGACCTGTTCCTTGTGAACAGACCCGCCTTCGTCCTCTGCTAGTCTGAATGGAGACCTATAGTGAAAGGGAGGGGTCCCTAAAAGAACTAAGGACTGGGACAAAAAATGGGACACCTCCTAACAGAAGTTGTTGCAGAGCAAAAGATAAACTGACAAAAGTACTAGAGGTCCAGAGGACCAAGCAAACTAGAGATAGATAGGCACAAAAGCACCTGGCTAGAAAGACAGTCTAAACAACACTGAAGTCCAGCAAGGCCAGAAGGGCGAGCTGGAATATATAGGAAGATGGTCACGTGACCGCAAAACACAAGATAGAAACAAAAACAAACAGGAGGGTTCTAACAGTACCCCCTCTTTTATGAGGATCCTCCGGATCCTCCAGGCCCAGGCCTATCCAGAAATCTCCTGTGGAAAGCTCTGACAAGTCTAGGGGCAGAGACATCATCCGCCTTAACCCAGGAGTTATCCTCGGGACCGAAACCTTTCCAAGCGATGAGATACTGCAATCTCCCTCTATGCTCTCTGGAATTCAGGATACAAGAAATTTCATATTCGCCGTCTCCCACCACCGGAGGAACTGTGACAGTGGCCTCCCTATCCGATACATCAGCCTTTTTTAACAAGGAAATATGAAACACAGGATTAATCTTCCAGGAGAAGGGAACCTCCAACCTAACAGCAGACTGGTTAACCACCTGAAGCACCTTAAATGGCCCCACAAACTTCGGACCCAATTTTTTAGAGGGAATCCTCAACTGCAGATTCTTTGAGGACAACCAAACCATGTCACCCACAGTAAACAAAACCTCTTTACGTTTCCTGTTAAAATACTTCTTGGACTTTTTGTTAGCCTCTTGAAGGTTACAACGTACATTGAATCCAAAAAAAAGGGACCTATAAGACGCAATACTTAATTTCAAATATAATCCAATCAAAGCAAAGAAGTATAGATGCAATAAAATACAAATTTTATTCAAAAAAGTTTAAAAAGACATCATATTAAAAAATGCATAAAGGAGAAGTAAAATTGAAGAAACCCACAGTGACAAGTAGTATATATAATCATATAGACATTATTGCAACCCCAGTCATGTATGCTATAACAAAGCAGCAAAATACATAAAGTGACTTGTGCTTAGTGCATATAAATATGTTAATAAATCGGGCTAAGTATATGCAAGTAAGACCAAATGGAAAAGACACCGATTTCTAAAGCTGAAAAGTGAGCATACATGAAAGAAGCACTGTTGCTTATCAGATGTAAACTACCTAGATAGGGTATATATAGGGTCCATGATGTAAAGCTTCAATAAGGATCAGAAAGCCCTCAATATTGTAGAATATAAGGACAGTGTCCCTGGCAAAGTTGCCAAATATAACTGTCAATCAGTAAGGAATCATAGCAAGATGAAGGGCAAATCAAAAAGACACAAAGTAGAGGAATGAAGCAATACAACCTGTGTCACTGGTGGGACCAGACAACCCCAACGCGCGTTTCGTGTTCCGCTTCTTCGGGGGGAAGGAGGTACATAGAAGTCTCATGTGTCCTCTTATATAGCGCTACACAAGTGTGCGCGTGTCGTAATGGCGGCGCTACCGGAAGTCAGAGCAGGGAGGAAGCCGGAAGCATCGGCGCTCCACGTCACCTATCTCCGCCCACCGCTCGACGCGTCAGCACGGATGGAGGAGAGAGATGACGCCAAGGAGCACGTAGCTAGGCAACCAACCCCGTCCGCAAACTGGAAGCGCACTCCACACATAAAAAACAGCTGAAAGAGACAGCAGCGGCGTGTGCTAACACTGGGAAATGAGAGGAAGAAGTAATGAGGTGAGAGAGCCAGCGTGCAGACAGAATATGTCAATAAGGAAGTACTAGGCAGAAAATAAATAAAACAAATATAAAACTGGATGGAAAGAAAAACAAGAAGTGACAAAGCAACAAGTATATAAATCTCAGAGAAAAAACGTGAGAAGGGTAAAATTAGAGAGCTATGTAGCTATGTTTTATTCATATTTTTAATTATTTTATTTTGCATCTTTCTCTCTAATTTTATTTTCTGCCTAGTACTTCCCTATTGACATATTCTGTCTGCACGCTGGCTCTCTCACCTCATTACTTCTTCCTCTCATTTCCCAGTGTTAGCACACGCCGCTGCTGTCTCTTTCAGCTGTTTTTTATGTGTGGAGTGCGCTTCCGGCTTGCGGACGGGGTTGGTTGCCTAGCTACGTGCTCCTTGGCGTCATCTCTCTCCTCCATCCGTGCTGACGCGTCGAGCGGTGGGCGGAGATAGGTGACGTGGAGCGCCGATGCTTCCGGCTTCCTCCCTGTTCTGACTTCCGGTAGCGCCGCCATTATGACACGTGCACACTTGTGTAGCGCTATATAAGAGGACACATGAGACTTCTATGTACCTCCTTCCCCCCGAAGAAGCGGAACGCGAAACGCGCGTTGGGGTTGTCTGGTCCCATCAGTGACACAGGTTGTATTGCTTCATTCCTCTACTTTGTGTCTTTTTGATTTGCCCTTCATCTTGCTATGATTCCTTACTGATTGACAGTTATATTTGGCAACTTTGCCAGGGACACTGTCCTTATATTCTACAATATTGAGGGCTTTCTGATCCTTATTGAAGCTTTACATCATGGACCCTATATATACCCTATCTAGGTAGTTTACATCTGATAAGCAACAGTGCTTCTTTCATGTATGCTCACTTTTCAGCTTTAGAAATCGGTGTCTTTTCCATTTGGTCTTACTTGCATATACTTAGCCCGATTTATTGACATATTTATATGCACTAAGCACAAGTCACTTTATGTATTTTGCTGCTTTGTTATAGCATACATGACTGGGGTTGCAATAATGTCTATATGATTATATATACTACTTGTCACTGTGGGTTTCTTCAATTTTACTTCTCCTTTATGCATTTTTTAATATGATGTCTTTTTAAACTTTTTTGAATAAAATTTGTATTTTATTGCATCTATACTTCTTTGCTTTGATTGGATTATACAACGTACATTAGTCCAAACTCTCTCCAAATCACCCGAAAAATTCTCCTCCTCCGGCACCGCCGACCCCAATTTGGAGAACGAACCAAAAGACGATGTCTCCCAGTACAACAAAAAAAAGGAGAGCACCCAGCAGAGGAGGATGTATGATTGTTAAGAGCAAATTCTGCGAGAGGCAGAAACTCCGACCACACCTCTTGATTGTCTGCCACAAAACAACGCAAAAACTGTTCAACATCCTGGTTCTTTCTTTCAGTCTGTCCATTAGACTCAGGATGATAACCAGACGGAAATGACAAATGGACTCCCAACCTGTCACAAAAAGCACGCCAAAAGCGAGCCACAAACTGAGGTCCCCTATCAGAAACAATGTCGGTGGGAACGCCATGGAGCCTGACAATTTCCTTAACAAACGCCTTAGCGAGTGTCTTAGCGCAGGGTTGCTTAATGAATGGAACCAAATGACACATCTTGCTAAAACGGTCCACGACCACCCAGATGACAGTGAAACCCTCGGACACAGGAAGGTCAGTAGTAAAATCCATTGCCAGATGCGTCCAAGGCGCACTAGGAACCTCCAGAGGGCAAAGCAACCCCGCAGCAGGGGTATGGGAAGCCTTTGACCTAGCACACACCGTACATTGACGCACCCACTTGATGACTTCCTTCTGCCACCAAGGCCACCAAAAACTGCGACTGATAGGTCTCTTAGTTTCAGAAATTCCTGGATGACCTGCCAACCGAGACTCATGATACTCCACAAACAAATCTCTCCTAGAGGTTCTAGGCACAAACAACCTCCCATGAGGAGTGTTAGATGGGGCATCCTCTTGGGCTTTCAGAATCCCTTCTTCTAAAACGGAGTCCAATGCTGCTACCGCAACTCCTTCCTGTAAAATGCTCTCCTCCTCCTCGGTACCAACCATGGGAGAAAAGCTGCGAGATAAAGCATCGGCTTTAACATTCTTAGTACCAGGGATGTATAAGTAACAGAAAAATTGAACCGAGAAAAAAAAAGTGCCCACCTAGCTTGACGGGCATTCAAGCGTTTGGCAGCATCCAGATAGGTAAAATTCTTATGATCTGTGAAAACCTGAACAGGAAATTTAGCACCTTCCAAGAAATGATGCCAATGTTCAAATGCAAGTATAATAGCCAGCAATTCCCGATTACCAACATCGTAATTAAGTTCGGTTTCTGAAAATTTTTTCGAAAAAAAGCACAGGGATGTACTCCATCCTTGTTCTCCTGAGACAAAGCTGCACCGACCCCCACCGAAGAAGCATCAACCTCGACCAAAAAAGGCTTGGTCTCATCAGGCTGCATAAGGATAGGGGCAGAACTGAACCTCTCCTTGAGATACACAAAAGATTCAATGGCCTCAGTAGTCCACTGGACCGTATTCGCACCTTTCCTGGTGAGATCGGTCAGCGGCTTAACAATTATAGAAAAATTCTTAATGAATTTCCTGTAATAATTGGCGAAACCCAAAAATCTCTGTATTGATTTCAAACCAATAGGCCTAGGCCATTCCTGCACAGCCTGAACTTTCACCGGGTCCATCTCAAAGCCCTCGCTGGAGATAATGTAGCCCAAAAAACTAATTCTCTGCACAGCGAACTCACATTTCTCCAGCTTAGCAAAAAGTGAATTATCACTCAATAACTGCAACACCTCACGTACGCTCTGTCAATGGGACTCCAGATATGGTGAATAAATCAGAATGTCATCCAAATACACAACCACATTCTTGCCAATAAAAGGTCTCAGGATGTCATTGATAAGGTTCTGAAAAAACGCGGGAGCATTGGTAAGACTGAAGTGCATCACCAGATTCTCAAAATGACCTACCGGAGTGTTAAAAGCAGTTTTCCATTCATCACCCTCCTTCATTCGTACCAAATTGTATGCCCCCCGGAGATCAATTTTAGAGAACAACTTGGCCCCTACTAACTGGTTAAACAAGTCCGGAATTAACGGAAATGGGCAGGAATTGCGTACGGTAATCTTATTCATTTCACGAAAATCCAGACATGGACATAAACCGCCGTCTTTTTTTTTAACAAAGAAAAATCCAATGGCCACAGGCGACTTAGAAGGTCTAATGTGACCAGCAGTCAAGCTTGTCTGTATGTATTCCTCCAAGGCCTTTCTTTCAGGGATAGTCAGATTAAATAAGCGACTCTTGGGAGGAGTAGCTCCAGGAACAAACTCAATGGTGCAATCATAGTCCTTATGAGGAAGTAAAACTTGCCAATCCTCCTCTGAAAAAAACTTCCAAAAATCCTGAATAGGTACAGGTAATTCCCCTTTTTCCACAGCCGCAATTCGACCATTACAACATTTATCATAGCACTTAGGAGTCCAAGACTTAATCTCATTAGTAGACCAGTCCAGTAAAGGATTGTGCAGTTTTAACCAAGGCAAACCTAAAACAGGGTAAATTATTTAATACCACCAAATCCAAATTTTCTTGGTGAATGCCACTGATAGTGAGGGGAAATGCAGCAACCTTGTGAGTAATACATTTCAAAGGAGTGTTATCAATTGCAATCAAAGAAATAGGTGATGACAAAGGTTTGGATTCCAATTTAAGTTTTTCCAAAAACCCCTTATCAATCACATTAAGTGTTGAACTACAATCCCCAAATACCTGAAATTCAATCAAATCTTCCTGCAATGAGGTACTCCCTGAAAGAAATACTCCCTTAGAGTTTAAACAAGCAATGCGGGCGTAACTGACCTTTTTTTTTTCTTGACTTAAACGAAGCTCCCAGTTCTTAATCAAATGGTCAGATTTACCACAATAAAAACACAATCCCTTGGAAAACCTGCGGTCTCTTTCCTGAGAGCGGAGTGACATTACCTCAACCTCCATCGGTTCTCCGCCGTCCGAGCAGACCCTCTGGGAACTAGGAGCTGCCATTGCAGGAATCTTTTCATCATAAACCCTGGCACGCAGTCTCCTGTCCACACGTATAGCTAATTGCATGGCTTCTTGCAAGGTTTCAGGTGCAGGAAATGCAATCAGCAGATCCTTAACCCTTTCACTTAGACCAGCAAGAAAAAAACATTTTAATGCCTAATCATTCCATTTCACTTCTGAGGACCACCTTCTGAAGTGTGTACAATAATTTTCAACATCACCTGACCCCTGATTCAAACGTCTCAGTTCTGTCTCAACAGATGAGACTCGATCAGGATCGTCATACAATAGCCCCATAGCAGAAAAAAAATCCTCTACTGACCTAAAACACGGATCATTAGGTTGGAGAGAAAAAGCCCACCCCTGTGGTTCCTTGCGCAAAAGTGACATGATAAACCCAATGCACTGTGATTCATTCCCAGAGGACTTTGGTCTCAAACGAAAATATAATAAACAAGCATTTTAAAGGAAAAAAAATCTTGCTGTTTACCATCAAAAATATCAGGGAGTCCTACCTTCGGTTCCACAAAATGCGCTCCCGGACAGCTACTCACCTGTTGCCGGAGCTCGCACACCTCCAGAGACAATCCCTGCAGGCCTTGAGCCAAATCTTGAACAGAAACCATACTGATCCCTGGATTTCTTTCCTTAAAGTATTTTTTGTTTGGGCTGGACTTACTGTTAAGATCTGCAACATAAACTAGGGAAAGAAGGGGAGAGCTGTCCCTACAGTAAGACTAAGCTGAGTCCCTATGTTGTACCGGTCGACCTGTTCCTTGTGAACAGACCCGCCTTCGTCCTCGGCTAGTCTGAACGGAGACCTATATAGAAAGGGAGGGGTCCCTAAAAGAACTAAGGACTGGGACAAAAAATGGGACACCTCCTAACAGAAGTTGTTGCAGAGCAAAAGATAAACTGACAAAAGTACTAGAGGTCCAGAGGACCAAGCAAACTAGAGATAGATAGGCACAAAAGCACCTGGCTAGAAAGACAGTCTAAACAACATTGAAGTCCAGCAAGGCCAAAAGGGCAGAGCTGGAATATATAGGAAGATGGTCACGTGACCGCAAAACACAAGATAGAAACAAAAACAAACAGAAGGGTTCTAACAACTCCATTCTAGCTGATTCACTAGTGAGCCATCTAGATCGGAGTGGATTTTTTGAGGATCTTCCTGTAGCCTTCACTCTGTACAGTTTGGTGCTGAGGTGACTGGAATCGAGTTTTTAAAAGAGTGAGTGGAGCTTCGCAGGGAGAAACATAACAGAGCGCAGAAACAGGGTCCTAATATTGGAGTGGATTTTTTGAGGAACTCATTTTAGCAACTCCATTCTAGCTGATTCACTAGTGAGCCATCTAGATCGGAGTGGGTATTTTGAGGCAGTGGCGTACCGCCAATGGCGGCAGACCACGCCACTGCTATGGGGCCCGTGGCCGGAGGGGACCCGTGAGGGCCCCAAGCAGCGTGGGAACGAGGAGGATAGGTGAGTAGGAGGTTGCGGCGGCAGAGGAGCGGGTTGCGCAGTGGAGGAGCGGTGCACATGCAGTAGCCTGCTGCTGCAGCCACCACGTGTCCCCGCTGCTAAAGGGACATGAATATTCCCTCTTCTCCACTCCCATGGGCGTGGAGAAGACGGAATATTCATTCTCTTTAGTAGCGGGCACGGAGGAGCGCTGAGCCGCCTCTCCTGCTGTCAGTGCAGAGGATAAATATGCCGGCAGCAGCTCACCTCAGTGTCTGAGAGCGCGCGCTGCTCAGATGCCGACATGAGCTGCAGCAGACAGGACGCAGCGCTGGAGCAGAGGTGAGGAAGGAAGGTGAATATAAGTGTTTATTGTTTTGTGTGCAGTGATTGGGGGGTTGAGGAGGCCACACATACCAGGATACTTGGATTGAGGAGGCCACACATACCAGGAATGGGGGATTGAGGAGGCCACACATACCAGGAATGGGGGATTGAGGAGGCCACACATACCAGGATACTTGGATTGAGGAGGCCACACATACCAGGAAAGGGGGATTGATGAGGCCACACATACCAGGAATGGGGGATTGAGGAGGCCACACTTACCAGGATTTGGGGATTGAGGAGGCCACACATAACAGGGATTAGGGGATTGAGGAGGCCACACATACCAGGATACTTGGATTGAGGAGGCCACACATACCAGGAATGGGGGATTGAGGAGGCCACACATACCAGGAATGGGGGATTGAGGAGGCCACACATACCAGGATTGGGGGGTTGAGGAGGCCACACATACCAGGAATGGGGGATTGAGGAGGCCACATATACCAGGATTGGGGGATTGAGGAGGCCACACATACCAGGATTGGGGGATTGAGGAGGCCACACATACCAGGAATGGGGGATTGAGGAGGCCACACATACCAGGATACTTGGATTGAGGAGGCCACACATACCAGGATTTGGGGATTGAGGAGGCTACACATACCAGGGATTGTGGGGGCCACACATACCAGGGATTGTGGGGGCCACACATACCAGGAATTGTGGGGGCCACACATACCAGGGATTGTGGGATTGAGGGGGCCACACATACGAGGATGGGGAAATTTACCAGTAGCTGCTGCATTTCCCACCCTAGGCTTATACTCAAGTCAATAGGTTTTCCCATTTTTATGTGGTAAAATTAGGGGCCTCGGCTTATATTCGGGTTGGCTTATTTAAAATATACGGTATTTTAAAATCAGTGAGTACTTGGTGCCCATAATACTGCAGGACTGTGGCGTGCATTATACTATATGGGGGCTGCATTTTACCCTATGGGGTGTGTAATATACTGTATGGAGGACTATGGGGAGTGCATTATATTCTATGGAGGACCATGGGAAGTTCATTATACTATATGGAGGATTATGAGGGGCGCATTATAGTATATGGAGGTTTATGGGGGAGCATTATACTATATGGAGGATTATGGGGGCGCATTATACTATATGGAAGATTATTGGTGGTGCATTATACTATATGGAAGTCTATGTGGGGCCATTATAATATTTTGAGGGCTATGTGGGGGGCCATTATACTGTATGAAAGCAATTATACAGTGTGAATGTTTGTGTGGGGTCATTATACTGTTTGGAGGGCTGTGTGGGGGCCATTATACTGTTTAGAGGGCTGTGTGGGGCCATGAGAGTGTATGGAGGGCTCTGTGGCAGGGCCGGCGTCAGCACCCGGCGCACCCGGGCAAATGCCGGGGCCCTGAGCAGGCAGAGGGGCCCACTGGCGGTCGCGCACCCCGCTGGGCTATGGGCGGAGGAGAGCGGTGTCAGCGCCCGCCCTTCTCCGCCGCTTGCTCAGGGCCCGGCAGCTGGATACTTACCTCTCCCCTTGCCTCCGCAGATCAGCTGTCTTCCTGCTCTGCGCTCCCTGTGATGTCTCAGGTCAGAGGGCGCGGTGACGTCTTTACACCGCGCCCTCCCCTGAGCAGTCACAGGGAGCGCTGAGCGGGAAGATGCTGACAACGCTGGAGTTCGGACCCGAGCAGCGGGCAGCGGGCAGCAGGTAGCAGGTGAGGAGAAGGGAGATGAGTATTTGATTTTTTTTTTTAATGTATGGAGGCATGGGGCAGTATAAAGAGAAGGGGGGGGCATCCTGCATGGGGCATTATAAAGAGAGGGAGGGACATCCTGCATGGGGCATTATAAAGAGGGGGGGTGACATCCTGCATGGGGCATTATAAGGTGGGGAACAGCCTGCATGGGGCATTATAAAGGGGAGGGCAGCCTGCATAGTGCATTATGTGGGGGGGAACAGCCTGCATGGAGCATTATAAGGGGGGGCAGCCTGTATGGGGCATTATGTGGGGGGTAACAGCCTGCATGGAGCATTAAAAGGGGGGGGGCCTGTATGGGGCATTATGTGGGGGGTAACAGCCTGCATGGAGCACTATAAGGGGGCGACAGCCTGTATGGGGCATTATGTGGGGGGTAATTGCCTGCATGCAGAATTATATGGGGGCCAGTATCCTGTATGGAGCGTTATAAGGGGACTGGTATCCTGTATGGAGCGTTATATGGGGGCCAGTATCCTGTATGGAGTTTTATAAGGGGTCCAGTATCCAGTATGGAGCGTTATATGGGGGCCAGTATCCTGTATGGAGCTTTATAAGGGGACCAGTATCCTGTATGGAGCGTTATATGGGGGCCAGTATTCTGTATGGAGCCTTATATGGGGGCCAGTATTCTGTATGGAGCCTTATATGGAGGCCAGTATTCCGTGTGGAGCCTTATATGGGGGCCACTATTCCGTATGGGGCCTTATATGGGGGCCAGTATTCCGTATGGAGCCTTACATGGGGGCCAGTATTCCGTATGGAGCCTTATATGGGGGCCAGTATTCCGTATGGAGCCTTATATGGGGGCCAGTATTCCGTATGAAGCCTTATATGGGGGCCAGTATTCCGTATGGGGCCTTATACGGGGGCCAGTATTCCGTATTGGGCCTTATATGGGGGCCAGTATTCCGTATGGAGCCTTATATGGGGGCCAGTATTCCGTATGGGGCCTTATATGGGGGCCAGTATTCCGTATGGAGCCTTATATGGGGGCCAGTATTCCGTATGGGGCCTTATATGGGGGCCAGTATTCCATATGGAGCCTTATATGGGGGCCAGTATTCCGTATGGAGCCTTATATGGGGGCCAGTATTCCGTATGGAGCCTTATATGGAGGCCAGTATTCCGTATGGAGCCTTATATGGGGGCCAGTATTCCGTATGGAGCCTTATATGGGGGCCAGTATTCCGTAAGGAGCCTTACATGGGGGCCAGTATTCCGTATGGAGCCTTATATGGGGGCCAGTATTCCGTATGGAGCCTTATATGGGGGCCAGTATTCCGTATGGAGCCTTATATGGGGGCCAGTATTCCGTATGGAGCCTTATATGGGGGCCAGTATTCCGTATGGAGCCTTATATGGGGGCCAGTATTCCGTATGGAGCCTTATATGGGGGCCAGTATTCCGTATGGAGCCTTATATGGGGGCCAGTATTCCGTATGGGGCCTTATATGGGGGTCAGTATTCCGTATGGAGCCTTATATGGGAGCCAGTATTCCGTATGGAGCCTTATATGGGGGCCAGTATTCCGTATGGGGCCTTATATGGGGGCCAGTATTCCGTATGGAGCCTTATATGGGGGCCAGTATTCCGTATGGAGCCTTATATGGGGGCCAGTATTCCGTATGGAGCCTTATATGGGGGCCAGTATTCCGTATGGAGCCTTATATGGGGGCCAGTATTCCGTATGGGGCCTTATATGGGGGCCAGTATTCCGTAAGGAGCCTTACATGGGGGCCAGTATTCCGTATGGAGCCTTATATGGGGGCCAGTATTCCGTATGGAGCCTTATATGGGGGCCAGTATTCCGTATGGAGCCTTATATGGGGGCCAGTATTCCGTATGGAGCCTTATATGGGGGCCAGTATTCCGTATGGAGCCTTATATGGGGGCCAGTATTCCGTATGGGGCCTTATATGGGGGCCAGTATTCCGTATGGGGCCTTATATGGGGCCAGTATTCCGTATGGAGCCTTATATGGGAGCCAGTATTCCATATGGAGCCTTATATGGGGGCCAGTATTCCGTATGGGGCCTTATATGGGGGCCAGTATTCCGTATGGAGCCTTATATGGGGGCCAGTATTCCGTATGGAGCCCTATATGGGGGCCAGTATTCCGTATGGAGCCTTATATGGGGGCCAGTATTCCTTATGGGGCCTTATATGGGGGCCAGTATTCCGTATGGAGCCTTATATGGGGGCCAGTATTCCGTATGGAGCCTTATATGGGGGCCAGTATTCCTTATGGGGCCTTATATGGGGGCCAGTATTCCGTATGGAGCCTTATATGGGGGCCAGTATTCCGTATGGAGCGTTATATGGGGGCCAGTATTCCATATGGGGCCTTATATAGGGGCCAGTATTCCGTATGGAGCCTTATATGGGGGCCAGTATTCCGTATGGAGCCTTATATGGGGGCCAGTATTCCGTATGGGGCCTTATATGGGGGCCAGTATTCCTTATGGAGCCTTATATGGGGGCCAGTATTCCGTATAGGGCCTTATATGGGGGCCAGTATTCCGTATGAAGCGTTATATGGGGGCCAGTATTCCGTATGGAGCCTTATATGGGGGCCAGTATTCTGTGTGGAGCGATTCACCGGTTTCTGAGCTATTGTGGAATTTACAATAGATATCACTCATGTAATGTAAGAAGTGAAATCTTTGCATTGTACTATATATATATATATATATATATATATATATATATATTTCTCCGCCGTATCTCTGCATCATGAATCGTGGTATGTGTTAAAGGGGCCCACTGAGACTCTTTCGCCCGGGGCCCAGAAAAACCTGGAGCCGGCCCTGCTCTGTGGGGTTCACAGTTGGGGGATTATACAGTGTTAGGGTCACTATACTTTTCCGTGGGAGTTGCAGTGGGGTACAATATGCTCATTATACTGTGCATGTGGAGGAATGCACCATAGGGGTATCATACTGTTTGGGGGGCACTTTTGTTGGCATCATACTTTATGGAGGCAATGAAGGAGGAATCTACGACTTCAGAAGGAGGTAAATTACTATGTAAAGGCTGGAAAGTTATGAGATCTGCACTTCTGTGACACAGACAAATATTTATTTTTTGTAGGGGGGGGGGCCCAATTAGAGCTTCTGCTATGGGGCCCCATGACTTCTATGTACGCCCCTGTTTTGAGGATCTCCCTGTAGCCTCCAAACTGTACAGTTTGGTGCTGAGGTGACTGGAATCAAATTTTTCAAAGAGTGAGCGGAGCTTCGCAGGGAGAAATATAACAGAGGGCAGCTGAGAGAGTCCTCATAATTTACAACATTGTATTGGAGTGGATTTTTTGAGGACCTCATTTGAGCAACTCCATTCTAGCTGATTCACATTCACTAGTGAGCCGTATAGATTGGAGTGGATTTTTTGAGGACCTCATTTTAGTAAATCCATTCTACCTGATTCACTAGTGAGCCATCTAGATTGGAGTGGGTTTTTTGAGGATCTCCCTGTAGCCTCCAAACTGTACTGTTTGATGCTGAGGTGACTGGAATCGAGTTTTTCAAAGAGTGAGTGGAGCTTCGCAGGGAGAAACATAGCAGAGCGCAGCAACATGTAAAGCGCCATGGAATAAATGGCGCTATAATAATAAATAATAATAATAATAACAGAGTCCTCATAATTTACAACATTGTATTGGAGTGGATTTTTTGAGGACCTCATTTGAGCAACTCTATTCTAGCTGATTCACTAGGGAGCCGTCTAGATCGGAGTGGGTATTTTGAGGATCTCCCTGTAGCCTCCAAACTGTACAGTTTGTTGTTGAGGTGACTGGAATTGAGTCTTTTGAGAGTGGGCGAAGCCTCGCGGGGAGAAACGTAACAGAGTGCAGCCGAGAGAGTCCTCATAATTTACCACATTGGATTGAAGTGGATTTTTTGAGGACCTCATTTGAGCAACTCCATTCTAGCTGATTCACTAGTGAGCCGTATAGATTGGAGTGGATTTTTTGAGGTCTTCATTTGAGCAACTCCATTCTATCTGATTCACTAGTGAGCCATCTAGATCGGTGTGGATTTTTAGATGATCTCCCTGTAGCCTCTATTCTGTACAGTTCATTGGTGACCTGACTAGAATGGAGTTGCTGGAGCGTTGTCCTCATAGGATCAAATCCAATCTAGACGGCTCATGACTGAAACCTCCAGAATAGAGTTAATTCCAGGAGCTCCTCATAGATTCCAATCTAGTGGCATAGGAATTATAAATGTATGTATGTATTGTCACTTTTTGTGACATACATAATTACACACAGCACTGATTGTTCAGTTTTGCCCGAATTTGACTTTTACTGTATGTACACCAGTCCCAGCCACAGCAGCGACATTTCTGAAGAGTGGGCGGAGCTAGACAACATTTATGTGATCATTTCTGCCACATTTGTGATGTAAATTATGATAATGTCCACCCGCTCTTCATAATGCTGGTGCTGACCAGGACTGGTGGACAAACAAGAAAAGTAAAATTTTGTCAAACATGAACAATCAGAGCTTTGTGTAAGTTTTTTAAACTATGAAAAGTGATAATATAAAAAAAAACATTTTTTTTAATTTAACAAAAAAAAAGCTTTCTACCTCTCACCTTTTATTAATACTGGCATGCAAAATTTGTTTCTTCATGAATTGTGGCTGTAATCTTGTATAATGTCTGCCAAGAAATAATAAAACACCCTGCAGCAACTCCAATCTATATGTCTCAGTACAGAGATGGCAAGATTGAGCTGCTGCACTGAGGTCCATGATTTGTGGGCACAATGTACTGTGTATAAGGACGTCCACTGAACGGAAACTCCATTCTACAACCCCTGGCAAAAATTATGGAATCACTGAGCTCGGAGGATGTTCATTCAGTTGTTTAATGTTGTTGAAAAAAAGCAGATCACAGACATGGCACAAAACTAAAGTCATTTCAAATAGCAACTTTAGGGCTTTAAGAAACACTAAAAGAAATCAAGATAAAAATGTAGTACTCAGTAAGGGTAATTTTTTTCAGACCAAGCAGAGGGAAAAAATTATGGAATCACTCAATTCTGAGGAAAAAATTATGGAATCACCCTGTAAATTTTCATTGCCAAAACTAACACCTGCATCAAATTATATCTGCTCGTTAGTCTGCATCTAAAAAGGAGTGATCACACCTTGGAGAGCTGTTGCACCGAGTGGACTGACATGAATCATGGCTCCAACACGAGAGATGTCAATTGAAACAAAGGAGAGGATTATAAAACTCTTAAAAAAAGGTAAATCGTCACGCAATGTTGCAAAAGCTGTTGGTTGTTCACAGTCAGCTGGGTCTAAAATCTGGACCAAATACAAACAACATGGGAAGGTTGTTAAAGGCAAACATACTGGTAGACCAAGGAAGACATAAAAGCGTCAAGACCGGAAACTTAAAGCAATATGTCTCCAAAACAGGAAATGAAGAGCAAAAGAAATGAACGAATGGGAGGAAACTGGAGTCAATGTCTGTGACCGAACTGTAAGAAACTGCCTAAAGGAAATGGGATTTACATACAGAAAAGCTAAACATAAGCCATCATTAACACCTAAACAGAAAAAAGCAAGGTTACAATGGGCTAAGGAAAATCAGTCGTGGACTGTGGATGACTGGATGAAAGTCATATTCAGTGATGAATCGAGAATCTGCATTGGGCAAGGTGATGATGCTGGAACTTTTGTTTGGTGCCGTTCCAATGAGATTTATAAAGATGACTGCATGAAGACAACATGCAAATTTCCACAGTCATTGATGATATGGGGCTGCATGTCAGGTAAAGGCACTGGGGAGATGGCTGTCATTACATCTTCAATAAATGCCCAAGTGTACATTGATATTTTGGACAGTTTTCTTATCCCATCAATTGAAAGGATGTTTGGGATGATTTCATTTTTCAAGATGATAATGCATCCTGCCATAGAGCAAAAACTGTGAAAACATTCCTAGAAAGAAGACACATAAGTAGTGTTGAGCCACCCCCGCAGTGTTCGAGTTCGGTTCGGTTCGTCGAACACCCGTGTGTTCGCCGAACTGTTCGTCAAACTGTTCGTCGAACACCTTCGAACACCGTTAAAACCAATGGCGGGCAAACAAAAACACATAGAAACACATAGAAAACACCTTCAAAGGTGTCCAAAAGCTGACAAACTGCTCAGAAGACACAACTAACACATGGAAAAGTGACAAGTACATATAGTCATGCGAAAAGAAAAGAGGTGGAGGAGTAAAAGGAGGGGGAGACACAGATATAGGCATGTCATGCCCTTCTAAAATCCAAAAAGTGAGAAGCCGACACGTTCAGTCCGCTCCTGCCCGTGCCACCTCCGTGTCGCCGGGTTTGTGCCAGAGCCGCGGTGAACCCTGACGGCCAGCCCCCCTCTCCCAATACTGGTGCCTGTCCGCTGGTGGGTCGAGCGAGCCCCCCTGTGGTGGAGGCAGCTCTAAGCTTTTTAATTTAAATTGTCTCTCTAATTTGAATAAATACACTTTAAATCCATTTACAAGGATCTATTGGAGGGCAAGTCTCATGCCAGCAGCCGCGTAATTCCAGCTCCAGTAGCGTCCACTAAAGCTGCTGCAGTTAAAAAGCTTTTATAAGGATCGAGCTCGGCTGTCCACCGCAAGGCATCCTAGTGCCAGTCCGAGCCCCTATGCCTTGGGGTGCCTCCTGATGCTCTTCACTGAGTATCCCGTGGTCCCGAAGCATTTCCTTTGAAAAAATGAAGTGTCCAAACTACAGGTGGTGTAGCTTGCTTAACAGCCGGGATAATCCGCTGACTAGCAGACACTGCTACTAGGCACAAAGTATTTCCTGGGCTAGATGCAGTTAAAAATTTGTAATTAGATACTCTCGTTGGATGCTGAGAAAGCATTCCATAGAGTCTCCTGGCACGCCATATATGATTCTCTTAAAAAGCTTGGGGTAGGGGTCTAGGGGACCCTTTTATAGCCAAAATCACGGCCCTGTATCGCAATACGTCACCTAGGCTGAAGATAAATGGAACTGTAGCACCCTGAGGGCTCGGTTGCTACAGAGGTATTGCACCTCACCCAGAGGTGTGATATCTCACTCTCAGGTAAGGATGTAGTGTGGATCAGGACCCGACACCTGCATGCATTACACCACATTGCCGTGGGGCAGGGCGACCAATATGCCCCTGAGATGGGCACGACAGTCCCTGTCCCTGGCTGGAGTGGGGGGAGGGAACACTGAGGAAGGGGAACCCTGTAGTGCAGGAGCAGGGAGGAATCAGTTCCTAGGTGCATTGAGAAGGGAGTATAAAAGGTGGGCACCATCTTAGTTCAGTGCAGAGAAGTCTGAGCAGAAGTGGCAGGGAGCAGGGGCTCTGCATGAGCTCTGCTCCGGAGGCGGGCCTAGTAACAGAGGCCCAGGCCTGGAAGAGGGAGAAGGAAGGAAGAGGAGCGGAGAAGGCTCCAGGAACGAGGAACGAAGGGATCTCAGGGGTGCGGACGGGCGAGTCGCCACCGCACGCCCGAATCCACCTGCGTGGAGGGGTCAGGCCAAAGGGGGAGACCGGTCCCCGAAACTAGTGGAGGCAGGAAACGACCCTCAGCTAGAAACAGGAGGCTATGACATTTTATGTGGCGCAGCCCCTCGCTACACCCGCTAGGAAGGCACCACATAGGGTCAGGGAAACTGGCGCCAAGTTTACCAAGAGGAGGCCCGAGGCAGCCGGACAGAAGGGTTGGTAAGAAAGGCCAGACAAAGGACACACAAAGGGGGTCCTGTGAAGCACTCCAAAGTTATCTGGGAGTTGTCTGAGCCCCTCACCTGGTGAGCACAGTACGACGTGGGCAGCCGTTACCTGCAGACGTGGTCTGGATAATAAGAACTGTGAGTAAAGGCCCTGGACTGCATCACTGACTCCGTGTCATTACTGCTGCTGCCCTGCACCATCACCCCCATCCTCCGCATACACTGCCCTGAGGCTATACTCCTCCCGTGGGGAGTTATGCTACGCTCTGCTGCACCCACAACACCAGCCTCAGCGGTCTGCCCTGGAGCGGCGGTTCACTCTGACCGCAATCCACGGGTGGCGTAGTCGGACATTTAAACATCAAAACCACATAAATAGTTCCGCCACTGGTTTGACCGCCCTGAGCCACGGAACCGGGTCGCCGCCACGGAGACTACAACCACCAGCATCCACCAAAAAGGGTCCGGCTCCGGGTGTCCCAAGGCCCAGGGGGCGCGTCAGAACATTTTCATCAACTTTCACAGTCACCAATGGGACAAGGCAGGGATGTTCTCTGTCCCCTCTCTTATACATCCTAGTGACGGAGCACCTGCTCTCATCAATTCGCCATAACCCCAATATTAGGTGGATTGAGGTGGGAGGCACCGAGTACAAGTGCTCTCTATTTGCTGATGATGTCCTAGTATATATCACTCAATCACATATATCCATCCATGCTGTTATGGCTGAAATAGCTCACTTTGTTACATGGTCAAATTTTAAAATCAATGCAGCGAAGTCTGAGGCCCTCGATGTCTCCCTCCCCAAATCCATATAGGATTCCATCCAGTCCAACTTTCCCTTTGCCTGGCCCTCACAGGGTATCAAATACTTAGGAATTCCTATTCATAGAGACCTCTCCCATCTATGTTATCTTAATTTTGGGCCCTTTATTGAACAACTCCATACAGACCACGGTTGGCAAGTTAGAACTGTAAGATTCACTACGTGAACCACTGGTGTTTTGTGGAAAAGCAAATGTTCACTGTGTTCCAAATTATTATGCAAAAAGTGTTTAGGAGTGATAAGGGAAGAATTTGTTTGTTTGTCAGTTAAACTCATTGATGGTGATGTGTGTCAGGGCTCTTTATATCACTGTAAGCAATTGCAGACACCTGTGCTAATTAGTTTGGCAGGTGTGTCCAATGAAAGGCAAGACTACTTAAGAAGGCTGTCTCACATTATGAAGCAGCCTACATTTTCTGCCAAAATGGGAAAGAAAAAGGATGTGTCGGCTGCTGAGAAGCAACAAATTGTGGAGTGTTTAGGTCAAGGCATGACTACAATCAACATTGTGCGATGATCAGGATGAAGTGTCTTGGCAATCAAGAAGTATGTAGCTGATTCACAGTACACACGTGTGCGTGCTGATAAGGGCAAATTGAGGACTCTTTCCTACAGGCAATTACGTCAGGTTGAAAGAGCAGCGGCAAAAAAGCCTTGTCATAGCAGCAGACAAGTTTTTGAAGCTGCTGGTGCCTCCAACGTCCCCCGAACAACAAGATGCAGGGTCCTTCAGAGGTTTGCAGCTGTGCATACGCCATCCTGTCGACCTCCTCTATCCACTTCACACAAGCAGAAACGGCTCCAGTGGGCCAAACATTACATGAAGACTGGTGGAGTAATGTTTTGGGCTGGAATCATGGGGAGAGAGATTGTCGGCCCCTTTAGGATCCCTGAAGGCGCTAAAGATGAACTCCATAATGTATGTGGATTTTCTCAAACAGCACTTCCTGCCATGGTTCAAGAAGAAGAACCGTGTATTTCACAGCAAGATCATTTTTTTGCATGATAATGCACCATCTCATGCTGCACATGAAAAAGGGGACAAACTTATGGTGTGACCCCCATGCTCCCCTGACCTCTACCCCATTCAGAACCTTTGGAGCATCATTAAAAGCATCATTAAAAGGAGTGTCTATGATGGCGGGAGGCAGTTCACATCTAAGCAACAGCTCTGGGAGGGTATTCTGTCCTCATGCAAAACAATTGAAGCAGAAACCATCCAAAACCTGACAAATTCAATGGACGAGAGAGTTCAGAAGCTCCTTTCGAACAAGGGGTCCTATGTGAATGATGCACCCCTGGGCCTGTGTCGCACAGCGTTGCGCATGCAGGAGCTTACCCGGAGCCGGATCTGTTGAGGGTTGTAGTCTCGTGGCGGTGACCCGGTCCGTGCCCAGGGAGTCAGACTAAGTGGCGTTGTATTAGCGGTAGATGTTGGACGACTACGCCACCCGTTGAATGCAGCGAAGGAGCTGCCGCTGCAGGACAGACCGCTGAGGCCGGTGGTAGGATTGTGCAGCGTGATAGTATCACCCCCAACGGGAGGGGTATGGCCTCAGGGCAGCCGACGTGGATGATGGGGGTAGCAGGAATCACTCAGAGACGATGCGGTGTAGTTCAGGGTCTTTACTGGTGATAAAGATAGACCCTCCCGGAGTACTTGCTAGCGATCGGGGCCTGGTCAGTCCTTGAGTAGATGGGATCTCCCCTGGCCAGGCGGAGTTGTAGGCCTCCCAAACTGACTGTACTCTTCTGGCTACCTTGCTAGAGGCGGGTATAAGTAGCCCACGTCCCTGAGTGTACCGTGTGGTGCTCACCCGTATGGCCGGTGACTCGGGGCCTTCTAGTGGCGTCCGCTCCACGACGGCGGTGCTGGTCCCACGCGTGTGACCGTGCCTACGGGTTTCTTGGCCAGAGGACCTGAAATCCCCTGCCGGTCGGTTTCTGCTGCTGGGTAGGAGTTAGTCCCCACAGCCTCGGACTCCGGATCCGGTGATAGCTTCCCAGTCAGGGCGAGCTCTGCAGCTGCCAGCCCCTGACTCCTTATAGCACTGCTCCCACAGAGCTCCTGATGTTCTTTTCCTATATCTGCTTCTCTTCTCTGTCTCTACTTCTTCTCTACTCACTAACCCTGCCTCAGCCCTAGGTTTATATAGGGGAAGTCCTTCCCCTCCCAGGACTGGGCAGGAGGTGTGGCATGCATAGGATCCCTGACCAAGAGACCTCCCGCCTGCTCTCAGACATAACATTGCTGTTACTGTGGAAACCAGACCCCTGGGGTGCCACATGAAAATGTAACATCACCTAGAATAAAGTTTTGAGTTGAAAACTGTTTGATTTCAGTTTCTAACAACCTGCTAATGCTTATAATTTCAAAAATGACCATTTTTTTGGTCTTTATTAAAATGAAAAGGTTGATCGAAAAGTTTGGGGGATCTAAGAGTGTGGCAACCCAGTAGTCATGATTACTTCGAATTCTGACAATATGAGTGTCATGCTGCAGGTAGTGCAGCAAGAAGGCACTTATGTGTCTTGCGCATCTCGGAGCCCCAAAATTATTTTCCGGGCTAGATGCAGCTAAAAATTATTATTAATTTTAAATCTGGTGAAGCTTTAGTATAGATGGCCTAATAGTATCAGTGCTGCACACTGCTACAAAGCCCAAATTATTTTCCAGTCAAGATACAGATAAACATGATTAGTAATTTTAAATCTGGTGGAGCTTATTATAGATGGCCTAATAGAATCAGTGCTGCACACTGCTACAAAGCCCAAATTATTTTCCAGCCAAGATACAGATAAACATGATTAGTAATTTGAAAGCTTAAAACGGTTGGTAGGGTGATTTTAACCAATCATCAAGCTTTTACTCTCCCCAGGATGACACAGGGGTAGAAAAGTCGTTTCGGATCCATGATTTGTTCATCTTTATGAACGTGAGTCTGTCTACATTATCAGTGGAGAGCCGCGTGCGCTTATCTGTCAGCACACCACCAGCAGCGCTGAACACACGTTCAGACAGAACGCTGGCTGCGGGGCATGACAAGATCTCCAAGGCGTAAGTGGCTAGCTCCGGCCATTTATCCAGATTGGAAGCCCAAAAAGAGCAAGGGTCCAGTGACACAGTCATGGCTTCAATGTTTACTTGGAGATACTCCTGTACCATCGTCTCTAGGCGTTGACTATGTGTCAGACTTCTTGTCTCCTGTGGCCTTGCAAAGGATGGGCTAAAAAAGTGGTGAAATGATTCCGCAAAATTGATGTTACCAGCAGATACTGTGGTTCTGTTACGGTTTGAGTGCTGAACACTTGACGGTCCCACGGTTGGCAAGTTGGAACTGTGAGATTCACTACGTGCACCACTGGTATTTTGTGGAAAAGCACATGTAAGATTCTGCAACAGTCTCTGCTGATACTCCTGCATGCGTGCATCCCTTTCTATGGCAGGAATAATTTCTGCAAATTTACTTTTGTACCGGGGATCTAACAGTGTGGCAACCCAGTAGTCAGGATTATTTCTAATTCTCACAATTCGAGGGTCATGTTGCAGGTAGTGCAGCAAGAAGGCACTCATGTGTGTTGCGCATCCAGGAGCACCAAGTCCCTGTTGTGTTGGTGGCGAGGTAACAATCATGCTTCCTTCCTCTGTCCTCTCCCCCCAACCTCGCACAACAGAAATGTGATCAAGGTCTCCCTCATCTGATGAGTCTTCCATCAGTTCGTCCTCCACTTCTTCCTGGGCTCCTGCACCTTCCTCACTAGTTTGGCTGCTACCATGCGCCCTGGTAAAACCATCTCCCCCACCCTCACATGCCTGCCGCCTTGGTGCTGCCGACCGTCTGGACCTTGCAGATGTTAGCCCTTCCGCATACAACTCCTCCTCCTCTACTTCCTCCACCTCCTCTTTTGCCACCACCTGACTCCGAATTCTGTTTAACATGTGCTCCAGCATGTAAATCACCGGAATAGTCATGCTGATAATGGCATCGTCAGCACTAAACATCTTCGTCGCCATTTCAAAACTGTGCAGAAGGGTGCATAGGTCCCTGATCTGAGACCACTCCTCCAGCGTGATTTGCCCCACCTCTGGATCTCGTTGGCCCAGGCTATACGTCAGAACGTATTGCACCAGGGCTTGTCGGTGCTGCCACAGTCGCTGCAACATGTGCAGAGTTGAATTCCACCGGGTAGGCACATCGCATTTTAGCCGGTGAAGTGGCAGGCCCAACGACTTCTGTAGAGATGTAAGTCGCTGAGCTGCGGGATGCGAACGGCGAAAGTGAGCACACAGCGACCGTGCCCTCTGCAGAAGGCCATCTAGTCTGGGATAGTGGGCTAAAAATTGCTGGACAACCAGGTTCAACACGTGAGCCATACAAGGCACGTGTGTGACATTGCCCCGGCGAAGGGCCGCACCCAGGTTTGCAGCATTGTCGCACACGGCCTTCCCTGGTTTCAGGTCCAGTGGAGACAACCATTCATGAAATTGGTTCTCCAGAGCTGACCACAACTCCTCAGCTGTGTGACTCACATTTCCCAGACATTTCAATGTAAAAACCACCTGATGACGTTGAGCCCTACTGCCAGCATAGTAAGGAGGTGTGCAGGATCCCTTCTGCGCAGTTAGAAAGCTTGTGGCATGACCAGACAGGCTTTGGGTGCAGGTGGAAGACCGAGAGGAGGTTGAGGAGGCAGAAGCAGTGGAGGAACTTTAACATAAAGAGGATTGACGCACAACTCGTGGGGACGGCAAGACTTGGACAGCAGCCCCTTGTCCTGCTGTCACCATAGTTACCCAGTGCCCAGTCAGCGACATGTAACGCCCCTGTCCATGCCTACTCGTCCAAGTGTCTGTGGTGAAATGCACCCTGTCACACACAGAGTTTCTCAAAGAAGCGGTGATGTTGTGTGCGACATGCTGGTGGAGCGCAGGCACACCTTTCTTTGAGAAGTAGTGCCGACTGGGCATCTGGTACTGGGGCACTGCGACGGACATAAGGTCTCGAAAATCCTCTGTGTCCACCAGGCGGAAAGGCAGCATTTCTGTAGCCAAGAACTTGCAGATGGTGAAATTCAACCTCTTAGCTTTCTCATGGCTAGGAGGAAATGGTCTTTTAGTTGTCCACATCTGAGGGACCGAGGGCTGGCTATTGTGCTTAGACGGGGTTGATAAGGGTGTCCCCGGCAAACTGCCGGTCTGTGAGGAAGATGCAGGCGGACATGTTAGGTTGCCTTGATCCAAAGGTTGTGCTATCGATGTCGGACAGCGCTCAACACCAGCTGGTGTTACCACCTCCAAAGAAAATGATGACCTGCCAATCACGCTGGCTGTTGCGGGTAAAGAGGTGGCAGGTCTGCACCCCAAAACAGGTGTGACTGCTGTCCCCCCAGTCACAGAGGATGAAGAGGCCGCGGATGCACAAGATATGGCAGACGGTGGTTGGCCCGGCCGGCTAGGCCGCATTGTAGCACACTGAGCTTCCCACTACAACTTATGCTTCATGTCCATGTGCCGGTTCATGCATGAAGTACTCAAACTATGTATTTTTTGGCCTCTACTTAGCTTTTGCTGACAAATGTTACAGATAACACGAGTTGGGTCATCTTTATCGATCTGAAAAAATGCCCAGGCTATGCAAGGCTTAGCACCCATGCGACCTGAAGAGCCACCACGACTTGTGGTGAGAGGCAGAGTTGTGTTTGAGGATGCAGTTGTTGACGTGCTTCCAGTACTACGTCTCTGTCCAGGAAGGCGCAACCTGACCTCGTCGTCACTAGCATCTTCCTCCACCTCCTCTGCTGACCTCATCTCTTGGCTGACTGTGGGTTGACAGTAAGTGGGATCTCCAACCTCATCATCATCACCCTGTGCGTTATCACACCCGTCGTCCTCAGAGCCAACCTGTTCCTGCCCTGACAAAAAACTAAAGTTGTCGCTCCAATCAGGTATTTGAGTCTTATCATCGTCTTCCTCATTGTCTCCACCAACAGGAGTTACAGTTTGGGAATGAGGGTCTACATTATTGTCAGAACCTTCTGCGTCTGGTCCTGGATCCGACTCATAAAGATTCTGGGCATCAGTGCAGATCATTTCCTCATCTGGATTCACAGAAGCGCTGGAGTCGACCTCTGATTCCCAGGCTATAGTATGAGTAAACAGCTCTGCAGACTCAACCATCTGTTCTACCTCATACTCAGACGGGCAGCTGGAGATTTGGGAGCTGTGAGGAAGCAAGTGCGATTGGGGTGACACCTTTGAGGACTGGAGTATTTGTGATGTTGAAGTTGATGTGGAGGAGAGCCCACTTAAAGGAGCACTTGATATCTGTTGAAGCACCTGCTGTTTTTGTGCCTCATCTGGAATTTGTAGCGATTGGCGTGGCCGTAAGAAAGGGATCTTATCACATTGTCCGCTAAAAGAAGTAGACATTTTAGTTTGGCTGGAAGATGGTCTTTCTTCTGCAGATGTTACTGTTGCTTTAACACCTACCCCACGGACACAACCTTTTTTCCCCTTCCCAACACGCCTATTCCCCTTTCCACCAGCAGCAGGCCTTTTTCCACTCATTTTGGTGGTTAACTAATTAACAACTCTGGAGTTGTTTGCACAAAAAAACAATGGATGGGAACCGAGCAGAGCTGAGTGGCCAAACTGTGGTATTAGGCCAAAACTATTGGCTGGGTTAGATGCAGAAAAAAATTATATTCAATTTGCAACCTGATGGAGGTCAGTATAGATGGACTAATAGAGAAAGTCCCACACACTGCTAGAAGGCCAAATATTTTTTCAGCGCTAGATGCAGAAAAAAATATATTCAGTTTGCAACCTGATGGAGGTCTGTATAGATGGATTAATAGAACAAGTCCCACACACAGCTAGAAGCCCAATATTTTTTCAGAGGTAGATGCAGAAAAAAATATATTCAGTTTGCAACCTGATGGAGGTCAGTATAGATGGACTAATACAACAAGTCCCACACACAGCTAGAAGCCCAATATTTTTTCAGAGGTAGATGCAGAAAAAAATATATTCAGTTTGCAACCTGATGGAGGTCTGTATAGATGGATTAATAGAACAAGTCCCACACACAGCTAGAAGCCCAATATTTTTTCAGAGGTAGATGAAGAAAAAAATATATGCAGTTTGCAACCTGATGGAGGTCAGTATAGATGGACTAATACAACAAGTCCCACACACAGCTAGAAGCCCAATATTTTTTCAGAGCTAGATGCAGAAAAAAATTATATTCAATTTGCAACCTGATGGAGGTCAGTATAGATGGACTAATAGAATGATGCTATGCCCAAAAGATTTTACTTCACTAGGTGCAGTAAAAAAATTGGTATTCTATACACAGGTGGTATATCTTGCAACACAGATAGGCTACTCCACTGACTAACACACTCTGCAATAGGCCAAAAAGGATTAGCTTTGCTAGATTCAGCCAAATGCTGTGAAAAAAACTTGCACAGCACTGGAACAGACCTGCCTGGCAAAAACTGATAGGAACTGATGTAACCTAGTCCTGAAAAGGACTCCAATTACAATTAGTCTTTACTCCCACAATCTATCTATTTAAGAGCACAGACCTGCCTGATAAAAGTCGTAGGAAATGCTGTAACCTAGTCCTTAAAAGGACTGCAATCACAACTATTCCCTACTCCCAAGCTATCTGTAGATTTGTGCGAAAATTGGCTTGAAATTAACAAGGTATAGCGCACACAGCAACAGCGGTGCCGTCTAACACGCAGCTGCAGCAGTGAGAAAATGGTGGCGACGGGGAAAATGGCTTGGTCTTATAGGGCAAGGACATGTGACATACACTGCCAATGACACATGCCCTTGCTTGTGTGAAAAAAAGCACTTCGCTCCGTGTGTGCGCTGCTGATAGGCTGACAGATTGCGGGAAAGAGAAAAAAAAAATGGAGATCTTCATTGTTCCTGCAGAGATCCATCCCATGCCCCTCCCCCCACCCCGCTGTACACTCAAACTGCGTATTAACATTAATTTTCATCATTACTGAGAAAAAATCCAGTTATGATTTTGGTGCACGAACAGTTATCGAACATAACCTCGAACAGCCGAATTTTTCTCAAATTGTTCGTGTTCGCCGAACGGCTCGAACACCGCCCAAAACAGCTCGAATTTGAGATTGGCGAACAGTTCGAGTAGAACAACGCTCATCTCTACACATAAGGTCAATGTCATGGCCTGCAAATAGTCCCGATCTCAATCCAATTGAAAATCTTTGGTGGAAGTTGAATAAAATGGTCCATGACAAGGCTCCAATCCGCAAAGCTGATCTGGCAACAGCAATCAGAGAAAGTTGGAGCCAGATTGATGAAGAGTACTGTTTGTCACTCATTAAGTCCATGCCTCAGAGTCTGCAAGCTGTTATTAAAGCCAGAGGTGGTGCAACAAAATACTAGTGATGTATTGGAGTGTTCTTTTGTGTGTTTGCTTTTCATGATTCCATCATTTTTTCCTCAGAATTGAGTGATTCCATAATTTTTTCCTTCTGCTTGGTCTGAAAAAAATTACCATTACTGAGTACCACATTTTTAATCTTTATTTCTTTTAGTGTTTCTTAAAGCTCTAAAGTTGCCATTTGAAATGACTTTAGTTTTGTGCCATGTCTGTGATCTGCTTTTTTTCAACATTAAACAACTGAATGAACATCCTCCGAGCCCAGTGATTCCATAATTTTTTTGCCAGGGGTTGTATACACCTTTTGATCACTTGTTTATAATTTTATTTGCAGATTTATTTATTTTCTGTTATGGGGTATAATCATTTTATAGCTTGGGTCATTACAGATGACCGATAACAAGTGTGCACTTTTTTGGCTTTATTTTAGTTTATTTATAAAAAAAAATATTTTTATTGGCACTAAAAAATTTAAGCCAATATTTAGATATTTTTTTTGTTTTCTTTTACATTTTAGCCCCTTTTTGTAATACAATCTTAGTATTAGCGCCGTATAGTCCCCATCATGGTTCCTATCTTGTGCTTATGTCCCCCATCATGGTCCTCATCTTGTTTTATTGTCCCCCATCATGGCCATCTTGTAGAAATATCCTCTTACCTGGTCCCCTTCTTGTAGCAATCTCACCATTCGGCTCCCTATCTCATAGTAATGTGTCCCTTCCTGATCCCCTTTTTGTTGTAATGTCTCTTTGCAGTAATGTCAAGATCCTGATCCTCATCTTCTAGTACTGTTCCCATCCTGGTCCCCTGCAGACATTAGCTGCTGGCCTGTGATTGACCCACAGTTGGCATTGGTATAGCTGAGCAAAGAGCTTGTCTGTGCACGGCGCCTGCAATATGTTCCACTGAAAAAGTGCTGACGTGCCACAATCCTCAAGGTGTATGGTGCCTGCGGACTGCATGAAGCAGCCTCTGTGGCCAAATGTTTGAGACCCCCACTCGAGTCTATAAAGCTACAGCTGCCAATCAAGATACAGGGTGCCATGATATACTGAGGGGCTGCGATTGGTTTGGTTAGTTATTCTGTGATGACAGAGTCTCTTTACACCCCGAGTGATTTCAGACCAATCACCTATTCTGTGTAGAAGTGATACAGATTTACAAGACAGTGACTTGAAGGGTCAACGTGATATTTGACATTTTTTCTCAACATTTTATTTCAGTTATATTTTCAAGCAGATCAGGGGGTGTTCATATCCTGAGCCGACCATAAGCTGCCCCCAAAAAACTCACTGTCTTCACCGAGGGGTGCGCAGTTCAGGCAAAAGAAACGTATACACAGTCCATAATATGGATATCCATGGAAAATGGAGGGCTTGTAGTGATCGATGGGTTATTGCATTGTGGGGTGGCTAGGTTCTGCTTGAAAGTATAAGGACATTCACAAATGAAAAAGATATCATACAAGGTTTACTTAAATCTTGCAAATGAGAAAACAGGTGTACTGGTGTGATAATTCTAAAAATACAGGTGCATCTCACTAAATTAGAATATCATCAAAAAGTTAATTTATTTCAGTTCTTCAATGCAAAAAGTGAAACTCATATAGAGTCATTACAGACAGAGTCATCTATTTCAAGTGTTTATTTCTGTTAATGTTGATGATTATGGCTTACAGCCAATGAAAACACAAAAGTCATTATCTCAGTAAATTAGACTAATTAACAAAAAACACCTGCAAAGGCTTCCTAAGCATTTAACAAGGTCCCTTAGTCTGTTTCAGTAGGCTCCACAATCATGGGGAAGACTGCTGACTTGACAGATGTCCAGAAGGCAGTCACTGACACACTTCACAAGGTCTCAGAGTCTGGAGGAAGAGTGGAGAGGCCACGCTGCTGGAGGTCTAGTGTGAAGTTTCCACAATCAGTGATGGTTTGGGGAGCCATGACATCTGCTGGTGTAGGTCCACTGTGTTTATCAAGACCAAAGTCAGCGCAGCCGTCTACCAGGACATTTTACAGCACTTCATGCTTCCCTCTGCTGACAAGCTTTTTGGAGATGGAAATGTCATTCTCCAGCAGGACTTGGCACCTGGCCACACGGCCAAAAGTACCAATACCTGGTTTACACACAACAGTGTCACTGTGCTTGATTGGCAGCAAACTCGCCTGACCTTAACCCCATAGAGAATCTATTATAGAGAATCTATTATAGAGAAGAGAATCTATTATAGAGAATCTATGGGGTATTGTCAAGAGGAAGATGAGAGACACCAGACCCAACAATGCAGACGAGCTGAAGGCTGCTATCAAAGCCATCTGGGCTTCCATAACACCTCAGCAGGGCCACAGGCTGATCGCCTCCATGCCACATTGATGCAGTAATTGATGCAAAAGGATCCCCGACCAAGTATTGAGGGCATTTACTGACCATACATTTCAGTAGGATAACATTTCGGATTTTAAAATAATTTTTCAAGCTGTTATAAAGTATTCTAATTTACTGAGATAATGACTTTTGTGTTTTCATTGGCTGTAAGCCATAATCAACATTAACAAAAATAAACACTTGAAATAGATCACTCTGTGTGTAATGACTCTATATAATATGACTTTCACTTTTTGTATTGAAGAACTGACAAATTAACTTTTTGATGATATTCTAATTTACTGAGATGCACCTGTAGATAAAAGGGTTTAACTTGAATTGACGTCATAGCACAGACCTGCATCAACTCAGCTTAAACAGAACAAAACCCATAGGACCCTATTCATCATAGTTTTTACTCCAGAATTCTGTTATAAAATGCTCAATCGTATAATTTGGATGCAACTGAAGACTATGTAAAAATGTTGCAACTTTTTACTTTCTAATGCCATTTTTATTGATAAGTGGGCAGGGTTGTGATGACTGCTGTTTGGCAACTTCATCATGAGCAGCGGTGGTCGCTACAAATCCTACTCCAGTAAGTGGCATAGCATGGAGGCGCTGTCCAGTCATCAGACGCTTCGGAATATGTCTCTTAATGAATCAGGAGCTGCGTCTGACTCGCCCCCTGGACCGTGGGGTACTCGGGACCGGGCTTCAGGGCATTGCTGGGAGTAGTAGTGGCGACCCGGTCCCGTGGCTCAGGGTGGTCAGACCAGTCTTTTATATGTTTTAGGTAATGTCCGACTACGCCACCCGTGGATTGCAGCTATTATGAACCGTCACTGCAAGGCAGTCCACTGAGGCTGATGGTGTGTGCAGCTGAGATAGTATAGCTCCCCACGGGAAGAGTGTAGCCTCAGGGCAGTGAGGGTAGATGATGGGGATTGTAGTGCAGGACGTCCCAGGACCGGTAGTGCTGGCGTGGCAAGAAATGCAAAGACAACATGTTGCGGTCCAGGGTCTTTTACTCACAGTTCGTATAGTCCAAGTCACTTCTGCAGGGAATGACTGCCCAAGCCGTGCTGTGTCCACCAGGTGAGGGGCTCGGTCAACCCCCAGGCAATTCAGGAGTATGGCACAGGACTCCCTTCTATCCTTCCTCTGGCTCGTGCCCCACCAGTGACGAAGCTTTTGTCCAGCTGCCCCGGATCTATGCGGGTAAACGTGGGCCCCATTTCCCGCTATCCTATATGGTGCATTCCTAGCAAGGTTTAGCAGGGGGTCACACCAAGTGATGATCACGACCTCCGGTTCTTGGCTGAGGGATAATTTACCTCCACCAATTTGGGATCCGGTACCCTTTTCTTGCCTGACCCGTCACCCGATTTCACGTTGGTCCTTAGGGTCCCTTCTGCCTTCTTGTTTCTGAGCCCTTCTCGTTCTCTGTCACTTCTCCTCCTTTCCTGTTCCTTCTTCTCCTCCTTCCTTCGGCCTCTTCTCCAGGCCTACTTCTCCTGCCAGGCTCCGGCCTTCACCCTAGGCCTGCCTTTGAGCAGAGCTCCTACAGAGCCTCCGCTCCATGTCTTCTCCTCTCACTCTGAACTTCTCTTCTGTCCCAGAACTAAGATGGTGCCCACCTTTTATACCTCCCCTCTGAGTGTGAGCTCAGGTGACCAGCACCCAATGAGCTCCTTCCTATGCTACAGAAACCGTCCCCTTCTGCTCCTACATCACTGGGTTTTCCTCCCCCCTCCCCACTCCAGCCAGGGACATGGTCTGTCGTGCCTGCATTACTGTATAAATGGGAGCACCGTTGAGCTGTCCCCCGGAAATGGGGTGTGTGTGATGCATGCAGCTAACTGAGCCCTGGTCCATATTTCATCCTTACCCGGGAGTGGAATACCACACCTCTGGCAGAGGTGCAATACCCCTGTAGCGGCCGAACCCTCGGGGCGCTACACGACCTTCACCCCCGCCCTCTCATCAAGACATTAATCAGGTGCATAGTTCTTTAAGGTGACAATGCAGCAATTTAGCTCGAGTAGTTAATATTTTGTATGCATTTATGTACATAAATGACATAGCCGAGTGCTGTGATGGCCTATTTTTATTAGTCCCATACAGAATCCATAAATGAACGGACAGACCTGTGCTAAGCATACGTGAAAATTATTAAACATGGACATAGTCTTTCCTAAGTAACATTGGGGTCCCTGGTGGTCCTAACCTCAGCAACTTATATTTTATCCAATATGACAGTAACAGTGTGTCCCTCCCCAGCCTGTGTTCATGTACTCTATGTAATGTAACCTGCTTTAGTGTAAGGGGTGTAAGGCTATGTGCCCACGATGCAGAAATGCTCAGTTTCCGCATCTCCCTGGCAGAAAAAACGCATGCAGATTGTACATGCGGATTGTACATGCGGATTGTACATGCGTTTTTCCTGCCAGGGACATGCGGATGTGAAGCGTTCTTTACTTGCATTTTCGCATGCGGGTTGACAAGCACTTTCCAGGCGATTTTTCCATCACTTGGAAAGTGCTTGACAACTTGGTCACACTTTATAAATCCATGCAACCGGCATGGATTTATATAGTGTGACCGTAAAAGAATGGTAAAAAATAAATCTATACTTACCTTCTGATGGCCCCCGCTGTCTTGCTTCGCTCCGTCCTGGCTGCTGGCAGCTCGCGGTACACTACACTGAAGGACCTGCCGTCACATAACTATGACGTCAGCGCAGGTCCTTCAGTCCACAGCGCGCTGCCGGCAAGTGAAGACAAGGACACCGCGGGCCATCAGAAGGTAAATATAATATTTATTTTTTATTTTCTTTTTTTCACAGGTTCTATGGTACCCGGGTCTGGAGGAGAGTCTCCTGTCCTCCACACCCGGGTGCCATCCGCACATAGAAACGCATATTATCCGTGTGTGCAAATGTGCGGACACGGATAATATGCGTTTCAGTGCAAGTCAATGGCGGCAATTACGCTGCGTGTCCGCAAAATTAATGGACATGCTGCGTATTTTTACGGAATGATAATCCGCAGCATGTGCACAGCACGGATTATCATTGGGGAACATAGCAGGTCTTCTACCATGCGTTTAAGCGTTTCTGCAGCGTTTTTGCCGGTGCTTAAACGCATCGTGGGCACACAGCCTAACAGCGTGTCCCTCCCCTGTGTTCATGGACTGTAATGTAATCAGGCCTAGGTCAACATCTCTTGTTGTGAAGCCTTCCCACCATCCAAGGGCTGATCCCAGTAGACAGAACAATAGACTCATGTTTGGCCCAGTCAGTTGCGTGGGGCCTCCCGATGCTGGAGGGTCTCATGCTGCGGCCAGATCCTCCTGGCTTGTGTGGATTGATAGAAGCCGCCACGTGGGACTGTGTTGTGTCCCTCATCTGCTGGATCCATTGAACTCATCCAAGGACTATTTCTATATTTTCCCTGGCGGGAGGCGCCCCTGGACTTGTTTCTGCTGTTATATAGCAAAAACGAACCAAATACAGAGTATATGGCAAAGAATCAAAAAACTTTTTTGTAAACAATATACAGAAAAGACATACATGATTAAAAAGGACGACACACAGACAACCAAACTGGGTGACACATATACATCATAATAACAGATGTTAAATATCTATTGGGACAAAGTGCAAGAAGTGCTCGTATTCAAGTCATTTATTCACTGGTACAAAATTATGGCATATTTCATCACTATGGATATGTACCATGTGCAATATGGCCTATAGTGCCCTATGAAAAAATGCTAAAGAATTATATTGCACTCTTACCCATATTAGATCAGCACCCAGAATAAACAAGGACCCCAATGCGTGTTTCGCATGGTATATCCTATGGCTTCCTCGGGGGGGATTGTTTAATAGGACTTTCCATGTCTGTTTAAATATACTTTGGTCCATTCCAGTTGTGTCACCCTGGCCTGGATGCCACAAATAGTTAAAGGCTGTGTCTGAGAGCAGGGGGGAGGTTCTCTGGTCAGGGACCATTAGCATGCAGCACCTCCTGTCCCAGGCCAGTAGGGGGAGCAGGCTGCCCCTATAAAAGCTGGAACTGGGGGCAGGGTTAGGGAGAACTGGACGACCTGTCTCTGAAGTGAGAGGCGTCCCAGAGAAGGGAGAGCCAGTTCAGCTGAAGCTGAGGAGGTCGTGTGGCAGTAGAGGAGCCACGAGCCAGGGACGGAAGGCGAGGAGAGCCTGTCCTGGCAGAGAGAGAAACTGATCTACCGGACTTGGTGTCCGAGGCTGTTAGGATTCCAAGTCCTACAGCAGATTACCAGCCCGCAGGGGATTGTATGTCCCTTGGCCTAAGAAGCCCGGAGGTTCCGCCACAGAAGGGACCAGCAAAGCTGCACCAGGCCAAGAGTAGAAAGGGACCCAAGTTGCAAGCCATACGGGCGAGAAGACACGGTGAGCGCAGGAACGTGGGCTGTTGACTCGCCCCCTGGGCCGTGGCGCACTCAGAACTGGGCAATAGGGAGACGATGGGGGTAGTAGTGGCGACCCGGTCCCGTGGCTCAGGGTGGTCAGACCAGTGGCAGTCTTTTAGATGTCTTAGTTAATGTCCGACTACGCCACCCGTGGATTGCGGTTATTAGGAACCGCCGCTGCAGGGCAGACCGCTGGGGCCGATGATGTATGCAGCTGGGATGTTGTGACTCCCCACGGGAAGAGTGCGGCCCCAGGCAGTGTAGTGAATGGTGGGAGTGATGGTGGTAAGAGTCCCAGTACCGGTAATGCCGGAGGAGCGAAAAAGCACACAGACAACGTACTGCAGTCCAGGGTCTTTACTCATGGTTAGTATCCAAGTCACTTCTGCGGGGAATGACTGCCCGAGCCGTGCTGCGTCCACCAGGTGAGGGGCTCGGTCAACTCCCAGGCAGTAGTGTTGAGTAGTGTTGAGCCACCCCTATAGTGTTCGGGTTCGGTTCGGTTCGTCGAACACCGGGATGTTTGAGGAACTGTTCGTCGAACTGTTCGTCGAACACCTTAGAACACCGTCGAACACCGTTAAAACCAATGGCAGGCAAACAAAAACACATAGAAAACACCTTCAAAGGTGTCCAAAAGCTGACAAACTGCTCAGAAGACACTCTCTTTAAAAAAGCCGGCCGGCAAATTCAGCAGCGGCATACACCGGTACCCGACAATTTAGACAAGAAGGAATAGAGCATCACACATAGATTAGATAGATAGAAACATGTCAGTCACACATATAAGAAGCACAGTAACAGTGTTGGTTACTGCACTTGTCATTTAGTGTAAAGGATTTATTAAAAAAAATATTAGTGTTTTCATGCACCGTCTCTTTAAAAAAGCCGGCCGGCAATTCAGCATCTGTACCCGACAATTTATAACAGAAAGATAGAGCATCACACATAGATTAGATAGATAGAAACATGTCAGTCACATATATATGAAGTACAGTGACAGTGTTGATTACTGTACATGTCATTTAGTGTTAAAATAAAGGATTTAGTAAAAAAAAATTGGCGTGGGGGTCCCCGTAATTTTAGTCTCTAGCGGAGGTTAAGCAGACGGCTGGGGCAGATGTTTGAAGCCTGGGAAGAGGGTAATACCCACGGAGCTTCCCAGGCTACTAATATCAGCCCCCAGCTGAATACCTAGCCTTTACTAGCTATTAAAATGGGGGACCCCCCCAAAAAAAATGACGTGGGGTCCCCCCTATTTTAATAGCTAGCAAAGGCTAGGCAGACAGCTGGGGGCTGATATTAATAGCTCAGGAAGGGTGCCATGAATATTGGCCCCCTCCCAGGCTAGAAACACCTGTCGTCAGCCGCCCCAGAAATGGCGCATCCATAGGATGCGCCAATTCTGGCACTTAGCCTCGCTCTTCCCACTGCCCTGTAGCGGTGGCAGTGGGGTAATAGGGCTGGGGTTGATGTCAGCTTATAATGCCAGCTGGCATCAAGCCCAGGTTAGTAATGGAGAGGCGTCTATAAGACACCCCCATTACTAACCCCATAGTGAAAGTTAAAAAAAACACAAACACCCAGAATAAAGTCCTTTAATTGAAATAAACACACAATTCTTTATTGTTCTAAATTAAACCATACTTACCGTCACGCCCATTCCAGCTGAAGCCAACGATCTCCTGCAATAAAAATAAAATAATAAATCAACATCATCCTTACCTTTCGATGGTTCCCAGGACAGCTCCAGCTCTGCTACATCGAGATGACAGGCTGGACCGCAGCAGAACGCTGCCATCCAGCCTGTCAACGCGCAGACACTGAGAAGAGCAGGCTTGCTTCGCTCCTCAGTGTCTCGCTGTGACGGCATCCAGATGAGACGAGGTCATGTCCAATGAACTCGGCTCACCTCATGCACGTCACTGACAGCGTGGGAAAATTCTCCTGCACTCAGCGCTTCAGCGAAGGAGAATTCTCACGCTGAAGCGCTGAGTGCAGGAGAATTTTCCCACGCTGTCAGTGACGTGCATGAGGTGAGCTGAGATCATTGGACATGAACTCACCTCATGCACGTCACTGACAGCGTGGGAAAATGCTCACGCTGAAGCGCTGAGTGCAGGAGAATTCTCCCACGCTGTCAGTGACGTGCATGAGGTGAGCTCATGTCCAATGAACTCAGTTCACCTCATGCACGTCACTGACAGCGTGGGAAAATTCTCCTGCACTCAGCGCTTCAGCGTGAGAATTTTCCCACGCTGTCAGTGATGTGCATGAGGTGAGTTCATGTCCAATGATCTCAGCTCACCTCATGCACGTCACTGACAGCGTGGGAGAATTCTCACGCTGAAGCGCTGAGTGCAGGAGAATTTTCCCACGCTGTCAGTGACGTGCATGAGGTGAGCTGAGTTCATTGAACATGAGCTCACCTCATGCACGTCACTGACAGCGTGGGAGAATTCTCCTGCACTCAGCGCTTCAGCGTGAGAATTTTCCCACGCTGTCAGTGACGTGCATGAGGTGAGCCGAGTTCATTGGACATGACCTCGGCTCATCTGGATGCCGTCACAGAGAGACACTGAGGAGCGCAAGCATGCCTGCTCTTCTCAGTGTCTGCGGGATGACAGGCTGGATGGCAGCGTTCTGCTGCGGTCCAGCCAGTCATCTCGATGTAGCAGAGCTGAAGCTGTCATGGGAACCATGGAAAGGTAAGGATGATGTTGGTTTATTATTTTTCTTTTATTTCAGGAGATCGTTGGCTTCAGCTGGAATGGGCGTGATGGTAAGTATGGTTTAATTTAGAACAATAAAGAATTGTGTGTTTATTTCAATTAAAGGACTTTATTCTGGGTGTTGTGTTTTTTTTAAATACTTTACTAGAAATTCATGGCGGTCATGTCTAATACTGGCGTGACCCCATGAATTTTGGGCTTAGGGCCAGCTGATAATACCAAGCTGGCCCTAACCCCTTTATTACCCAGTGAGCCACTGCACCAGGGCCCTGGATGAGTTGGGTACAGCGCCAGAAGATGGCGCTTCTATGAGCGCGCCATTTTCCGGGGTGGCTGCGGACTGCAATTTGCAGCGGGGGGGGGGGGGGGCAGAAAGCTTGGGCCTCCCTGCGCTGCAGATTCCAGCCCCCAGCTGCCTAGTTGTACCTGGCTGGACACAAAAATAGGGCGAAGCCCCACGTATTTTTTTTTTAATTATTTCATGAAATTCATGAAATAATTAAGAAAAAAAGGCCTTCCCTATATTGTTGTGTCCGGTCAGGTACAAATAGGCAGCTGGTGGTTGGGAGCAGCCCGTTCCTGCCTGCTGTACCTGGCTGGACACAAATATAGTGCGAAGCCCCACTTCAATTTTTTTAAATTATTTCAGGAAATTCATGAAATAATTTAAAAAAAATTGACGTGGGGCTTCGCACTATATTTGTGTCCAGTCAGGTGCAGCAGGCAGGAACGGGCTGCCCCCAACCACCAGCTGCCTATTTGTACCTGGCCGGACACAACAATATAGGGAAGCCCTTTTTTTTTTAAATTATTTCATGAAATAATTTAAAAAAAATTGACGTGGGGCTTCGCACTATATTTGTGTCCAGCCAGGTACAGCAGGCAGGAACGGGCTGCCCCCAACCAACAGCTGCCTATTTGTACCTGGCCGGACACAACAATGTAGGGAAGCCCTTTTTTTCTTAATTATTTCATGAAATAATTTAAAGAAAATTGACGTGGGGCTTCGCCCTGTTTTTGTGTCCAGCCAGGTACAACTAGGCAGCTGGGGGCTGGAATCCGCAGCGCAGGGAGGACCAAGCTTTCTGGGCCACCCCCGCTGCAAATTGCAGTCCGCAGCCACCCCGGAAAATGGCGCGTTCATAGAAGCGCCATCTTCTGGCACTGTACCCAACTCATCCACGGCCCTGGTGCGGTGGCTCACTGGGTAATAAAGGGGTTAGGGCCAGCTTGGCATTATCAGCTGGCCCTAAGCCCGAAATTCATGGGGTCACTCCAATATTAGACATGACCACCATGAATTTCTAGTAAAGTATTTAAAAAAAACACAACACCAAGAAAAAAGTCCTTTAATTGAAATAAACACACAATTCTTTATTGTTCTAAATTAAACCATACTTACCGTCACGCCCATTCCAGCTGAAGCCAACGATCTCCTGCAATAAAAGAAAAATAATAAACCAACATCATCCTTACCTTTCCATGGTTCCCATGACAGCTTCAGCTCTGCTACATCGAGATGACAGGCTGGACCGCAACAGAACGCTTCCATCCAGCCTGTCATCCCGAAGACACTGAGAAGCGCAGGCTTGCTTGCGCTCCACAGTGTCTCTCTGTGAGGGCATCCAGATGAGCCGAGTTAATGTCCAATGAACTCGGCTCACCTCATGCACGTCACTGACAGCGTGGGAAAATTCTCCTGCACTCAGCGCTTCAGCGTGGGAGAATTCTCACGCTGAAGCGCTGAGTGCAGGAGAATTTTCCCACACTGTCAGTGACGTGCATGAGGTGAACTGAGTTCATTGGACATGAGCTCACCTCATGCACGTCACTGACAGCGTGGGAGAATTCTCCTGCGCTCAGCGCTTCAGCGTGAGAATTTTCCCACGCTGTCATTGACGTGCATGAGGTGTGCCGAGTAGTGTTGAGCATTCCGATACTGAAATATCGGGTATCGGCCGATATTCGCGGTATCGGAATTCCGATACTTAATTCCGATACTTTTGCAATATCGTATACCGGAATCGGAAGTTCCCATAATGCAATGAGACATTTTCATTTTATTCAGCCAATGAGGATCCTAAGAAGTGTGGGCACATCCTGTTAGGCATGTGTAGCACCCTGAGGATTCGGCTGCTACAGGGGTATTGCACCTCAACCCAGAGGTGTGGTATTCCACTCCCGGGTAAGGATGGAGTGTGGAACTGAGCTAGTAGGCTGCATGCACTACACACATCCCATTTCCGGGGGACAGACCGACGGTACTCCCACTTAATAAATGTGCAGGTACGACAGTGTCTGTTCCTGGCTGGAGTGGGAGGGGGGTGGAACATCCCAGTAGTGTAGGGGCAGATAGGGGGAGCAGCCTGGGTAAAGCTAGGAGCTCATTGGGTGCTGGTCACCTGAGCTCACACATAGAGGGAGTATATAAGGTGGGCACCATCTTAGATCAGGGTCAGTCAGTCAGTCAGTTGTCAGTCAGCCAGTCAGACAGTCTGTCTGAGAGCCTGAGAAGCAGAGCAGAGGAGAAGGAAGAGGGACCCAGAGGCGCAGGAAGAGGGGACCCCAAGAGCCCATAAGAGAGCTAATAGGGTGAAGGGTCGGCAACAGGGTACCGGATCCCAAGCTGGTGGAGGCTACAGCACTAATCCTCAGCCAGAGACCGGAGGTCGTGGGCAGGATCTGCCACGACCACCCACTAAATCCACCCGGAAGGCAGACCAAGAATAGGGTCAGGGAACCCAGAGACAAGGGTTTACCAACAAGAGGCCCGAGGGAGCCGGACTTAGGTGGATCCCTGGTGGGAACGGCCAGAAGAAGGGAGAGTCAGAAAGGAGCTCAGGACCACACTCCGGAGTTGCCTGGTAGTTGACCGAGTCCAGGACCTGGTGGACGCAGCACGGCTCGGGTGGTCACTGCTGTACACAGTGACCCGAGCAACACCAGTAAGTAAAACCCTGGAACTGCATTTTATGCCTCTGAGTCTCTTTGCTGCACCTTCACAACCACCATCCTCCACGGCTGACCCCCTGAGGCTATACCCCTCCCGTTGGCGGTTATACTACCCAAAGCTGCACACACACCACCAGCCTCAGCGGACCCTGCTGCAGCGGCGGCCGTAGTGACCGCAAATCAACGGGTGGCGTAGTCGACATAAAAGAACATCTAGTAACATCTATAAGGACTGCCACACACTGAGTTTGACACCCTGGGCATGGACCGGGTCACAGCCACTCGGAGACTACAACCCCCATCTGATCCGGCTCCGGGTATCCCTAACAGCACTGGCCCAGGGGGTGCGTCAACTTTGGCGTAGTCGGCAGGATTACGTGCCCACAACAACCGGGTACTGCGTGCCTGAAGAAAAGTTCACCGTTACCTCAAAAAGAAGTCTCCCGCCGGTTCCGGAGGGTCCCCGCCAACGGACCCCATCACAGGTCGTTTCCCGCCGGTTGTCCGCCATTTGCAGCTTTTTCCCGCCATCCATGGAGTTTCCCGCCACTGGGAGACGATTCCCGCCATTTCCAAAGATTTCCCGCCTTGGAAGAGCGGACGCCATTATGGGCGTGCCAGAGGGTGGCAAGAGGCCACCTCCCATCGTGGGCCAGGTCGAAGAATGGCGCCAAAAGCGGAAACCGCGCCCACCAACAGAGACTGTGATGCTGGAAGTGTCCATCAGCGTAAGAGAACTGCCCCTGGAACTGACAATCACAAAGTTGCCCCGGGACCACCCTAAATGTGGGCGGAGACAGAACAAGAGAGCAAAGATGGGTGTCGCCTGGAGCAGTCTGGAGAGAGCGCACCCGGAGACAAGAAGTCTGGAGGAGAGTCCAGAGAGAACACACCCGGAGATGGAGGGAGAGGCAGGCAGCACCGACCCAGTGGTCAGGAGCCTGTTGCAGGTCGCCACTCCAGAAGGCCTGCTGGAGATCCTGGCGCAGCTCCCCGGAGATCGGGAGCGTGCACAGACCGCGCTGGAGGGCCTAGCACGGAGGATGGCCCGGGTGCAGCAGGAAACACTGGCGGAGTGGACTCGAGAGATGGCCCAGCAAGCCGGAGCCCGCCAGCGAAGCATGCCACCCGCAGCGGGGAGCAAGTCCACCTCTGAGGACGGCGAAGGAGGGACGACGGCCGGAGACGGCGCCGCGGAGGGAGCCGAAGAGATGAAGGCAGGTAATGGGGACGACAGCATCCCGTGCCCAGAAGCCGTAAACCTGCCCCAGCTCCCCGTCGCAGAGCCCGAAGCCCCACTCACCGTTCCCGTAGCCGCTGCGTCATCGCTCCAAGCTAGGCCTCAAGCGGCCGGAGCCGCGGCCACGCCCCCTGCTATGTCACGTGCCTCAATCCAGAGCGCGGCCAAGCAGGAGAAGCCACCGGCCTGGTCGCAAGGCCGAGTGCCCCCGGGCGCCGCAGTACCAACAGCGCCCTCCACCTCTGCCGAGCCGCCGGCCTGGTCGAAAGGCCAGGAACACCCGGGCGCCGCCGTCTTCACGGTGCCCTTCACATTCAGGGTGCCCCAAGCCTGGTCGCAAGGCCTGGTAAACCTGGGCGCCGCTACCACCACAGCGCCCTCAACCTCTAGAGCGCCGCACCTGGGTGAAGACCTGTTCGCCCAGCATACGTGCCCGGATGGGCAGCCCTTTGTGTGGCCTTCGGAGTTCGTCAATCCCCGACTCCGGAGGGAACGGCCTCTGGATGAGCCCCTGATACCGCCTCCGGCGCCTGTCAAGATGACCCCGCTCCCGCTGGAAGAAGCGCAGTTCGAGTGGGACCCCACCGGAGGAGACCTCATGGGGTTCACTCAGGAAACAAGGGCAGCCGCAGCTGAGCGTGCGGAGTGCTGCCGCCAGCAGTTGGAAGTCTTTGACAGGGAAAGGAGAGAGAGGCGGGTCCGTGAGCAGCGGCTGCAAATACAGAGCGCTGAACAGAAGAGCCGGACCCGGAGGAACCCCCGTGCAGCTCATGGTCCCCGCACCATCGGGACTGTGATTAAGTTCAACCTGCAGCATGGGTGGGGCTTCATTAGAGACCATCATACCCCCGGCGACGTCTTTGTGACCCGCAGAGACGTAGAAAGCCATCTGCCGGAGGGACACAGAGGTCGTGACCTGTATCTAGGGGACGAGGTCACCTTCACCCGGCACAAGTGTGCCAAAGGACCCTACGCCCTCCATGTGCATCGCCTGACGGAGGAGGAGCTGCGGTGTGAGGAGGAGCAAGAGGACCCGGACGGGTCTGAAACAGAAACTGAATCCAAAGAAAGAGCAGGAGGACGCCGTCGTTGAGTACGGTAGAGAAGATACTGTATATAGTTGCCCGTAGGGGTACCAAAAAACTGTTGCTGCTTAAAATATGTTCCCCGTTGGGACAAAAGAGTGAACTGTACCCGTGTGTCCCCATCCCTTAACAGGCTGAGGACTGTGAACAGCCGTCCTTAATCCCACTGGTCGAGGACTGAGAGCGGCCATATCCCATTTGTATATAGTTGCGCTTCCTAAGGCGCCCTCCACCGGTTTTATAGGAAACTGTTTTCTTCCAAGAGAGACTGTCGCACTTTACCCGGTCACAAGTTGCACAGTGACCGGAGGAACCAGAAGCAAGAATGTTATTTATGAAAAATTTTATATGAAAAGTTTATTGCTGATGAGGATGTTTTATATGTTTATATGTTTATGTTTTGAAAAAAAAAAATTTGTATGTTTTTGGATGTTTATTCTTTTACAGCCCGAGGACGTGCTGTGATTTACCAGGGGGGAATGTAGCACCCTGAGGATTCGGCTGCTACAGGGGTATTGCACCTCAACCCAGAGGTGTGGTATTCCACTCCCGGGTAAGGATGGAGTGTGGAACTGAGCTAGTAGGCTGCATGCACTACACACATCCCATTTCCGGGGGACAGACCGACGGTACTCCCACTTAATAAATGTGCAGGTACGACAGTGTCTGTTCCTGGCTGGAGTGGGAGGGAGGTGGAACATCCCAGTAGTGTAGGGGCAGATAGGGGGAGCAGCCTGGGTAAAGCTAGGAGCTCATTGGGTGCTGGTCACCTGAGCTCACACATAGAGGGAGTATATAAGGTGGGCACCATCTTAGATCAGGGTCAGTCAGTCAGTCAGTTGTCAGTCAGCCAGTCAGACAGTCTGTCTGAGAGCCTGAGAAGCAGAGCAGAGGAGAAGGAAGAGGGACCCAGAGGCGCAGGAAGAGGGGACCCCAAGAGCCCATAAGAGAGCTAATAGGGTGAAGGGTCGGCAACAGGGTACCGGATCCCAAGCTGGTGGAGGCTACAGCACTAATCTTCAGCCAGAGACCGGAGGTCGTGGGCAGGATCTGCCACGACCACCCACTAAATCCACCCGGAAGGCAGACCAAGAATAGGGTCAGGGAACCCAGAGACAAGGGTTTACCAACAAGAGGCCCGAGGGAGCCGGACTTAGGTGAATCCCTGGTGGGAACGGCCAGAAGAAGGGAGAGTCAGAAAGGAGCTCAGGACCACACTCCGGAGTTGCCTGGGAGTTGACCGAGTCCAGGACCTGGTGGACGCAGCACGGCTCGGGTGGTCACTGCTGTACACAGTGACCCGAGCAACACCAGTAAGTAAAACCCTGGAACTGCATTTTATGCCTCTGAGTCTCTTTGCTGCACCTTCACAACCACCATCCTCCACGGCTGACCCCGTGAGGCTATACCCCTCCCGTTGGGGGTTATACTACCCAAAGCTGCACACACACCACCAGCCTCAGCGGACCCTGCTGCAGCGGCGGCCGTAGTGACCGCAAATCAACGGGTGGCGTAGTCGACATAAAAGAACATCTAGTAACATCTATAAGGACTGCCACACACTGAGTTTGACACCCTGGGCATGGACCGGGTCACAGCCACTCGGAGACTACAACCCCCATCTGATCCGGCTCCGGGTATCCCTAACAGCACTGGCCCAGGGGGTGCGTCACATGTAGGCATCTTAACTAATGGCATGGCTGTGATTGGCTGCTGAAATGATGTCATGATGCACTATAAAAGCCACCGCCGCCATTTTGAGCTCACTCTGCTGTGAATTCAGTTAGGGATAGGACGCTGTTGTTCTGAGGGACAGTTTTAGCTACCTATTTGCTCTATACTGCTTTACCCAAGCTACTTTCTAAATCACTGTGCCTTGCAGTGCTAGTGCACAGTTCCCTGTGTTGTTCACCGCTGTCTGCAAGGTCTGTGTGTGTGAGTGCAGCTCACCCTGTAGTGTGTGCTTCAGCCAAGTCTGGTTGTAGTGCACTCAGTGTGTGTCACTGCCTCATACATTGTCCTTTTTTGCCAATTCATAATTTTTCCTGATATCTCCTATTAGTGTGGTGGTTCCATCTGTATTCAGCTAAATTGGTTCCAAACACACTATATAGGAGTAGATAGAGACATTTTTTCCGTCTTGCAGCACTAGTGCACAGTGCTCTGCATCTGTACTGTTCACCGCTGTCTGCAAGGTCTGGTGTGTGAGTGCAGCTCACCCTGTAGTGTGTGCTTCAACCCCGTCTGGTTGTAGTGCACTCAGTGTGTGTCACTGCCTCATACATTGTCCTTTTTTGCCAATTCAGAATTTTTCCTGATATCTCCTATTAGTGTGGTGGTTCCATCCGTATTCAGCTAAATTGGTTCCAAACACACTATATAGGAGTAGATAGAGAAATTTTTTTGGTCTTGCAGCGCTAGTGCACAGTGCTCTGCATCTGTACTGTTCACCGCTGTCTGCAAGGTCTGGTGTGTGAGTGCAGCTCACCCTGTAGTGTGTGCTTCAACCCCGTCTGGTTGTAGTGCACTCAGTGTGTGTCACTGCCTCATACATTGTCCTTTTTTGCCAATTCATAATTTTTCCTGATATCTCCTATTAGTGTGGTGGTTCCATCCGTATTCAGCTAAATTGGTTCCAAACACACTATATAGGAGTAGATAGAGAAATTTTTTTGGTCTTGCAGCGCTAGTGCACAGTGCTCTGCATCTGTACTGTTCACCGCTGTCTGCAAGGTCTGGTGTGTGAGTGCAGCTCACCCTGTAGTGTGTGCTTCAACCCCGTCTGGTTGTAGTGCACTCAGTGTGTGTCACTGCCTCATACATTGTCCTTTATTGCCAATTCATAATTTTTCCTGATATCTCCTATTAGTGTGGTGGTTCCATCCGTATTCAGCTAAATTGATTCCAAACACACTATATAGGAGTAGATAGAGGAGCCCTTCTGCAGCCTTGGGCCCTGCAGCCCCAGCCAGATTAGTATTAGCCTATTTTTTGCAGCCTCATCTATTGCATTGTAGGTTACCTTCCTACATTGTAATAGCTACAAAAAGTTTGTGATACTATCGTTATTACATCTTTAGGCACATCCAGTGTCTTTTTGTGACAAAAAAAAACCTAAATAAAGTTCACCAAACACTCCACTTTACAGTTGTGTAGGCCATATTAGCTCATATTAAAGTCTAGTCCACACTTTATAAAATTAGTGTTTCTTATACCTGTTAGCAGCTGTTCAGGAATAAGCACACTAAGCCCTTAGTACTTTTCTGCCTATCTTTATCAGTCTACCAAGATGAAGAAGGCAGGGAGTAAGGCATGTGGTCGTGGGCGTGGGCGTGGAGTTTCTGCAGGGAGAGGACGTGAGGATTCTGTGCCTGCAGGGAGAGGACGTGGGGATTCTGTGCCTGCTGCGGGCACCAGTGACTCAGCATCCCCCAGTTTTACCAGGGAACAGTCCTTTATGCGCAGCTTTGTAGGAGCTAGCCGTACCCCACTGCTGCGCGAGGACCAAATTGAAGCCGTTGTCGGATGGATGGCAGCTAACGCATCGACTTCAATTAGTTCCAGATCCTCTCAGGTCCTGAGCACTGAAGAGCACCCATCTGTCTCTTCACCACCTGCCAAATTGCCCAGGCAGTCAGAGAGCCCTGGACATCTCTACTTCTGTTCTCTGAATCTCTTGGCTTGGAAAGAGGGGGCCAGCCAAGCAGAATTCGAGAATTTGAAGAAGAGGTAGTATGCAGTGATGCGCAACCGTTTTGTCTCTCTGAATCTGAAAAGGCGGGTGGGCCAGTGCCTATGGTCAGCAGCACACCTCAGTACGCATCTGATGATGAGACTCAGGTGCCACTTTCTGGTGCGTACTGTGCTGTCGAGACTACCCAGGAGAAGCAGTTGTTTGAAGAGGGTGGTGTAGATGATGAGGTCCTTGACCCATCATGGCGTGAGGGACAGGAAGGTGGTGGGAGCAGCTCTGAGGAAGAGATTCCCCGAACGGCCCAAAAAGGAGGGAGAGGGAGGGGGCAGACTTGGTTGCCTGTAGTCTCCACTTCGGCACCCATTAGGAGCATGGCTCTTCCAAAATCCAAAGCGGGCGCTCCCAAGATTTGGAGTGCCTGGTCCTTTTTTGACACAGTTGCAGATGACATTTGCTTTGTCAAATGCAAGCTGTGTAATCAGAAGGTGAAAAGAGGGAAAAGTGTCAGCAACCTCAATACCACAAATATGTGGAAACATGTGCGGACCAAGCACGTGGTGGAGTTACACAAACACACTGAAGACCTAGGCCAACCTACAGCGCCACCTACCACCTCTTCAGCTCGTGTTGTAGCCTCTTCCTCCAGCTCACACACAGCTGGTTCGGCTTCCTCACAGGATCGCCATGGAAGAATCTCTGGCACTGTTGTACAGAGACACAGTGTAATTCCACCCACAGCACCACTTTCCCAGTCATCCTCACACTCCCAGGCCAGTCTACAGCCATCGTTAGCACAGGCATGGGAGAAAAGGCGCCCATACTCGGCAAACCACCCCCGAGCACAGGCTCTGAATGCTGGCATTGCTAAACTACTGGCCCTTGAAATGCTATTGACGCGCCCCCTGGGCCATATTCTTTAGGGGAATACCCGGAGCCGGATCAGATGGGGGTTGTAGTCTCCGAGTGGCTGTGACCCGGTCCGTGCCCAGGGTGTCAAGCTCAGAGTATGTGGCAGTCCTACAGATGTTACAAAGTTCGTTATGTCGACTACGCCACCCGTTGGATTGCGGTCACTACGGCCGCCGCTGCAGCAGGGTCCGCTGAGGCTGATGGTGTTGGTGCAGCTTTAGATAGTATAACCCCCAACGGGAGGGGTATGGCCTCAGGGGGTCAGGTGCAGAGGATGGGGGTTGTGGTGGTGCAGCGTAGATGATAAGTAAAGACAGAGTCGGGTTGTGCAGTTCAGGGTGTTTACTTACTGCAGATATTCCGGTCACTCCGGCCTTGAGTGACCACCCGAGCCGTGCTGCGTCCACCAGGTCCTGGATTCAGCCAACCCCCAAGCAAGTCCGGAGCGTGTCCCTGAGCCCTCCTTCTTGTCCTTTCTTCTGGCCGTCCCCACCAGGGATCCACCTAGGTCCAGCTCCCTCGGGCCTTCTGTTGGGAGACCCTTGGCCTTGGGTTCCCTGACCCTACACGTGGTTTGCCTTCAGGGTGGATGTGGTGGGTGGCCGTGGCAGATCCTGCCCACGGCCTCCGGTCTCTGGCTGAGGTATGCTTTAGCCCCCACCAGTTTGGGATCCGGTACCCTATTGCCAACTCTTCACCCTGGGGTTGTACTTGGGTTCTCAGAGTTCCTTTCTGTCTTCCCCTCTGGGTCTTTCTGGCTCTCCTCTCTCACTCTCGCTCTGGGGCTGCTCTGCTCCTCTGCTCTCTTCCTCTCCTCTCTGCAAAGACTTCTCACAGACTGACTGACCCTGATCTTAGATGGTGCCCACCTTAAATACTCCCTCTATGTGTGAGCTCAGGTGACCAGCACCCAATGAGCTCCTAACTTTACCCAGGCTGCTAAGTGGGAGTACCGTTGGTCTGTTCCTCGGAAATGGGATGTGTGTAGTGCATGCAGCTGACTGAGCTCAGTTCCACACTCCATCCTTACCCGGGAGTGGAATATCACACCTCTGGGTTGAGGTGCAATACCCCTGTAGCAGCCGAATCCTCAGGGTGCTACATTCCCCCCTGGTAAATCACAGCACGTCCTCGGGCTGTAAGATATAAAAACACCAAAACATACAATTTTTGCATAAACAACATAATAAAAACATATAAAACATATATATCAGCAATAAAACTTTTTTTTTTTTTAAATAACATTCTCGTAGTCTTCTCTTGCTTCTAGCTCCTCCTCCGGACACTGTGCAACGTGTGCCCGGGAAAAGTGCAACAGTTTCTCTAGAAAAATGGTCTTCCTATAAAACCGGTAGGGGGCGCTTTAGGAAGCGCAACTATTTACAAGGGGATATGGCCGCTCTCAGTCCTCGGCCAGGTATTTAGGAAAGGGATGACCGCTCTCAGTCCTCGGTCAGAGGGGTTAAGGGAAATACAGGTAACAGTTCAATTTGCTGGTCCCAACGGGGACTATAATAGCAACAACAGTTCACTGTGCCCCGACGGGCAACTATATACAGCTTCTACTCCGCTGTACTCAACGACGACGTCCTCCTGTTCTTTCTTTGTGATTAACTTTAGCTTCAGACCCGTCCGGGTCCTCTTGCTCCTCTTCACACCGCAGCTCCTCCTCCGTCAGGCGATGCACATGGAGGGCGAACAGATCTTCTCCCAGATGCGGCACTCTTGGTTTTATGGGCGCGGTGGTGGTGGCGCCCGGGTTGCCCAGGCCTTGCAGCCAGGCCTGGGGCACCTGGAAAGTGAAGGGCACCGTAAGGACGGCGGCGCCCTGGGCTACTTGGCCCTGCGACCAGGCCGGTGGCTCCGCGGAGGTAGGGGGCGCTGTTGGTATTGCGGCGCCCGGGGGTACTAGGCCTTGCGACCAGGCTGGTGGTACTTCCTGCTTGGTCACGCTCGGGGTCGAGGCGTGTGACGTCACAGGGGTCGCGGCTGCGGCTTCCGGTTGAGGCCTAGTCTGTGGCGGTGACGTTGCGGTTACGGGCACGGCAGGGGGTACTTCGGGCTCTGCGACGGGGAGCTGGGGCAGGTACCCGGTTTCCCGGTTTGGGGTAGAGACGTCCCCTTTACCTGCCTCCTTTCGTTCGGCTCCCTTCTCGGCGCCGTCTCCGGCCTTCAGTCCTCCTGCGCCATCCTCAGAGGCGGTCTGTCTCCTCGTCTCGGGTGGCGTGCTCCGCTGACGGGTTCTTGTCTGCTGGGCCATCTCACGGCTCCACTCCGCCAACGTCTCTCGCTGCACCCGGGCCATCCTCCGTGCGAGGCCCTCCAGCGCGGTCTGTGCACACTCCCGGTCTCGGGGGAGCTGTGCCAAGACCTCCACTAAGCCTAGTGGGGTCGTTGCTTCTAGCAGGCTCCTGACCAACGGGTCGGTGCTGCTCTGCTCTCCTTCCGTTGTCTCCAGCAGGCTCCTGGCCAGCGGGCCGGTGCTGCTCTGCTCTTCTTCCATCTCCGGGTAAGCTTCTTCTGGACTCAGCTCTAGGCTTCTTGTCTCCGGGTGCGCTCTCTCCAGACTGCTCCAGGCGACACCCATCTTTGCTCTCCTGTTCTCAGTCCTCCCACTTCGAGGGCGGTCCCGGGGCCACTTGGTGATTGTCAGCTCCAGGGGCAGTTCTTTCACGCTGACAGACACCTCTAGCATCACAGTCTCTGTTGGTGGGGGCGGTTTCCACTTTTGGCGCCATTTTCGGTCCTGGCCCACGATGGGAGGCGGCCTCTTGCCATCCTCTTGCACGCCCATAATGGCGTCCGCTCTGACAAGGCGGGAAACCTTTGGAAATGGCGGGAATCGTCTCCCAGTGGCGGGAAACTCTGCAGATGGCGGGAAAAAGCTGTTAATGGCGGACAACCGGCGGGAATCGACCTGTGATGGAGTCCGATGGCGGGGACCCTCCGGAACCGGCAGGAGACTTCTTTTTGAGGTAAACTCGTTCTTTTCTTCAGGCACGCAGTACCCGGGTGTTGCGGGCACGTAATCCTGCCGACTACGCCAAAGTTGACGCGCCCCCTGGGCCATATTCTTTAGGGGAATACCCGGAGCCGGATCAGATGGGGGTTGTAGTCTCCGAGTGGCTGTGACCCGGTCCGTGCCCAGGGTGTCAAGCTCAGAGTATGTGGCAGTCCTACAGATGTTACAAAGTTCGTTATGTCGACTACGCCACCCGTTGGATTGCGGTCACTACGGCCGCCGCTGCAGCAGGGTCCGCTGAGGCTGATGGTGTTGGTGCAGCTTTAGATAGTATAACCCCCAACGGGAGGGGTATGGCCTCAGGGGGTCAGGTGCAGAGGATGGGGGTTGTGGTGGTGCAGCGTAGATGATAAGTAAAGACAGAGTCGGGTTGTGCAGTTCAGGGTGTTTACTTACTGCAGATATTCCGGTCACTCCGGCCTTGAGTGACCACCCGAGCCGTGCTGCGTCCACCAGGTCCTGGATTCAGCCAACCCCCAAGCAAGTCCGGAGCGTGTCCCTGAGCCCTCCTTCTTGTCCTTTCTTCTGGCCGTCCCCACCAGGGATCCACCTAGGTCCAGCTCCCTCGGGCCTTCTGTTGGGAGACCCTTGGCCTTGGGTTCCCTGACCCTACACGTGGTTTGCCTTCAGGGTGGATGTGGTGGGTGGCCGTGGCAGATCCTGCCCACGGCCTCCGGTCTCTGGCTGAGGTATGCTTTAGCCCCCACCAGTTTGGGATCCGGTACCCTATTGCCAACTCTTCACCCTGGGGTTGTACTTGGGTTCTCAGAGTTCCTTTCTGTCTTCCCCTCTGGGTCTTTCTGGCTCTCCTCTCTCACTCTCGCTCTGGGGCTGCTCTGCTCCTCTGCTCTCTTCCTCTCCTCTCTGCAAAGACTTCTCACAGACTGACTGACCCTGATCTTAGATGGTGCCCACCTTAAATACTCCCTCTATGTGTGAGCTCAGGTGACTAGCACCCAATGAGCTCCTAACTTTACCCAGGCTGCTCCCCCTATCTGCCCCTACACTACTGGGATGTACCACCCCCCTCCCACTCCAGCCAGGAACAGACTCGGTCGTACCTGCACATTTCTAAGTGGGAGTACCGTTGGTCTGTTCCTCGGAAATGGGATGTGTGTAGTGCATGCAGCTGACTGAGCTCAGTTCCACACTCCATCCTTACCCGGGAGTGGAATATCACACCTCTGGGTTGAGGTGCAATACCCCTGTAGCAGCCGAATCCTCAGGGTGCTACACTATCATTCAGGCTGGTGGAGACTGACACATTCCGTAACTTTATGGCATTGGCAGTCCCACAATACAACGTGCCCAGCCTCTTTTATTTCAGCAGGCAAGCCGTCCCTGCCCTGCAACATCATGTGGAGGGAAAAATTAAACATGCACTACAAAACGCCGTCAGTAGCAAGGTCCACCTGACCACTGATGCGTGGACCAGTAAGCATGGACAGGGACGATACCTTTCCCTCACTGCCCATTGGGTAAATGTTGTGGAGCCGGGTACAGATCTTGAGAGTGGCGCTGTACATGTTCTGCCAACTCCAAGGATTGCAGGAATCCAGTCTGTACACATTGACTCCTCCTCATACTCCAGTTCCTCTGAATCAGCGCTGCAGGAGCCGTCACGGTCTACCTCCCCATCGACCCGTGAACGGTTACCTGTTATGATGACCGATATGAGCACAGCCGTGGCCAAACGTCAACAGGCCGTATTAAAATTAATTTCTTTGGGGAATCGAAGCCACACAGCGCAGGAGCTCTGGAATGCCATCAAGCAGCAGAGTGACGTGTGGTTTGTGCCAGCGAATCTCCAGCCAGGCATGGTAGTGTGTGACAATGGCCGAAATCTGGTGGCAGCTCTGGGCCTAGGCAACCTCACTCACATCCCATGTCTGGCACATGTGCTCAACTTGGTCGTGCAGAGTTTTTTGAGGGACTATCCGGATCTTGATGCACTGCTTCACAAGGTCCGCATAGAGTGCGCTCACTTGCGGCGTTCCAGCAATGCAAGATCACGCATTGCAACTCTGCAGCGCCGATTATGTCTTCCGGAACATCGCATCATATGTGACCTACCCACCAGGTGGAATTCAACGTTACATATGTTGGAGAGGTTGTGTGAGCAGCAGGCAGCAGTAATGGAGTACCAGCTGCAGCAGGCGCAAACAAGTCGCAGTGCGCGCCGTTCACACTTCACCACCACTGAGTGGGCCTCTATGAAGGACATTTGCCACGTTTTGCGTGCCTTCGATTATTCCACGCGGATGGCGAGTGCAGATGATGCACTAGTCAGCATGACTATCCCCCTTATCTGCCTGCTTGAAAAAACACTGCAAGCACTAAGGGACGAGGTTTTGGAAGAGGTGGAGGATGAGGAGTCACAAATGCCATCTGCTTCTCTACAGTCTGCGCAACGTGGTTCCTCACAAAGGCCTAGGCAGGGGACACTTTGTGAGGAGGATGAGGAGGAGTCAATGGATGAGGAAGACATCTGTCCAGAGGAGGGAGGTACACAATGCTCTAGTAGTCAGTATCTAGAGCGAGGGTGGGGTGATGCAGAGCAGGCAGAGATCACGCCTCAAGCAGGGGACAGCGTTTCTTGGCCAGTTGGCAGTCTGCAGCACATGGTTGATTTCATGCTGCAGTGCCTGAGAAACGACCGCCGCATCGCCCACATTCTCAACACGGCTGATTATTGGGTGTCCACCCTCCTAGATCCTCGCTACCGGGACAACTTACAAAGCCTCATAACACCGTTGAACCGGGAGCGTAAAATGCGGGAGTACCAAGACGCACTGGTGCATTCCATCATGTTCTCCATTCCAACCGAGAGCAGTGCTGCTAGTGCTTTACAAAGCAGCTCAGTGCGTCGAGGCAGTGGAGGAAGCTCTGCACAAAGAGGGAGCAGAAGCAGCGCCTCAGCACAAGGCAAGACCAGTATGGCCGAAATGTGGCAAAGTTTTGTGTCCCCGCCGCCACAAATGTCTACACCATCACAGACGGCTCCAGTCAGCAGGAGGCAACGTTTCCGTCAGATGGTGACAGACTACATGTCTTGCCCTCTTAGTGTACTCCCAGACGGCTCTTCTCCCTTCAAGTTTTGGGTCTGTAAGCTGGATACATGGCCAGAGCTTAGTCAGTATGCACTGGAGGTGCTAGCTTGCCCTGCTGCTAGTGTATTATCGGAACGCGTCATTAGTGCCGCAGGTGGTGTACTAACAGACTGTCGCATGCGACTATCCTCCGATAACGTTGACCGGCTTACTTTTCTCAAAATGAACAAGGCCTGGATCTCTCATGAATTTGCCAGTCCTCTTCCAGAATAAATAATTGGTTGGCAACAGTATCCAGGTCTCCTGTTCTGTTCATGTTTCTACCACCTGAACTGTAATCCCTGAGCTCCAACACCGCCAGTTGGCGCTCGGAAGTGCCGTCTGCACAGTCAACACTTGCTGCCGTGTTATTGGGGTTCAGTAACGTCAGCTGTTCCCCTGCTGTGCGGACGGCAATTTCTCCTGCTCTGTCCACATCCACTGTACTACTGATTTAAAACCTCCTCCAAATACACCTCTGGCTCCTCTGTTTTCAGTATTATCCCTGAGCTCCAACACCGCCAGTTGGCGCTCGGAAGTGCCGTCTGCACAGTCAACACTTGCTACCATGTTATTGGGGTTCAGTAACGTCAGCTGTTCCCCTGCTGTGCAGATGGCAATTTCTCCTGCTCTGTCCACATTCTCACTACTACAGATTTTAAAGTTGCTCCAATTACACCTCTGGCTCCTCTGTTTTCAGTATTATCCCTGAGCTCCAACACCGCCAGTTGGCGCACGGAAGTGCCATCTGCACAGTCAACACTTGCTGCCGTGTTATTGGGGTTCAGTAACGTCAGCTGTTCCCCTGCTGTGCGGACGGCAATTTTTCCTGCTTTGTCCACATCCACTGTACTACACATTTTAAAGTTGCTCCAATTACACCTCTGGCTCCTCTGTTTTCAGTATTATCCCTGAGCTCCAACACCGCCAGTTGGCGCACGGAAGTGCCATCTGCACAGTCAACACTTGCTGCCGTGTTATTGGGGTTCAGTAACGTCAGCTGTTCCCCTGCTGTGCGGACGGCAATTTCTCCTGCTTTGTCCACATCCACTGTACTACACATTTTAAAGTTGCTCCAATTGTCGGGTACCGGTGTACGCCGCTGCTGAATTGCCGGCTTTTCATGTTTCACTGTGAGCACTGTTCCCATCGATTTGGGCAATCACTCTAATGCCACAACCACCATGGCTGTGGCATTACAGTGAGTGGCAGACAATCCCTGCATGATTGGTGCTCTAAATAGCGCCAGACATGCAGGACACGCTTTTGGTGCACGAACAGTTATCGAACATAACCTCGAACAGCCGAATTTTTTGCAAATCGTTCGGGTTCGTCGAACAACTCGAACACCGCCCAAAACAGCTCGAATTTGAGATTGGCGAACAGTTCTAGTCGAACACCGCTCATCTCTACCAGGCAGCTCAGGAGTATGGCTCAGGACCCCCTTTAATCCTTCCTCTGGCCTGCCTCACCAGTGACCCACTTTTGTCCAGCTACCGCAGACTGGTGCGGTTAAACGTGGGCCCCGTCCTACGCTGTCCTATATGGTGCCTTCCTAGCAGGTTTGATGAGGTGTCGCACCAATAAATGGTCACGACGTCCGGCCTTTGGCTGAGGGTAGTTTCTCCTCCACCAACTTGGGATCCGGCACCCTTAATCTGCCTAAGCCTGCACCCTGGATTCTCGTGGGTTCTTAGGGTCCCTTCCACCTTATTGTTCCTGAGCCCTTCTGTTTCTCTGTCTCTTCTTCTCCTTTCTGTTCCTTCCTGTTCCTTTCTATTCCTTTCTCTTGGAGCTGGGATGAGACGCAATCTCAGCTCCCCTTCACCTCCTCCTCGGCCTCTCACTAGGCCCTCCTGGAGTAGAGCTCCTGCAGAGCCTCTACTCCCTGTCTTCTCCTCTCTGGACAGAACTTGTCCTAGTGCTAAGATGGTGCCCACCTTTTATACCTCCCTCTGACCATGAGCCCAGGTGACCAGCAACCAATGGGCTCCTACCTACGCTCAGGAACCAACCCCTATCTGCCCCTACAGCACTGGGTGTTCCACCCCCCTCCCCACTCCAGACAGGGACATAGTCGGTCGTACCTGCACTTCTGTCTAGTGGGAGCACCGTTGAGCTGTCCCTCAGAAATGGGGTGTGTGTGCTGTATGCAGCTAACTGAGCCCTGGTCCATACTCCATCCTTACCTGGGAGTGGAATATCACACCTCTGGCAGAGGTGCAATACCCCTGTAGCGGCCGAACCCTCGGGGCGCTACACTGTTACACCACAAGGAGGGAAATAGCCAGAAAGAGCACAGATAATACGGTAGGCCTTCACCCTCACCCTGACCAGGGCCAGCTTCCCACTTGTTCTCAGACATCCAGGCACCCCCTCCTAGCCGGGACTGTTTTTGAGTCGTCTCACCTGTTCTAATAAAGACCCTGAACTGTTTAAGAGGCCTCAGTTTCCTGGCTATTGCGGTCGGAATCCTCCCCTCCATCATCCACCTATATACTGCCCTGGGGCCACACTCCTCCCGTGGGAAGTTATACTATTTAGTGCTGCACACCTACATCTGCCCCAGCGGTCTGCATTGCAGCGGCGGTTAACCCTGACCGCAATCCACGGGTGGCGTAGTCGGACATTTAAAACCCTACAAATAGACTGCCGCACCGTTTGGTCTGACCACCCTGAGCCACGGACCGGGTTGCCACTACTACCCCCATTATTGCCCTGTTGCCCGGATCCGGGTGCCCCACGGCCCAGAGGGCGAGTCAGCTTTGGTGTAGTCGGCAGGATTGTGACCAACCCGCCACAAACGGGTATTGCGCGCCTGAAAAGACTGTTTGCGTACCTTGAAAAGGCAGTTTCCCGCCATCCAGAGCCGTTTCCCGCCATCTTCAGTCGGTTCCCGCCATCTTCAGCCAGTTTCCCGCCATTTTCAGCCGTTTTCCCGCCATCGGACGCCATCTGCAGGACGCCGCGCGGGAAGAAGAGGGGCGTGGACGTCCAAACCCCGCGAGACCTGAAGCTCCGCCCTACGCACCGACGCTGCGCAAGGTCCTGGAAGGGAGAGAGAGCGACGCTGACGTCACCAGGACGCGACGCAAGGTCCTCGCATGGAGCAGCACCAGCGGAGCCGCGGCCTACGGAAGAGGATCAACGGAAGGTAGGCCACGGTTAACTAGGGGGGAAGAAGATGACGGACGCGGAGGGACCCTCGACCAGCAGTGTGGCTGCAGCAGCGGTGATGCCGTTCTCTATGCCCTACATCCCCGGAGCAGCCTGGCTGCCCCAATACTCAGGGGAATCCCATACATTGACTGACTTTAAAGAAAGACTGCACAGTCTATTTAAAGTTTATCCCCTGACAGAGGAACAGAAAGTGAGCATTCTAACTGGGCAGCTCACCGGTGCAGCCCAGCGGGAAGTGAAATCCTGGTCAGATGAGGAGAAAAGGACAATAAAGGACATTCTGATCCGGCTGCGGAGTACCTTTGATACCCGTACCTCAGCAGAAATTAAAATGCGGTTCTATGGCTGTAAGCAGCGAGCCCAGGATAGTATCAGAGACTATGCCTTGAACCTGCAAGAAGCCCTGAGAGCTATCAAACAAGCTGACCCTGGTAGCATGCAGGACACTGATAAGCTCTTAACTGACCAGTTCATAGAAGGTCTGCTGTCCAGCGCCCACAGGATCCAGCTGCGCCTCATGGCCCTACAGAACCCCGATTTGACTTTTGCGCAGTTCAAGGATAGGGCCATCCGGGTGCTCCAAGAACCCCCACCAAGTGGCGCTGTAGCTTCCCGGCGCCCTGCCATTACTTACCACCAGGGGGCGGCGCCCTACCCTGCAGACCTTGTGGGGGCTGATGCGCAGGTCTCAAGCCCATCCCCGCCTGCAGACCTGCACCATCAGGTCCAGGAACTAACCAGAAGTGTTACTGCATTGACCAGGACCGTACAGTCGTTACAGGTGGACCCGTCAGGACCCATCAAGCTGGCTTCCAGTCCGGAGGATGTCCCGTGGCGTCGACAGAGGAGGATCCCGCCGTTCAGAGTGAGGCCCGCCGACCGTTACACTGAGGATGGACAGCCGATTTGCCGCCGTTGCAGTCAGCCAGGACACCTAGCAAGGTACTGTACTTTAAATGGGCCCGACCTGGGGCAGAGGGCCAACCCCCAGGCATAAGGTCACCAGGCCCGTCTAATTGGCGTGATAAGTACGCGGGGGGACGCCCGGCCTTACCCGTAGTGCTGGACGGTATCCCCATGAGTGCACTGCTGGACACCGGGTCTCAAGTGACTACCATCCCCTACGTACTTTTCAAGCGGTACTGGAATGATGCGGATATAACCCGTTATCCAGACGATGACTTAAGCATCATCGCCAGCAATGGCCAACCTGTGCCGCAAGTGGGGTTCAGAGAGATGACCATCAAGGTTGGTAAGGTTGAACTGCCGGCAAAGGGAGTGATCATTGTGGACATTGATCGCCGTGAGAGTCACCCTAAAATAACTGTGGGTAGTAACGTGATTGAAAACTGTCTTTCAGAAGTAATTCTGATTCTGCAGCAGGTGGCGATGAATGTGAGCTCCAGCCAACAGAGGGTCCTCCTGAAAGAGATAAGAGTCCTGATGAGACGGCAACAGGTAGAACTGTCTGGTGGTGAGATCGGTAGCGTGAGGATGAGCGACCTGTTCCCCATTGCCATGCCTCCCAAAAGTGAAATGATGATCTGGTGTCGGACTGCAATCGGGTTAAGAGGGAGAGACTACCAAGCCATGGTAGAACCCGTGTACTCAGACAGCAGGCCCACCATTTTGACAGCCAGGGGGGTGGTTGATGTCCACCATGGAAGGGTGCCCGTCCGGATCTTAAACATCGGGGAAAGGGAAGTATACTTGCCCCAGTACGCTACACTAGCTAAATTGTTTGCCGTCCAACACAATGCTATCAGGGTCGTGGAACCCTTGCCTCCATCTTCCCCGGTGGAGAGTAATGGCTCACAGAAACACAAGGAGGACTGGTGCCAGGAACTCCATGTGGGTGCTGACTCCACTCCCCTGCACCAAAAACAAGGAGTCTACCGGGTGGTACAGGAATACGAGAGAATCTTTAGTAAGCACCCGCTAGACTTCGGCAGAGTAAGAGGGATAGAACACCACATCCCCACGGGGAGCCACCCACCAATAAAAGAGAGACACAGGCCTGTACCCCCTGCACATTATCAGAACGCAAAGGGCATGCTGAGAGAAATGAAAGAAGCTGGGGTCATTAGAGATAGCTGTAGCCCCTGGGCAGCTCCCTTAGTTTTGGTAAAAAAGAAAGAAGGTACCATGAGAATGTGCGTGGACTATAGAAAGGTCAATCGTATCACCCATAAAGACGCGTATCCGCTACCTAGCATAGAGGAGTCTTTAGCAGCCCTAAAATCAGCTAACTTCTTCTCTACTTTGGATCTTACTAGCGGGTACTGGCAGGTTCCTGTGGCAGAGGCTGACAAGGAGAAGACCGCCTTCACCACCCCGATGGGACTGAGCGAGTTCAACTGTATTCCCTTCGGGCTCTGCAACACACCAGGGACCTTCCAGAGGCTGATGGAATGCTGTCTAGGGCACCGAAACTTCGAGACGGTCCTCCTTTACCTGGACGACGTGATCGTCTATTCGAAGACTTACGAGGACCATCTAACGCACCTGGCCGAGGTGTTCGAAGCCCTGGCAGGCTATGGCCTGAAGGTGAAACCCTCAAAGTGTCACCTGTTGAAACCGAAGGTGCAGTACCTGGGACACGTGGTGAGTGCAGAGGGAGTAGCCCCCGACCCCGACAAAGTGACAGCTATCAAGAGCTGGCCAAGCCCCTCTAACATCAAAGAAGTGAGGCAATTCCTCGGGTTGGTAGGCTACTACCGAAGGTTCATCCCCGGGTTCACTAAGATGGCAGCCCCTATGCAGGACCTCCTGATAGGACAGTCTAAGTCCAGGAGCCAAAAGCCACCCTTCAAGTGGGACAAGCCGGAAGAGGAGTCCTTCCGCCAGTTGAAGATGGCCCTCACAGGGGATGAGATCCTGGCCTACCCCGATTATGGCCAGCCTTTTATCCTCCACACAGACGCCAGTAATGTGGGGCTGGGAGCCGTACTATCACAAAACCAACAGGGAAGAGAAAGGGTGATCGCGTACGCCAGCCGGAAGCTGAGGCCCACCGAGAGAAACCCGGAGAATTACAGCTCGTTCAAGCTGGAGTTCTTGGCAGTGGTGTGGGCCGTAACAGAGCGTTTCAAGCATTACCTGGCCTCTGCGAAGTTCACTGTGTACACCGACAACAATCCGTTAACGCATCTGGACAATGCGAGACTTAGTGCCCTAGAGCAGCGGTGGCAGGCCCGGCTAGCAAATTATGACTTCACCATCAAGTACCGGGCAGGCCGAGCCAATGCTAATGCAGATGCCCTATCGAGAATGCCCCACTTGCCCGATGAGGGAGAAGATCCGGACGAGCTGGAGGAAGTAGAGCTCCCTGCATTCCACCGGTATGGGGCCACTCAATACTCCCACCGCGTGAAGGAGGAAGACTTAACAACCATCTTGATCAGTCCCCTACATCACCACAGCTGGGCCGAGACCCAAGATAGTGACCCTGCAGTCCGCATGGTGAAAGACCTGCTGACCCGAGAAGACGCCCGTCTAGATCCGGATGCCCCAGAGGAAGCCAAGCAGCTATGGAAAGAGAAGAGCAGGCTGTTCCTCTATGAAGGTAAGCTGTGCAGAAGACTCATCAACCACCGGACGCACGAGCTGACCTGGCAAGTCGTGGTCCCAAGGCGAGATGCAGCTATGGTCCTGGAGGCTTACCATGACAGAGCGGGGCACTTCGGCTGGAAGAAACTGGAGTTCCTGCTAAGAGGACGGTTCTTCTGGATCGGCATGAAAGGGGCTGTAGAGAAGTGGTGCAGGGACTGTGGCCCTTGTAATCTAAGGAGGAAGGACCGCACCAGCCAGAAGACACCCTTGAGGCCCATCGTCACCAAGCAGCCTCTTGAGCTGGTAGCTCTGGACCACGACAAATTGGCTCCAAGCCGGTCAGGATACGTTTATGCCCTGACAATCGTGGACCACTATTCCCGATTTCTAGTGGTGGTCCCGGTAAAAGACTTGACAGCTCAAACGGTGGCCAGAGCCTCCCAGCAAAACTTCTGCCGCCCACACGGGTATCCGGAACAGGTCCTGACCGACCACGGTCCAGCGTTCGAGGCTGAAATCTTCCAAGAGTTCTGCAACCTCTATGGCTGTAAGAAGATTCGGACAACACCTTACCACCCACAAACCAACGGGATGTGTGAGAAAATGAACAATATAGTCATTGATCTCCTGAAGACATTGCCCCTGGAGGAACGCAGCCTGTGGCCAGAAAAACTGCCGGACCTGATAGACTTATACAACCATATCCCTGTGAATGCTACAAACTGCACCCCGGCTTACCTGATGCGAGCCAGACTAGGTAAGCTGCCCATAGACCTGGAGATGGGAGTCCTAACACCCGAGGACACCTCCCCAGATGCGGACTGGGATACGGAAAGGCGACTGCAGTACAAGAAGGTACAGGAGAGTGTGGAGAAAAGCCTGGCCCAGGCGAAAGAAAAGCAAGAGAGGCTTTTCAACCAACACGCCCCTGCTGGTCCCCTGGAACCTGGTGAACAGGTCCTGAAGCGAAAGAGAAGGCTACACAAGCTGGACGACCAGTGGGAGAGGGAACCCTACACAGTACTGCAGTCTGATCACGACAACCCGAAGGTGTGCGTGGTCACTAAGGATGGAGGAGAAACCACTAGTACCATCTCCAGAGACCACCTAAAAAGGTGCCCCGAGCAACTACGGAATGCAGAAGAGGATCAAAGTGACCTTGGGCCCGCAGAGGACAAGGAAGAAATGATCAGCACCGTTCTCGGAGAGTTCCCCCGGACCTGGACTCGGATAAACGATGCCATAGTGGTACCCGTCCTGCATTTCCTGTAACCAACTCAGCAGCAACCTACACCAGAGCGGGAAGGTGGAGAGGAACAAGCAGTCCCAGAGGCAGAAAAGCCTGTACCAACAGCCCAGGAGAGTCAACCCTCTGCTGACAGTTAGCCTGCCATGTCTGCGGTAAGCCAGAGGACCCGCAGACAGCTGCCTGACCTGCCTGTAAGTCTAGCCAGTGACTGCACCCCGAGCGCTAGTGAGAAAGACCAGGTTAGACCACCACTAGAGATGAGCGGTGTTCGACTTGAACTGTTCGCCAATCTCAAATTCGAGCTGTTTTGGGCGGTGTTCGAGTTGTTCGACGAACCCGAACGATTTGCAAAAAATTCGGCTGTTCGAGGTTATGTTCGATAACTGTTCGTGCACCAAAAGCGTGTCCTGCATGTCTGGCGCTATTTAGAGCACCAATCATGCAGGGATTGTCTGCCACTCACTGTAATGCCACAGCCATGGTGGTTGTGGCATTACAGTGATTGCCCAAATCGATGGGAACAGTGCCAACAGTGAAACATGAAAAGCCGGCAATTCAGCAGCGGCATACACCGGTACCCGACAATTTAGAACCGAAAGAATACAGCTTCACACATAGATTAGATAGATATAAACATGTCAGCCACATATATACGAAGTACAGTGAAAGTGCTGCTTACTGTACTTGTCATTTAGCGTAAAGGATTTATCAAAAAAAATAATAGTGTTTTCATGCACCGTCTCTTTAAAAAAGCCGGCCGGCAATTCAGCAGCGGTACCCGACAATTTAGAATAGAAGGAATAGAGAATCACACATAGATTAGATAGATAGAAACATGTCAGTCACATATATAAGAAGTGCAGTGACAGTGTTGATTACTGTACTTGTCATTTAGTGTAAAGGATTTATTTAAAAAAATAATAGTGTTTTCATGCACTGTCTCTTTAAAAAAGCCGGCCGGCAATTCAGCAGCGGTACCCGACAATTTATAACAGACAGAATAGAGCATCATACATAGATTAGATAGATAGAAACATGTCAGCCACATATATACGAAGTACAGTGACAGTGTTGCTTACTGTTCTTGTCATTTAGCGTAAAGGATTTATCAAAAAAAATAATAGTGTTTTCATGCACCGTCTCTTTAAAAAAGCCGGCCGGCAATTCAGCAGCGGTACCCGACAATTTATAACAGACAGAATAGAGCTTCACACATAGATTAGATAGATAGAAACATGTCAGTCACATATATATGAAGTACAGTGATAGTGTTGGTTACTGTACTTGTCATTTAGTATTAAAATAAAGGATTTATTATTAAAAAAATTGGCGTGGGGTTCCCCTTAATTTTAGGCTCTAGCGGAGGTTAAGCAGACGGCTGGGGCAGATGTTTGAAGCCTGGGAAGGGGGTAATACCCACGGAGCTTCCCAGGCTACTAATATCAGCCCCCAGCTGAATACATAGCCTTTACTAGCTATTAAAATGGGGGACCCCCCAAAAGAAATGACGTGGGGTCCCCCCTAATTTAATAGCTAGCAAAGGCTAGGCAGACAGCTGGGGGCTGATATTAATAGCCCAGGAAGGGAGCCATGAATATTGGCCCCCTCCAAGGCTAGAAACATCAGCCGTCAGCCGCCCCAGAAATGGCGCATTCATAGGATGCGCCAATTCTGGCACTTAGCCTCGCTCTTCCACGCTGCCCTGGTGCGGTGGCAGGGGGTAATAGGGTTGGGGTTGATGTCAGCTTATAATGCCAGCTGACATCAAGCCCAGGTTAGTAATGGAGAGGCGTCTATAAGACACCCCCATTACTAACCCCATAGTCAAAGTTAAAAAAAACACAAACACCCAGAATAAAGTCCTTTAATTGAAATAAAGACACAATCCTTTATTGTTCTAAATTAAACCATACTTACCGTCACGCCCATTCCAGCTGAAGCCAACGATCTCCTGCAATAAAAGAAAAATAATAAAGCAACCTCATCCTTACCTTTCCATGGTTCCCACGACAGCTTCAGCTCTGCTACATCGAGATGACAGGCTGGACCGCAGCAGAACGCTGCCATCCAGCCTCTCATCCCGCAGACACTGAGAAGCGCAGGCTTGCTTGCGCTGCTCAGCGTCTCTCTGTGACGACATCCAGATGAGCCGAGTTCATGAACTCGGCTCACCTCATGCACGTCACTGACAGCGTGGGAAAATTCTCAAGCTGAAGCGGTGAGTGCAGGAGAATTCTCCCACGCTGTCAGTGACGTGCAGGAGGTGAGCTGAGTTCATTGGACATGAGCTCACCTTATGCACGTCACTGACAGCGTGGGAGAATTCTCCTGCACTCAGCGCTTCAGCGTGAGAATTCTCCCGCTGAAGCCTGAGTGCAGGAGAATTTTCCCACGCTGTCAGTGACGTGCATAAGGTGAGCTCATGTCCAATGAACTCAGCTCACCTCCTGCACGTCACTGACAGCGTGGGAGAATTCTCCTGCACTCAGCGCTTCAGTGTGAGAATTCTCCCACGCTGAAGCGCTGAGTGCAGGAGAATTTTCCCACGCTGTCAGTGACGTGCATGAGGTGAGCCGAGTTCATTGGACATTAACTCGGCTCATCTGGATGCCCTCACAGAGAGACACTGTGGAGCGCAAGCAAGCCTGCGCTTCTCAGTGTCTGCGGGATGACAGGCTGGATGGCAGCGTTCTGCTGCGGTCCAGCCTGTCATCTCGATGTAGCAGAGCTGAAGCTGTCATGGGAACCATGGAAAGGTAAGGATGATGTTGCTTTATTATTTTTCTTTTATTTCAGGAGATCGTTGGCTTCAGCTGGAATGGGCGTGATGGTAAGTATGGTTTAATTTAGAACAATAAAGAATTGTGTGTTTATTTCAATTAAAGGACTTTTTTCTGGGTGTTGTTTTTTTTAAAATACTTTACTAGAAATTCATGGTGGTCATGTCTAATATTGGCGTGACCCCATGAATTTCGGGCTTAGGGCCAGCTGATAATGCCAAGCTGGCCCTAACCCCTTTATTACCCAGTGAGCCACCGCATCAGGGCCCTGGATGAGTTGGGTACAGCGCCAGAAGATGGCGCTTTTATGAACGCGCCATTTTCCGGGGTGGCTGCGGACTGCAATTTGCAGCGGGGGTGGCCCAGAAAGTTTGGGCCTCCCTGCGCTGCGGATTCCAGCCCCCAGCTGCCTAGTTGTACCTGGCTGGACACAAAAACAGGGCGAAGCCCCACGTCAATTTTCTTTAAATTATTTCATGAAATAATTAAGAAAAAAAGGGCTTCCCTATATTGTTGTGTCCGGCCAGGTACAAATAGGCAGCTGGTGGTTGGGGGCAGCCCGTTCCTGCCTGCTGTACCTGGCTGGACACAAATATAGTGCGAAGCCCCACGTCAATTTTTTTTAAATTATTTCATAAATTTCCTGAAATAATTTAAAAAAATTGAAGTGGGGCTTCGCACTATATTTGTGTCCAGCCAGGTACAGCAGGCAGGAACGGGCTGCCCCCATCCACCAGCTGCCTATTTGTACCTGGCCGGACACAACAATATAGGGAAGCCATTTTTTTCTTAATTATTTCATGAATTTCATGAAATAATTAAAAAAAATTGAAGTGGGGCTTCGCACTATATTTGTGTCCAGCCAGGTACAGCAGGCAGGAACGGGCTGCCCCCATCCACCAGCTGCCTATTTGTACCTGGCCGGACACAACAATATAGGGAAGCCCTTTTTTTCTTAATTATTTCATGAATTTCATGAAATAATTAAAAAAAATTGAAGTGGGGCTTCGCACTATATTTGTGTCCAGCCAGGTACAGCAGGCAGGAACGGGCTGCCCCCAACCACCAGCTGCCTATTTGTACCTGGCCGGACACAACAATATAGGGAAGGCCTTTTTTTCTTAATTATTTCATGAATTTCATGAAATAATTAAAAAAAAAGTACGTGGGGCTTCGCCCTATTTTTGTGTCCAGCCAGGTACAACTAGGCAGCTGGGGGCTGGAATCTGCAGCGCAGGGAGGCCCAAGCTTTCTGGGCCCCCCCCCGCTACAAATTGCAGTCCGCAGCCACCCCGGAAAATGGCGCGTTCATAGAAGCACCATCTTCTGGCGCTGTACCCAACTCATCCAGGGCCCTGGTGCGGTGGCTCACTGGGTAATAAAGGGGTTAGGGCCAGCTTGGTATTATCAGCTGGCCCCAAGCCCAAAATTCATGGGGTCACGCCAGTATTAGACATGACCGCCATGAATTTCTAGTAAAGTATTTAAAAAAAACACAACACCCAGAATAAAGTCCTTTAATTGAAATAAAGACACAATTCTTTATTGTTCTAAATTAAACCATACTTACCATCACACCCATTCCAGCTGAAGCCAACGATCTCCTGCAATAAAAGAAAAATAATAAACCAACCTCATCCTTACCTTTCCATGGTTCCCACGACAGCTTCAGCTCTGCTACATCGAGATGACTGGCTGGACCGCAGCAGAACGCTGCCATCCAGTCTGTCATCCCGCAGACACTGAGAAGCGCAGGCATGCTTGCGCTCCTCACTGTCTCGCTGTGACGGCATCCAGATGAGCCGAGGTCATGTCCAATGAACTCGGCTCACCTCATGCACGTCACTGACAGCGTGGGAAAATTCTCACGCTGAAGTGCTGAGTGCAGGAGAATTCTCCCACGCTGTCAGTGATGTGCATGAGGTGAGCTCATGTCCAATGAACTCAGCTCACCTCCTGCACGTCACTGACAGCGTGGGAAAATTCTCCTGCAATCAGCGCTTCAGCGTGAGAATTTTCCCACGCTGTCAGTAGCGTGCATGAGGTGAGCCGAGTTCATTGGACATGAACTCGGCTCATCTGGATGTCGTCACAGAGAGACGCTGAGCAGCGCAAGCAAGCCTGCGCTTCTCAGTGTCTGCGGGATGACAGGCTGGATGGCAGCGTTCTGCTGCGGTCCAGCCTGTCATCTCGATGTAGCAGAGCTGAAGCTGTCGTGGGAACCATGGAAAGGTAAGGATGAGGTTGCTTTATTATTTTTCTTTTATTGCAGGAGATCGTTGGCTTCAGCTGGAATGGGCGTGATGGTAAGTATGGTTTAATTTAGAACAATAAAGGATTGTGTCTTTATTTCAATTAAAGGACTTTATTCTGGGTGTTTGTGTTTTTTTTAACTTTGACTATGGGGTTAGTAATGGGGGTGTCTTATAGACGCCTCTCCATTACTAACCTGGGCTTGATGTCAGCTGGCATTATAAGCTGACATCAACCCCAACCCTATTACCCCCTGCCACCGCACCAGGGCAGCGTGGAAGAGCGAGGCTAAGTGCCAGAATTGGCGCATCCTATGAATGCGCCATTTCTGGGGCGGCTGGTGTTTCTAGCCTGGGAGGGGGCCAATATTCATGGCTCCCTTCCTGGGCTATTAATATCAGCCCCCAGCTGTCTGCCTAGCCTTTGCTAGCTATTAAATTAGGGGGGACCCCACGTCATTTTTTTTAGGGGGTCCCCCATTTTAATAGCTAGTAAAGGCTATGTATTCAGCTGGGGGCTGATATTAGTAGCCTGGGAAGCTCCGTGGGTATTACCCCCTTCCCAGGCTTCAAACATCTGCCCCAGCCGTCTGCTTAACCTCCGCTAGAGCCTAAAATTAAGGGGAACCCCACGCCAATTTTTTTAATAATAAATCCTTTATTTTAATACTAAATGACAAGTACAGTAACCAACACTATCACTGTACTTCATATATATGTGACTGACATGTTTCTATCTATCTAATCTATGTGTGATGCTCTATCTTTCTGTTCTAAATTGTCGGGTACCGCTGCTGAATTGCCGGCCGGCTTTTTTAAAGAGACAGTGCATGAAAACACTATTATTTTTTTAAATAAATCCTTTACACTAAATGACAAGTACAGTAAGCAACACTATCACTGTACTTATTATATATGTGACTGACATGTTTCTATCTATCTAATCTATGTGTGAAGCTCTATTCTTTCTGTTCTAAATTGTCGGGTACAGATGCTGAATTTCCGGCCGGCTTTTTTAAAGAGACGGTGCATGAAAACACTAATATTTTTTTTAATAAATCCTTTACACTAAATGACAAGTGCAGTAACCAACACTGTCACTGTTCTTCTTATATGTGTGACTGACATGTTTCTATCTATCTAATCTATGTGTGATGCTCTATTCCTTCTTGTCTAAATTGTCGGGTACCGGTGTATGCCGCTGCTGAATTTGCCGGCCGGCTTTTTTAAAGAGAGTGTCTTCTGAGCAGTTTGTCAGCTTTTGGACACCTTTGCAGGTGTTTTCTATGTGTTTCTATGTGTTTTTGTTTGCCTGCCATTGGTTTTAACGGTGTTCGACGGTGTTCTAAGGTGTTCGACGAACAGTTCGACGAACAGTTCCTCGAACATCCCGGTGTTCGACGAACCGAACCGAACCCGAACACTACGGGGGTGGCTCAACACTAACCACCACCAGACAGTGGGTTACGTAGGTCAACCCGAAGCACTAAGGGGCAAATGCCAGCTCGCTGGAAGATCTAAATGGATAATGTATGTATTTAATGTGTTATGTTGTACCCTGGTTATTAATTATGTTTTTCTAGTTTTTCTAGCTCATGGACTGACAGGTTATGGACGGTGAATAACCGGAACTACCATGTAGATAGTTGCGCTTGGTGCCTCTTGCGAAAACGGCCACGGAAGAAAAACCTGTCTGGTGTGGCCCCGTGTGGTCCAAAGTAGGTAGTTTTGCCTTGCAGCCACGCCCAGGGCCAACGTTTGGGGTTTGCTTTGGACAGGTCCCCACATCGCTCAAAGACTTCGCCTTGTTGGGTGAAATGGACACCCGGTCACGGAAGCGCCGTGGCCTTAAGGACAAAATGCACTTGTACATATGTTATGTTGTTGTTTATAACCTGTATTTGTGTTTCCTGTTAGTCCCGGAGTACTAAGTTTTACTAGGGGGGAATGTGTCACCCTGGCCTGGATGCCACAAATAGTTAAAGGCTGTGTCTGAGAGCAGGGGGGAGGTTCTCTGGTCAGGGGCCTTTAGCATGCAGCACCTCCTGTCCCAGGCCAGTAGGGGGAGCAGGCTGCCCCTTCTTAAAGCTGGAACTGGGGGCAGGGTTAGAGAGTTCTGGACGACCTGTCTCTGGAGTGAGAGGTGTCCCAGAGAAGGGAGAGCCAGTTCAGCTGAAGCTGAGGAGGTCCTGTGGCAGTAGAGGAGCCACGAGCCAGGGACGGAAGGCGAGGAGAGCCTGTCCTGGCAGAGAGAGAAACTGATCTACCGGACTTGGTGTTCGAGGCTGTTAGGATTCCAAGTCCTACAGCAGATAACCAGCCCGCAGGGGACTGTATGTCCCTTGACCTAAGAAGCCCGGAGGTTCCACCACAGCAGAAGGGACCAGCAAAGCTGCACCAGGCCAAGAGTAGAAAGGGACCCAAGTAGCAAGCCATACGGGCGAGAAGACACGGTGAGCTCAGGAATGTGGGCGGTTACACCACAAGGAGGGAAATAGCCAGAAAGAGCGCAGAGAATACGGTAGGCCTTCACCCTCACCCTGACCAGGGACAGCTTCCCACTTGTTCTCAGACATCCAGGCCCCCCCTCCTAGCCGGGACTGTTTTTGGGTCGTCTCACCTGTTCTAATAAAGACCCTGAACTGTTTAAGAGGCCTCCGTTTCCTGGCTATTGCGGTCGGAATCATCCCCTCCATCATCCACCTATATACTGCCCTGGGGCCACACTCCTCCCGTGGGGAGTTATACTATTTAGTGCTGCACACCTACATCTGCCCCAGCGGTCTGCATTGCAGCGGCGGTTAACCCTGACCGCAATCCACGGGTGGCGTAGTCGGATATTTCAAACCCTACAAATAGACTGCCGCAACGTTTGGTCTGACCACGCTGAGCCACGGACCGGGTTGCCACTACTACCCCCATTATCGCCCTGTTGACCGGATCCGGGTACCCCACGGCCCAGGGGGCGAGTCACAGTCACGTGACCGCAGGCCCTAATCATCTCCTGGACCATCAGCGTATGCACGCTGAACCGCCCGTGCCAGATACGTCATGCACGGCCATCAAGGTGAACCACGCATGAGAGGGAACCAGGACACGTTGCCATGGACCCCAACATGCACAGACACCATGCAGATGCCGTGCATAACGCAGAGGCAAGGGGAGGCACAGCACCCACGTGCTCGCCAAAGAGAACAACACAGCAATGCATTAAGACAAGTATAGTAACGCAACTACTTAATGCAAAAATGTGTTAGAGTAAGCAGTATCATTTTCCTATAATTGCAACACGATTCTGTCAGTACGAAAATCAATTTTCTTGGTCCAATTTAATTGTTGCTCGTAGTATCCTCATATTAACCATATGTAGGTGATCCATATAGATGGTGCATATAGACTATGGAGGGAGAAAGTTACAAATGACAAAGAAAACAAATTAAAATCAACACATACAATTGTTTAAAAATACCACAAAGATTATATCTATTAAAGAAATGGGGTGAAGCTCAGGGCCTCATTAAGGCCATTTGGCGTCATTGTTCCCAGTTCAACTATCCATTTGGTTTCCCTTTGAGCCAGAAGTTTTTTTACATTTCCACCCCTAATGCCACTATGGATGACATCAATACCACGTACCATAAATGTTTTAGGATTTCTCCCATGACAGATTTTAAAAAGACGTGCTATCGTCTTTAAGGAGGTTGTGTCAGCCACCATCCTCATACCCCATGCCCGCCTCACACCAGCCACGCAGCCCCCCTGGATGCCCCTCTACCCAGCCCATGCCCCCCCTTACACCAGCCACGCGGCCCCCCCAGATGCCCCTCTACCCAGCCCATGCCCCCCCTCACACCAGCCACGCAGCCCCCCCGGATGCCCCTCTACCCAGCCCATGCCCCCCCCTCACACCAGCTACGCAGCCCCCCGGATGCCCCTCTACCCAGCCCATGCCCCCCTCACACCAGCCACGCAGCCCCCCCGAATGCCCTTCTACCCAGCCTATGCCCCCCCTCACACCAACCACGCAGCCCCCTGGATGCCCCTCTACCCAGCCCATGCCCCCCCTCACACCAGCCATGCAGCCCCCCCGGATGCCCCTCTACCCAGCCCATGCCCCCTTCACACCAGCCACGCAGCCCCCCCAGATGCCCCTCTACCCAGCCCATGCCCCCCCTCACACCAACCACGCAGCACCCCCAGATGCCCCTCTACCCAGCCCATGCCCCCCTCACACCAGCCACACAGCCCCCCGGATGCCCCTCTACCCAGCCCATGCCCCCCCTCACACCAGCCACGTAGCCCCCCGGATGCCCCTCTACCCAGTTCGTGCCCCCCCTCACACCAGCCACGCAGCCCCCCCCAGATGCCCCTCTGCCCAGCCCATGCTCCCCCTCACACCAGCCACGCAGCCCCCCTGGATGCCCCTCTACCCAGCCCATGCACCCCTCACACCAGCCACGCAGCCCCCCTGGATGCCCCTCTACGTAGCCCATACCCCCCTCATACCAGCCACGCAGCCCCAGCACAACGTACACACTGCTGCTGCTGCTGCACGGCTAATATCCACTGGACTGAGAAGGCCCCGCCCCTTCAGGTGATGTCATAATTCAATGAAATCACTCCTCCTTCTCAAGAACTCAACTCCAAACTATACGCTACCCTGTTGCTGAGGCGTGGTGACGCTGTAGCTGGGTGATTGCAGTCAGAGTAGTGGTGTTTGGCGTCTGTACTACAGGTAAGAAGATGTGAATGTGCCAAGGTGATTACTACATTCAGAACAATAAGTAGCTAGCTATAGGTGTGCAGAATCCCACTCCCAATATTGTCAGGGCCTCGCACCCCCTCATGTTGTTGGCTGTCAGGCTCCCGCACCCCCTCATGTCGTCGGCTGTCGGGCTCCCGAACCCCCTCGTGTCGTCGGCTGTCAGGCTCCCGCACCCCCTCGTGTCGTGGGTTGTCTGGCTCCCGAACCCCTTCGTGTCGTCAGCTGTTGGGCTCCCGCACCCCCTCGTGTCGTCGGCTGTCGGGCTCCCGCACCCCCTTGTGTCGTCGGCTGTCGGGCTCCCGCACCCCCACGTGTCGTCGACTGTCGGGCTCCTGCACCCCCTCGTGTCGTCGGCTGTCGGGCTCCCGCACCCCCTCGTGTCGTCGGCTGTCGGGCTCCCGCACCCCCTCATGTTGTCGGCTGTCGGGCTCCCGCACCCCCTCGTGTCGTCGGTTGTCGGGCGTCGAGCTCCCGCACCCCCTCGTGTCGTCGGCTGTCGGGCTCCCGCACCCCCTCGTGTCGTCGGCTGTCGGGCTCCCGCACCCCCTCGTGTCGTCGGCTGTCGGGCTCCCGTACCCCCTCGTGTCGTCGGCTGTCGGGCTCCCGCGCCCCCTCGTGTCGTCGGCTGTCAGGCTCCCGCACCTCCTCGTGTCGTCGGCTGTCAGGCTCCCGCACCCCCTCGTGTCGGCGGCTGTCATGCTCCCGCACTCTCCCCTTGTCGTTGTCTGTGGAGAAGATTAATACATATTTTCATTTTTCAGGTTTTCTCTTATAAAACAAGATCCCTGAGCTTCTGTCCTTGACCGAAAAAATGGCGTCTGACAAGTCGCTGCTGTCTGCAGAAATGAACACAAGCATGGAGGAAGCACTGTATGAACAGATGCTGATGAAGGTACGAAAAATGAATTGGAGAGGCCAGCAATCACCGGGTGAATGTCTCCTCTGTCAGCCGCCGGGGGCGCGGCAGTCTCCAACATTTACCTAATGTGTATTGTTGGCTTTAGACCCCTCATAGTTGTACTATTTTGGTGCAGGAAAAATCAGTTTGCAGAACCTTCCTGTTCATGTTACTCACTGATTCTCACTTGTTGCCTCATTTCAGGCCAAACAGGAGATACAGAGCAGAATACCGAACTTACCAGAAAGCAGACAGATCAGACCCCAGCCGGGTGAGATGGGCGTCCTCTGATTATTATCCAGATTACTTTGTGCATATTATGTGACAGATACCACAGTGGGGCAGTGGGGTCTTATTGACTACAACGGTCACATGATGCAACCAATGTGGGGGTCACATTGTTTTTTCTTATGCAGTTGATTACATGTAAATGCTGCTTGGCTTTTGCCGATTTTATTGTGTTTTTGTTCACTTTTTGTTTTTATTTCTGTGTTAGGTTTCTGCATTAAAACTCGCACATCCAAAAATACCAAAATCTTTATTAACATCTGCATGTCGAACGAGATCCCAGCGCCCCCGGACCTGACGGAGCAGGAGTTAGTCAGCATCCTGGAATCCGATGATCCCTCCGGTTATCGAGTCCCCATGAGCCTTGGAGAGCTCCACGTTGAAGTTGATAATAGAACGTTTTTTTTGTTTTTTTTTAATACAGCGCGTCTCTTTTTAAAGGGGAAGTCCAGAGATATCCTTAAAGGGGTTAAAATAGCAAGTATTACAACTTACTAATCTTCAATGGTCAAAGGTGCCATCTCCTCAGGTTCTGGTAGGTCCACTTCCTGTCTGCGGAATAAAGTTTGACATCTTGTTGTTGACTTTTGAACTTTTTTGGTTTAGATTTGGGACTTAAAGGGATTGTCCACTACTTGGATTCCCCTTTAAGAAATTATACCACTTATTCATAGCAGCCCTACTAAGGTCAATGGGTGAGTTGGCATCGTAAAGTGTCTAAGTCCTGGTGCACGTTGTCCTACAGGTGGAGGCGGCTGCACGGCGTACGACATAGTGATTAATGGCACCTTCTTTGAGAAAATGAAGGTAACTGCAATTGCTTATTCTAACATACGAGCTGTCTGCTCTCCTTTGTGTCAGCTCCTTACTTTGTATTTTTTTTTATTAGAATAATGAGCTTTTCAGGGAATTTTTTTATCACCGTGGCCATGGAGAGACTAGAGAACAAGTACAAAATGGAGCTGTCAAGAGGTAACGACCGTATCACTGATATTTTCCTTGATTTTTCCATCGACCACACAAGGACTTGTTCTTTCGTGGAGCAAGTTTACCATATAATATATTGAAAACTTTTATGTACCAACCTGTTGTATGGCACCGTATCAAATGTCTTTGAAAAGTCCAGATAGACAACATCCACTAAGTTTCCCTGGTCCAACCTAGAACTTACCTCCCCATAGAATCTTTTCAGATTAGTTTGCAGGACAGATCCCTTATAATCATATGTTTAGGTTATTCTTATTGAGGTGCTCCAGGTTAGTATCTCTTAGAAAACCCTCAAAGATGTTGCCCACAGTACAAGTTAAACTTACCGGCCTATAAATACAAGGCTCAGATGTTATCCCCTTCTTGAATATTGGTACCACATTTGCTATGTGGGTGTAACGCTTGTGAATATGGACCCACTGCCCCACGGGAGGGTTGTGACTAGGTGTCTACTGGGTCTCCACTAGAACCTCTGGTGGTGAGGATGGACTGGGCTGCCGGTAGACACCAGGCACCACTTCAGGGCCGTCCCCGGGACTGCAGCAGCATTCCGGAGGTACCAAGGTACCAGACAGAGGAGAGCAAAGACAAGGACTAGGTCAGACAGTCTGAGATTGGGGCAAGCAGCACAGGTTCAGGATAGAGAAAAATGGCAAGGGGGACAGGGGTTTTTGATACCAGAAAACTCCTTTAACGCTTGCAACCTCTGTTGCTTGACTGCAACTCAAACAGTCAAATCAGTCAGTAAGAATTTAGGGCATTCCATGGCGATATTTTGCATCAGTATTTGTTAGCAGACGCCAGGAGTGGATCAAAAACAGAAGAGGTGAAAGTGTTTCAGTTACTATTTTTCACTGTGCTTGTTCCCCCCCTGGTTTTCAGCTTACAAATACTGATGTAAATTAGTGCCCAAAATACTCACTGTGTGAATGAGGCGAGGAAGCTGCTTGTAGTACTGTAATAGAAGTCCTTATTCTGAGGATGAGTACTGTAATTCTTGTCTTCTCTGCTCCATCAAACTCCCCAGAGCAGGGGCAACCCCTGGGGCAAAACTGCTGGCGGCAGATGTCCAGACTTATGACTCAGTGAAGTGTGATGGACCCCGACTGCCAAATCAGACACATACAAAATAAATACACAAAGCATTGCAATTAGGTGTCAAACGTTCTCAACTTTATTTAAATTTACATGACACCAAAAATGGCACAATCCTCGACTCACGAAGAGTCACCCTCCAGGGCTCAGGAGAGGAAAACCCCCTGTTGAGGAAACCTCTAGAGAACCATGGCTGGCGGGCTGCCCTTCCCTTGGGCTTAGAGAGTTAGTGCCGATATATGACAGAGTTGTAGAATTTGTGCATATTTACAGAGAACGACATAACAAATATAGACTATTAATGTGATAAACTGGATGTGGGAGAGATCTGGCTGCGATATCTGTCACCACATTTATTGCTGGAACGAATTTAGTTGATCTGATTTCCCAGGTGGATCTACTACTTCTCCCTTACAGATCCAGCTCCGTCTCTCAAGAAGTTGGGTACTTGGTTACAGGGGGTTGCTCATTATGGATAACCCCTAATAGGATGAGTATCCCCCCCCCCTCCCAATTTATCACCCATTAAAGTCAAGGATCCATCCATGAACTCCCAAAGAAGAGTAGATCTTTGTACATAGTAACAGAAGGGGATCCTGTTTTGGGAACCCCTCCTCTGTTACCTTCCCTTCCCCCCCGGGGTGTCTAAGAAGACAACCCCTTTCCCTGCTAGAGCCTCCAAATTACACCAACGTTGGCACATTACGTGGGTTGATCAAGCTCAAGGTCCTCAGGCGCATCATCAGTAATGGCGCTGATCATGGCAGCGCGGCATTCTTTTATGGAATCATCTTTATGACACTTGTTTATGCCCTCACAATAGTTGTCATGGTTACTACAAGGGCTATTACTGATGCAGGGTCCAAGTATTAACCCTTTCATCATTGGTATTTCACTTCATTATGGAGGCAAATAACTGCACTTGTTACCAAGCAGGAGTCTTATCATTATGGCTTCCCTTAGGCACCATAAGAAATACAGATTATAGAACATACAGTACAGACCAAAAGTTTGGACACACCTTCTCATTTAAAGATTTTTCTGCATTTTCATGACTATGAAAATTGTACATTCACACTGAAGGCATCAAAACTATGAATTAACACATGTGGAATTATATACTTAACAAACAAGTGTGAAACAACTGAAAATTTGTCTTATATTCTAGGTTCTTCAAAGTAGTCACCTTTTGCTTTGATGACTGCTTTGCACACTCTTGGCATTCTCTTGATAAGCATCAAGAGTTAGTCACCGGAAATGGTTTTCACTTCACAGGTGTGCCCTCTCAGGTTTAATAAGTGGGATTTCTTGCCTTATAAACAGGGTTGGGACCATCAGTTGTGTTGTGCATAAGTCTGGTGGAAACACAGCTGATAGTCCTACTGAATAGACTGTTAGCTGCTTTTTTCTTGCCATAATACAAATTCTAAGTAAAGAAAAATGAGTGGTCATCATTACTTTAAGAAATAAAGGTCAGCCAGTGCGAAAAATAGGGAAAACTTTGAAAGTGTCCCCAAGTGAAGTTGCAAAAACCATCAAGCACTACAAAGAAACTGGCTCGCATGAGGACCGCCCCAAGAAAGGAAGACCAAGAGTCACTTCTGCTTCTGAGGCTAAGTTTATCCGAGTCACCAGCCTCAGAAATCGCAGGTTAACAGCAGCTCAGATTAGAGACCAGGTCAATGCCACACAGAGTTCTAGCAGCAGACACATCTCTTCAACAACTGTTAAGAGGAGACTTTGTGCAGCCGGCCTTCATGGGAAAATAGCTTCTAGGAAACCACTGCTAAGGACAGGCAACAAGCAGAAGAGACTTGTTTGGGCCAAAGAACACAAGGAATGGACATTAGACCAGTGGAAATCTGCTTTGGTCTGATGAGTCCAAATTTGAGATCTTTGGTTCCAACCACAGTGTCTTTGGGCGACGCAGAAAAGGTGAACGGATGGACTCTACATGCCTGGTTCCCACCGTGAAGCAGGGAAGAGGAAGTGTGATGGTGTGGGGGTGCTTTACTGGTGACACTGTTGAGGATTTATTCAAAATTGAAGGCATACTGAACCAGCAGGGGTACCACAGCATCTTGCAGCGGCATGCTGTTCCATCCGGTTTGCGTTTAGTTGGACCATCAGTTATTTTTCAACAGGACAATGACCCCAAACACACCTCCAGGCTGTGTAAGGGCTATTTGACCAAGATGGAGAGTGATGGGGTGCTGGGCCAGATGACCTGGCCTCCACAGTCACCCGACCTGAACCCAATCGAGATGGTTTGGGGTGAGCTGGACCGCAGAGTGAAGGCAAAAGGGCCAACAAGTGCTAAGCATCTCTGGGAACTCCTTCAAGATTGTTGGAAGACCATTTCCGGTGACTATCTCTTGAAGCTCATCAAGAGAATGCCAAGTGTGCACAAAGCAGTCATCAAAACAAAAGGTGGCTACCTGGAAGAATCTAGAATATAAGACATATTTTCAGTTGTTTCACACTTTTTTGTTAACTATATAATTCCACATGTGTTAATTCATAGTTTTGATGCCTTCAGTGTGAATGTACAATTTTTATAGTCTTGAAAATACAGAAAAATCTTTAAATGAGAAGGTGTGTCCAAACTTTTGGTCTGTACTGTACGTACAAGTGTTTCAGGAGTGTTTTGCACTTTTTAGATCCATAGATTGGGCTTATGACTAGCACTTTACAAAGCAGAAAATTAAGAGGAAATTACTTGTAAAATAATATTATAGGGAATTGCATTTCAAGCATTTTCCTAATGTGCATTCTACATACTTGCATAGTTACATAGGTTGAAAAAGTGTGATCTTTAATGTCCTAGGTCTATCTCCAAAGTTATACATTTTCTATTACTAGATTATTTATAACCCATAATGTCATGTTTTGTTAAAAAAGTATCCAGCCCTTCTATAAATGCTGTTATACTATCTGCTATTACTATATCTTGTGGTTGGCATTCCACAGTCTGACTGCTCTAACTGTAAAGAATCCTTTCCTATTAAGTTGCCAGAATCGCTTCACCTCCGCTTTTTATGAATGTTCCTGGTGCTTTGTAAGGTCCTGGAAAGTGATAAGTCATGTGCCAGTACTATGCATTGACCACATATGTATTTATACATATAAATGTATAAATACATTACCCTTCATAGAGGTGTTATGATCATTCATAAATTGCTTTCATAGGTTTGATCTCCACGATTAGGAGAGATTTGGGGAGTAAACTCAATAAACAATGAGTAAAACATCAAAGCAAACGAAAAAGGGTTTGTGACCCAAACTGGTAGGTGAGACCGGCTAGCCCCATATTATATGAGGTCACAACCAGGTTTCGCCTGAGGAGGGCAGCACTAATGAGTCCTCAGGAGCGCATAACCCTGAAATATGCAGCGATTCTACACTACCCATTATAAAAGGGTAATATGCTACTTACTACCATGTTTTAGCTAAGATACAAGGCATACTTGTAAGGAGAGATGAAAAAGGTGATGGGGAACAACATATAAATATACTGAGGAACGCTATACACTAGTGGCCAAAATTGAGGCAACACCCCCAAGATTTATGAATTTTTAGCATTTTCCCAATACAAATACAAATTTCATGAATGTTTTTGATTTCACGGTAAAGTTTTTAAGTAGAAATAAAATCTCATATAGAAACACAATATTAGCAGGAAATTTGTTCATTTGTCAACAAATTGGACACTATTGTCACTCAGATGACTGTGGGAGAAAAGCCATTTATTTGTCCTATTTTCATATCTAACACTAAATGTTATTACTCAGTTGGATAGCTCTTGGCCTTGATGACTGCCTGGCATCTACTTGGCATGCTATCTACCAGTTTGTGTAAATCAGATGGTGTGATGATATGAAGCCATGATTTGATGATGGCTGCAATGAGTTCCTGCTTGTGTGAAGCCCGCTGTTTTGACACCGCTCTTTTGAGCCGAGCCCAGAGATTCTCAATAGGATTGAGATCTGGGCTGTTTCCTGGCCAATTCAATAGCTGGACATGTTTGTCCTTGAACCAAGAGAGACATTTTTTAGCTGTATTGCATGGGGCTCCATCTTGCTGAAAAATAAACGATGTCCCTTCACTAAATACATCATGTGCCGAAGGAATGAGTTTAGGCTGAAGGACTTCCTTGATGTACTTTTCAGCATTAACTGTTCCTTTAATTACCTGTAGCCTACCACTTCAATCTCTGGACACGCAGCCCCTTACCATAACACTCAGAGGAGGCTTCATGGTGGGTACTGTACCCTCTGGCAACCAGTTCTCTCCAGGTCGTCGTCGAACGTAGCAGACACCGTCACTGCCAAAGATGGATATGCATATCTCATCGCTCCATATAACATTTCTCCATTGTTCAGTGGTCCATTTACAATGTTCTTTGGCCCACTGCAGACGTTTCTGACGCTGTAAGGCATTCAAAAATGTTTTTTTACCTGGTATTCTGGCTCTTAACCCCGCGTTTACCAATCGCCGTCGAACCGTCCGATCGGACACTGTCAAGGGAAGAACATTTCTGCACAAAAAACGTGTCGCTCGGCAGGAAAATCCCCTTGATATTGCGTTTTTTGAGATTTTTTTTTCCTGTTCTTTAGAAACGCTGCAAAAATACTGAAAGAATAGACATGAAACTGCTTCAAATCTGGAAGGATTCACTTTTCCTGCTTTTCCTGGTACTATCAAACATAGCGTTTTTGGGAACTTGGAGCTCTATATTACAAATATGTCCGTCCCTCCAGTTGAAAGAAATTAACATTTTAATGGAGGAAAGTTTATATTTTACATTATGTCAGTTTTTGTCTATCAATGATAAAGTGCAGTTTTCAGCAATTTTTATTGTGACATATACCCAAATCATTCACGAAAATATTTCACATTCAACGCGCGTCGGGTGGGCCTGCGTGCTCTCACATGCCAGGGCTGAGTTTCAGTTCCAGTCCGACCCTGTTAATCATCTATGGTTTCCCTTCAGAGTGGAAAATGCTGAAAAATCAGAAGTTCCTGGGATCCATTTTTGAACAGAATATCAGAACCAAATTAAAACCGATGATTCAGGAAATGGACATAATGGGGTACGTCCCAACTCTAAGGTACAAGTCTATGGCATACAGTCTGTAAAAGACGACAGAGTAGGCTGCTGTTGAGCATCGGCGGCTTCTTCTCTGATGTTCCTCGCTCATCCATGCAGTACATGGTCGGCCATTCAATTGATTGGATGTCTTATAATACCACATTTCCCCTAGGGACACAAAGTATGACGAGCGCCACTCCTCCCGGTGATAGGTTATACCCAACAGATGGGGCAGCGCCACTCCTTGTTGTGATGGGTTACACCCAACAGATGGGGGAGCGCCACTCCTCGTGGTGATGGGTTACACCCAACAGATGGGGGAGCGCCACTCCTCGTGGTGATGGGTTACACCCAACAGATGGGGGAGCGCCACTCCTTGAGGTGATGGGTTATACCCAACAGATGGGGGAAGTTGCAGAATGGCTTGTTATGGTGCAAGAACAATGTGGACATTGTTTTTTTGTTTTAACTATTATGCCTTTATGTTCTTTATTTTTTTCCTACAGACCCTCCCAGCTAACTCCAAGCAAGTCCCTCATCTCAGAAGTTAAAAGGTTTGGGTTACTTTGAGGTTTAATGCATGCATTTACTTTTTTTAGAATCCCATCTTACAAAAGATATAGGATATCCAACTTCTTGAACTCCAAGAATAAGGGGGCTGCAGCCTGGAAGTAACCCCGCTGCCCTTTTTAAAGAATATGCTGGTGTGGGGCAGCTCCCCGGATATTCACTGTGCAGGAGAACTGCAGCTAAGCCCATTCACTTCGCTGGATCTATGCTGTCGTTCCGCTGCACAGTGGAGGCCATGATGCCAATGTGCAGGGAATCACTGTGAAATGGGCTGTTCCTCATTACCAGCATCAGTGCCCCTTTATTATATTAGAGATTGACCCCAACAGATCATAAATTGATGGTGTACCCTTGCATTATACTGCTTCCTTCCTTTTTTTATCCGTTCACCTGTGAAACCAGATTACATGATTGTGGCGAAACCTCCTGTAGGACACCCAAGTTTTCTGGTGGCTGAAATCTCTTTACCTAAAGTGGTGAGACCCTCAGATGTGGTTTAGGATTGTGACCTTTTTGCATTTCATGTGATTTCCAATAGTCTTCCCTTGTTAAAAGTCTGTGCCAACCTCGTGCTACCGGTCCTCCTCTGCCAACTTTTAGCATCACAGCTTTGATGTGTCCACAGTAGCCAATTGCTGGCAGCTGTGACACATTTGCTGGATGATGATGATATAATTTTTTTTTCATACCATGGTGGGTTGTTTGCAAGCTGTTGGAATGGGAAAGAAGATCTCTGTAAACGACTCTGTCAGCAGAGAACGACTGTTCAAACCAAGCACAGACGCCTGGTGCTTCACGGCGGGACCAGTCATTTATATAAGCCTTCCCCCCTGCTTGCTTCCCCTCCATCTCCACCATCACCTTTCTTTGACAGTTCTGGCTTCATAGATCCAGAGAGGAGATAGAGGGAAAACAAGCTGGTGGGAAGAAGTATATATTATTATTATTATTATCTATAATATAACCAGGGATGCATGTCTCTGTCCGAAGCCTCGATAGACTGCGCATGCGTGATGCGCAGTCTGGTTCCAGACAGAAGCAGGCATCCAGCCGTTACAGGTAAGAGGAGTGTATGGCGCCGGAGATGGCGGTATGCGTAGACACTGAACGCATACCGCCATCTCCGGCGCCATACTTACATACTTACCTGACCGGTAGAAGCGTTGCCGTGGCGCCTCTCTTCGCTGGAGACCGGGGGCGGAGTGAAGGCGTCGGACCGGCGCGTGCGCATTGCGCTATCCGGCGCCATTTTACTGAAGACACATTTACAGTCTGTCTTCAGCAAAATGGCGCCGGACAGCATGGTGCTCCGGCGCCGCACTCCTCCCCCGGCCTCATGCAGAAGAGGATGCAGCAGCGCTGGAGCACAGGGAAGAAAGGTGAGTATAACTGTTTATTTTTTTGTATGTGTGTACAGTGTGAAAGGGATAAGGGGGCCACACATAACAGGATTGTGGGGTGAGGGAACCATGCATATACCAGGATTGGGGGTGAGGGGTACACACATACCAGGATAGGGGGTGAGGGGTACCACGCATACCAGGATTGGGGGTGAGGGGTACCACGCATACCAGGAATGGGGGGTGAGGGGTACCACGCATACCAGGATAGGGGGTGAGGGGTACCACGCATACCAGGATTGGGGGGTGAGGGGTACCACGCATACCAGGATTGGGGGGTGAGGGGTAACACGCATACCAGAATTGAGGGGAGAGGGGTACCACGCATACCAGGATTGGGGGGTGAGGGGTGCCACGCATACCAGGATAGGGGGTGAAGGGTACCACGCATACCAGGATTGGGGGGTGAGGGGTGCCACGCATACCAGGATAGGGGGTGAGGGGTACCACACATACCAGGATTGGGGGGTGAGGGGTGCCACGCATACCAGGATAGGGGGTGAGGAGTACCACGCATACCAGGATTGGGGGTGAGGGGTACCACGCATACCAGGATTGGGGGGTGAGGGGTAACACGCATACAAGGATTGGGGGGTGAGGGGACCATGCATACCAGGATTGAGGGTGAGGGGTGCCACGCATACCGGGATTGGGGATGAGGGGTGCCACGCATACCGGGATTTGGGATGAGGGGTGCCACGCATACCGGTATTGGGGATGAGGGGTACCACGCATACCGGTATTGGGGATGAGGGGTGCCACGCATGCCGGGACTGGGGATGAGGGATGGAGTGCCATGCATACCGGGATGAGGGATGGGGTACCATGCATACCAGGATGAGGGATACCATACACACCAGGATAGGGATAAGGGGTGCCATACATACCAGGATAGGGATGAGGGGTGCCACGCATACCAGGATAGGGATGAGGGGTGCCACGCATACCAGGATTGGGGGTGAGGGGTGCCAAGCATAACGGGATTGGGGGTGAGGGGTGCCACGCATACCGGAATTGGGGGTGAGGGGTGCCACGCATACTGAGATTGGGGGTGAGGGGTGCCACGCTTACCGGGATTGGGGGTGAGGGGTGCCACACATACCGGGATTGGGGGTGAGGGGTACCACGCATACCGGGATTGGGAATGAGGGATGGGGTGCCATGCATACCAGGATGAGGGATACCATACACACCAGGATAGGGATGAGGGATGGGGTGCCATGCATACCAGGATGAGGGATACCATACACCCCAGGATAAGGATGAGGAGTGCCACGCATACCGGGATTGGGGATGAGGGGTGCCACGCATACCAGGATTGGGGGTGAGAGGTGCCACGCATACCAGGATGAGGGGTGCCACACATACCGGGATTGGGGGTGAGGGGTACCACGCATACCGGGATTGGGAGTGAGGGATAGGGTGCCATGCATACCAGGATGAGGGATACCATACACACCAGGATAGGGATGAGGGGTGCCACGTATACCAGGATTGGGGGTGAGGGGTGCCACGCATACCAGGATTGGGGGTGAGGGGTGCCACGCATACCAGGATTGGGGGTGAGAGGTTTCACGCATACCAGCATTGGGGGTGAGGGGTACCACGCATACCAGGATTGGATGGTGGGGACAGGATGGGGGCAGCACAAATACAAGGAGGGGGGCAGCACATACCAGCATGGGAGACCATATACCAATAAAAATGCTCGCCACCCGGGCGTAGAACGGGTTCAATAGCTAGTTTAATTATATAGTGCCATTGATTCCATGGTGCTGGTGCATATAAATGATGTTATAATGATGATATAAATGATGAAAGAGGCTTGTTGCAATAGTGTAGAACACGCCGCTCTTTATTTTTTCTATATTAATGCGACATTTGGAGGAATCGCACAGAAAATGCTTTAAATGTCTTTATTTTTTCATTTGATTTTTCTCATGTCCATGATTCACATTGCGTTAAATGAGGCATAATGAAGATTAAGGAATGTTTCAGCTAATGTAGCCTTCATCAGACAGGATAATGTAGCTTAAGGGGACCCACTCGGTTAAATATAGGGGTCAGTTCTGGTCTTCCCAAAAAGCAGATTAAGTAGTCACCACACGGGAATCTGGTGATTACTGGGTTTGCTTTTGGGGACCCCAGATTTCTTCATATAACCGAGTGGGCCTTCTGCCTAATGAAGGCTACAGTATCTGAAATTCTGGTACCATTCATTATGCCTCACTTAAAGGGGTTGTCTGGCACTTTAATATTGATGATCTATCCTAAGGATATTCCATTAGTATTAAAGTGGTGGACAACCCCTTTTAATGCCGTGTGAATCCTAAAAAATATTTGAAGCCTTTTCTGTGAGCAGTTACTCCAAGTGTCAGATTTAATGTATGAGACGTCTGGAGCTACACAGTAACTTCTAGTTGGCCACGTATCAAGATAAAAGTTTAGATTTTTGTGCACTTGTTGGTTACAACTTTCTTTCCCGTACAGAAGCATTCAGCGACATAAGCGTTGTTACCACGCTGGTCTTCTCTTTACAGGCTTCTGCTAGATCTCTCGTGTTGGACTTGGGTGAAGACAGAATAGTCTTAGTCGGACGTCCCGATTTGTATCATCTAGACGTCTTCATTCCTTACAATATCATCCAAGAACAAAGTGGAGCTCAGTTCAACAAGGACAGTAAGGTGAGACAATAAAGCAAAGTTGGACATGTCTTATAGCCCATTCTGAAATCTCCTTCTTAAAGAGGTTCTCTGAGAAAATGTATAAAATTAAATTTTAAAAAATGTATACATTTATTTAGCAAAAATAAATTGTTTTAATTAGGGGATAATTCTATGTGAATACTTTTATGCCCAAAAATGGCAAAAGTATTCTCGGAGTGATACCTTTATTGGCTAGCCAGAAAAAATATATATGTATGCAAGCTTTCAGAGCACAGAGGCTCCTTCTTCAGGCAATATTACAAATGAATTCATAACATTTGTAATCCTGCCTGAAGAAGGAGCCTGTGTGTTCTGTAAGGAGATTTTTGTGTACTCACCATCAAATCTCTTTCTCTTAGCCTCTAATTGGGGGACACAGGACCTTGGGTGTTATACTGCTGTCCACTAGGAGGCGACACTAGGCTTAATCTGAAAAAGATTAACGGTGGCTCCTCCTCTGCAGTATACACCCCCTGACAGCGTCAGCCATGTTCAGTTTTGCGCAAAAGCAGTAGGAGGAACGTAACATGGATAACATAATCATGCCTATAAGAAGGCAACTATGTACGAGCTCAAGAAAAACACCAATATGAGAACTCAACGTAACAACGGCCCGACACGGGCAACAGGGTGGGTGCTGTGTCCCCCAATTAGAGGCTAAGAGAAAGAGATTTTACGGTGAGCACACAAAAATCTCCTTTACTCTGTCGCCTCATTGGGGGACACAGGACCTTGGGACGTCCCAAAGCAGTCCCTGGGTGGGAAGCAATGGACGAATATTGTGTAGACTGGCCCCTATAATTGGGGCACTGCTGCCTGCAGCATATGTCTACCCAGGCTCGCATCTGCCGAGGATTGGGTATGAACCCTGTAGTGCTTGATAAACGTGTGTAGACTAGTCCAGGTGGCTGCCTTACACACTTGTTGCGCCGAAGCCTGGTGCCGAATGGCCCAGGAGGCCCCTACCGCACGTGTAGAGTGTGCCGTAATACCTGCTGGAAGAGGAGAATTTTTGAGGCGGTAGGCCTCTTGTATGGTGGATTTGGTCCACCTAGCAAGGGTAGCTTTGGAAGCTGGCAGAGCCTTGCGGCCGCCTTCCAGAAGAATGAAAAGAGAATCAGACTTCCGGAAGGACGCAGTCCTAGACACATAGATATGTAATGCCCTGACAAGGTCAAGCGTATGCAGAGCCTTTTCCACTCTATGAACCGGGGCCGGACAGAGGGATGGCAGTGAAATTTCCTCATTGAGGTGGAAGTCGGACACAACCTTCGGAAGGAAGGATGGAACCGTACGGAGAACTACCTTGTCCTGGTAAAAAGCCAGGAAGGGTTGTCTGCAGGAGAGTGCTGTCAGTTCAGACACCCTGCGTAGCGAGGTGATTGCCACTAGGAAAACCACCTTCTGGGATAGAAGGCGGAGTGAGACTTCCCTAAGGGGTTCAAAAGGTGTTTCTTGCAATGCTGTCAGCACGAGGTTGAGATCCCACGTCTCTAGTGGTCGTCTGTAGGGGGGAACCAATCGGGAAACCCCCTGAAGAAATGTCTTTACTTGCGGCTTGTTAGCAATTCGCATCTGAAAAAGCACAGAGAGAGCTGACACCTGGCTCTTAAGAGAGGCCAGAGACAGTTTGGCCTCCAGACCCGATTGGAGAAAACCAAGTACCCTGGGGAGGGAATAAGGGAAAGGGGTCTGGTCACGAGAGTCGCACCAGGTAAAGAAAACTTTCCAGGTACGGTAATAGATCTTCGCAGAGTTTGGCTTCCGTGCTCTGATCATGGTTTCAATAACGTCAGACGAGAACCCTGACTTGGTTAAAACCCAGGTCTCAATGGCCATGCCGTCAAATTGAGGGCTCCTGAGTTCTGGTGGTAGAACGGGCCCTGTGTCAGAAGATCCTGGTGGTTGGGGAGACGCCAGGGGACGTCTGCTGTGTAAGCTGCACGATGTCGGCATACCACGTACGTCTGGGCCAGTCTGGTGCGATAAGGATGGTTGGAACTCCCTCTTGCTTGATTTTCCCCACCACTCTGGATATGAGGGGAAGAGGTGGAAAGATGTACAGGAGCTGAAACTGAGTACAGTCCTGAACTAGGGCGTCCGCTCCCAGTGGCCGCGGGTCGTGTGTTCTGGCCATGAAGTTGGGGACTTTGGCATTGAAGTGGGATGCCATTAGGTCCACGTCCGGAGTCCCCCTGCGATGGCAGATCTGTTGAAAAACCTCGGGATGGAGAGACCACTCCCCCGAGTCCATTCCCTGCCGGCTGAGGAAGTCTGCTTCCCAGTTGTCTACCCCCGGGATGTGGACCGCAGAGAGAACCGAACCTGTGTCTTCCGCCCAGTGGAGAATGTGTGTCACTTCTCGCATCGCCTGGGCACTGTGGGTCCCCCCTTGGTGATTTACGTATACCACAGCCGTGGCATTGTCTGACTGTACTCTGATGTGAGAGGCTGCCAGTAAATGATGGAAGGCTCTCAACGCCAGGAGAATGGCACGAATTTCCAAGATGTTGATGGGCATGTTCGCTTCTGTTGGGGACCACTTGCCCTGTGCTCTGTGGTGCAGGTGTACCGCACCCCAACCCATCAGGCTCGCTTCGGTGGTCAGAACCTTCCATTGACTCGTGAGAAAGGATTTCCCCTTTGTTAGCGAGGTTGGTTTGAGCCACCAGTGCAGGTATCTCTAAGTTGACGACGTCAACTGAAACTCCCTGTCGAGGGAAAAAGGATGGCTAGTTGGAGAGGCCTGAGGTGAAGCCAGGCAAATGGGACCGCTACTATTGCCGCCACCATCCTGGCAAGGACTCTCATGGCAAACAGGAGAGACCGAGGGGGTTTGCAAAGTAGGATGCGGACTCCTATTTGGAGAGGCAGTGCTTTGTCCTTGGGGAGGAGTATTAGACCCTTGAGGGTGTTGAATAACATTCCCAAAAAGGTCAGAGATTGACTCGGGGTTGGTGATGACTTTTTTAAGTTGACTAACCAGCCCAAACGACACAGAATGTCGATTGTGATCGAGACTCTGATTTCGCAGTCCTTGAAGGTGGGAGCCTTGATGAGGAGATCGTCCAGAAATGGAACGACTATTATGCCTCTGGAGTGCGGGATGTCCATGGTGACTGCCATGACCTTGGTGAACACTCTGGGAGCTGTGGCGAGTCCGAACGGGAGAGCCACGAACTGGTAGTGTTCCTGGTTGATTGCGAACCTGAGAAATCTCTGATGAGCTGGTGCAATTGGTATATGTAGGTATGCGTCTTGAATGTCTATGGAGGCGAGAAATTCTCCCTTCTCCATGGACGCAATGATGGACCGAAGGGACTCAATGCGAAAGTGACGTACCCGTACGTATTTGTTGAGCTGTTTTAGATCCAATATGGGCCGTACGCTGCCTCCTTTTTTGGGGACTATGAATAGAGTTGAGCAGAACCCTTGGAAGCGCTCGGCCATGGGGACCGTTACTATGACACCTGCTTGGAGAAGTAATGAAACCGCGTGGTGGAAGGCACGAGCCTTGGCTGGCGGTTTTGGGGGAACAGACAGGAAGAATCTGTTTGGCGGGTTGGAAGTGAACTCTATCTTGTATCCTGAAGACACTAGTTCCCTGACCCACCTGTCTTCTGTAATAGGCAGCCAGAGCTGGTGAAAGAGCAAAAGACTGCCGCCTACAGGTGGGGTGTCTTCCAGAGTTGGTGAGTCATAATGAGGAGGAAGTGCGAGACTTTCCTCCCTTAAATTTTGACTGGCCTGCCTTTGATTGCCAGGTCTTGTCCGACTTTTGCGTCGACCTCGAGTTGTCCCAGCGTGGAGCGCGGCTGTTATTCTGTGCTGGTCGCGAGACGGATCAGCCGGAAGAGTTCCGAAAGGATCGGTAACGTGCTTGATTGCGCTTTTTGTAAATGTGTTTGGGCTTCAGTTGGGGGAGAGAGGTACTTTTACTGTGGCACCCCAGGGGTCTGGTTTTCCACAGTAATGTAATGTTATGTCTGAGAGCAGGTGGGAGGTCCTTTGGTCAGGGATCCTGTGCATGCCACACCTCCTGCCCAGTCTTGGGAGGGGAAGAACTTCCCCTGTATAAACCCGGGGCTGAGGCAGGGTGAGTCAGACAAGGAGAGTGGAGACAAGAAGCAGCATAGGAAACAGCAGAGTTACAAGGAGTCAGGGGCTGGCAGCTACAGAGCTCGCCCTGACTAAGAAGATTCTTTACCGGACCCGGAGTCCGAGGCTGTGGGGACTAACTCCTACCCAGCAGCAGAATCCGTCAGGCAGGGGATTTCAGGTCCTCTGGCCCAGAAGCCCGAAGGCACGGTCACACGCGTGGGACCAGCACCGCCATCGTGGAGCGGAAGCCATTAGAAGGCCCCGAGTCACCGGCCATACGGGTGAGCACCACACGGTACACTCAGGGACGTGGGCTACTTACATCAGCTTCTAGCAAGGTAGCCAGAAGAGTACAGTCAGTTTGGGAGGCCTACAACTACGCCTGGCCAGGGGAGATCCCATCTGCTCAAAGACTGACCAGGCCCCGTTTGCTAGCAAGTACTCCGGGAGGGTCTGTCGTTGTTACCAGTAAAGACCCTGAACTACACCGTACCGTCTCTGAGTGGTTCCTGCTACCCCCATCATCCACGTCGGCTGCCCTGAGGCCATACCCCTCCCGTTGGGGGTTATACTATCACGCTGCACAATCCTACCACCGGCCTCAGCGGTCTGCCCTGCAGCAGCAGCTCCCTGGCTGCACTCAACGGGTGGCGTAGTCCTCAACTATTTACTACTAATAGACTGCCGTCTAGTTTGACTCCCTGGGCACGGACCGGGTCACCGCCACGAGACTACAACCCTCCACTGATCCGGCTCCGGGTAGGCTCCCGCGTGCGCAACGCAGCACGACACAGGCCCAGGGGCGCGTCAAATTTGGCGTAGTCGGCAGGATCTCGTGCCCGCAACCACCGGGTACTGCGTGCCTGAAAAGCAAAGACTGTTCAAACTTACCAGTGGTGAAGATTCCCGCTATCCGTGGAGGTTTCCCGCCATCCGGCGCCATCTTCTACCTTCTTCCCGCCATCGGTGAAGTTTCCCGCCATCCGGCGCCATCTTCGGCCTTCTTCCCGCCATCCGTGGAGTTTTCCCGCCGTTGGACGCCATCTTGGGGACGCCGCGCGGGAAGAAGAGGGGCGTGGACTCTGAAAGCGCGCGAGAACTGAAGCCCCGCCTCACGTCCGGACGTTGCGTAAGGTCCTGGAAGGAGCCCAGCAGACGCCGACGTCACAGGAGCGCGACGGAAGGTCCTCAACCCTGACGATCCACTGCGGAGCCGCGGCCTACGGAAGAGGATCATCGCAAGGTAGGCCACGGTCCACTAGGGGGGAGGAAGATGTCGGATACGGAGGAGAGCTTCACTGCCCCAACCCCCGCCAGCGCTACCGCTGCTGCAGTTATGCCCTTCACCATGCCCTATATCCCGGGAGCAGCTTGGCTACCCCAGTACTCAGGGGAGTCACATACCCTGCATGACTTTAGAGAAAAGCTGGATAGCCTCTTCCAGGTGTACCCCCTCACAGAAGAGCAAAAAGTGAGCATCCTGGTGGCCCAACTAACCGGGGCAGCCAAAAGGGAAGTAAAATCCTGGCCACCTGGGAGGAAGACTGTCGCAGGGATACTAACCCGGCTGAAGGACACCTTTGATACCCGCACCTCAGCCGAGATTAAGCTTAGATTCTACGGGTGCAAGCAGCGAGCGCATGAGAGTATAAGGGACTATGCACTAAACCTACAAGAGGCCCTGAGGGCCATAAAGCAGACCGACCCTGATGGGGTGGGAAACGAGGACAGGCTATTGACTGAACAATTTATAGAGGGTTTATATTGCAATGCCCACCGAACCCAGTTGCGGGCAATGGCCTTACAGGATCCCCATCTGGACTTTGCACAGTTCAAGGATAGAGCTATCCGGGTGCTCCGAGAACCAGCACCGGGTGGCGTTGTTACCCACAGGCGCCCAGCTATCACTTACCACCAGGAGTCGGCGCCCTTGTCGGCAGGGCCTGTGGGAGCTGATGCGCAGGCATTGGACAATGACCCGGCTCCAGACCTACGCCATCAGGTCCAAGAGCTAGCTAAGAGCGTTGCTGCGCTAACCCGAACTGTGCAGTCTTTACAGGTTTCCACCCCAGGGAAGATCCAGCTGGCATCCGGACCGGAGGACATCCCGTGGCGTCGACCAAGGAGGACCCCACCGGCCAGAGGAAGACCCAGTGACCGATACAGCGAGGACGGACGACCCATCTGCCGCCGCTGCAATCAACCCGGACATATGGAAAGAGGTGATTTTCCTTTTACAGCAGGTTGCCAAGAACGCCAGCTCCGGCGAGCAGCGGGTGCTCCAGAAAGAGATCCGGGCACTGATGCAACGGCAACAAGTGGAACTCTCCGGCGTTGTTTTTAGGAAACCTTGGTGGATTTACCGGGAATCCTTGTATATAGTTGGAGCGTAACCCAGGATGGACTAGAGACTGTTAAGGACTCGGGGTAGGACAGACCCCTACCTGGTTACGTCTCCCTGTGTTGGTGAAATGGACACCTTTGCTTTTCTTCAGAGACTGCATCCGGTTGCGGACACGCCGTAACCATCTTATGTGTTTTTCTTATAGTATTGTTATTGTTATACTTTGTTATGTTTTTCTAAATGTGTTTAGTCCCGGAGTACTAAATTTCACTACGGGGGAATGTGGCACCCCAGGGGTCTGGTTTTCCACAGTAATGTAATGTTATGTCTGAGAGCAGGTGGGAGGTCCTTTGGTCAGGGATCCTGTGCATGCCACACCTCCTGCCCAGTCTTGGGAGGGGAAGAACTTCCCCTGTATAAACCCGGGGCTGAGGCAGGGTGAGTCAGACAAGGAGAGTGGAGACAAGAAGCAGCATAGGAAACAGCAGAGTTACAAGGAGTCAGGGGCTGGCAGCTACAGAGCTCGCCCTGACTAAGAAGATTCTTTACCGGACCCGGAGTCCGAGGCTGTGGGGACTAACTCCTACCCAGCAGCAGAATCCGTCAGGCAGGGGATTTCAGGTCCTCTGGCCCAGAAGCCCGAAGGCACGGTCACACGCGTGGGACCAGCACCGCCATCGTGGAGCGGAAGCCATTAGAAGGCCCCGAGTCACCGGCCATACGGGTGAGCACCACACGGTACACTCAGGGACGTGGGCTACTTACATCAGCTTCTAGCAAGGTAGCCAGAAGAGTACAGTCAGTTTGGGAGGCCTACAACTACGCCTGGCCAGGGGAGATCCCATCTGCTCAAAGACTGACCAGGCCCCGTTTGCTAGCAAGTACTCCGGGAGGGTCTGTCGTTGTTACCAGTAAAGACCCTGAACTACACCGTACCGTCTCTGAGTGGTTCCTGCTACCCCCATCATCCACGTCGGCTGCCCTGAGGCCATACCCCTCCCGTTGGGGGTTATACTATCACGCTGCACAATCCTACCACCGGCCTCAGCGGTCTGCCCTGCAGCAGCAGCTCCCTGGCTGCACTCAACGGGTGGCGTAGTCCTCAACTATTTACTACTAATAGACTGCCGTCTAGTTTGACTCCCTGGGCACGGACCAGGTCACCGCCACGAGACTACAACCCTCCACTGATCCGGCTCCGGGTAGGCTCCCGCGTGCGCAACGCAGCGCGACACAGGCCCAGGGGCGCGTCATTACCCCCGGTGGCGTTGGATACCATTGTGTCCAACTGTTCACCGAAAAGCCGACCACTGAGGTACGGGAGGTGAGTGAGGGCCTTCTTTGAAGCTGCATCTGCTTTCCATTCCTGCAGCTGGAGGATACGCCGAATCGTGATGGCGTTTGAAGCTATCCCGGCTGCACCCCTTGCAGAATCCAGAGCTGCATGGAGCATGTAATCTGCCACGACTGCTATATGGGCCGCTTGGTCCGACAGTTCAGGGGTAGGTGTTTGTAGGCCAATTTGTAAATTTTGGGCCCAGGCCAGGATTGCCTTGGTAGCCCAAAAAAACTGAGGCGAACGCGGGAGCCAGGGAGGCCCCTGCGGCCTCGAAAATTGAACGAGCTATGCGTTCCACCTGCCGGTCTGCTGTGCCCCTGAGGGTTGAGCTATCTGGCAGAGAAAGGAGTGTCTGTGTTGCTAGTCTGGAGACTGGAGGATCCACTTCAGGTGGATCTGTCCACTTTTTGGTGACCTCCTGTGGAAAGGGGTACCGCGCCTCCAGATATTTGCGATTAGTAAACTTTTTCTCAGGTTGTGAGAACTGCTTTTTAAGGATCGCATTAAACTCTGGGTGATCAAAGAAGACCTTAGGCGGTTTCAGGACTCCTTCAAAGGAAATTTTATGTCCTGGTGTCTCCAGGGGTGGATCGGAGATGTCCAGCACCCAATGGATAGATGAGATTAAATCATCAACTAGCACTGTATTGCCCAGGGGAATAGGGACCAGGGACCCTTCGGTTTCCTTGTCTGAGTCGGAATCACAGATGTCTTCCGAATCCTGTATCTCGCTAAGGCGACTCCTGCTGGGAGAACCGGAGCGGAGACCTTCTCTGGTCAGGGATGGCTGTGGGGATCTGCGTTGTCTGCCCCTGTCAGGGGACGGTCTAGATGAGCTGGGAGTACGGTGTCTCACACTGGAAGGGGACGACCATGTGGTGTGGGATGACGCAGATGAACGAGACCTATGGGTCCGCTTGCGTCCTGATCTAGACGTGGATGTGTCCATGCCGTCATGTTCCTTAGTGGAACTCTCCCTTTGAGTAGTATTCAGTAGTAGTCTGCAGAGCCTGAAGCAATGTGGATGTGAGGTTATCTATAGACTGCGTCATAGATTGCGACATCTGAGTAACCCATTCCAGTGTGGTATTAGGCACCGAAGTATTGGCAAGGGCTTCATGGGGCTCTGGCACAGCAGTTTGCATGCAGTCCTGACAATGCGGGTACGTGCTGCCACTAGGGAGAGTACTACTGCAGGCTGTACAGAGTGCATAATAGCAGTCCTGCCTGGTTCTCTTGGACTTCGAGCCTGGCATAGTATCCAGAAGTGGCTATGCAGAGGGGCCAGCGATGCAGAGGGGGCCAGCAATGCAGAGAAAGTTATAGACTTCACAGCCGAGTCGAGACTCTAGCTGTGATTTTATCCCACCTTAGTGTGCTGTAGTACAGCACCGGTAAAATCCAAGATCCTGTGCTCCCCGGAGACCAGCTGGCTACCGGTATGTGAAGCGTTAACTTCCTTCCGTTCTCCCTGTGCTCGTTAATGGCCGCCAGAGTGTAGAGAAGAAAGGGGGCGGAGCGCTGGAAAGGCGGCAGTATTGCTAGAAAGCGCGCCCTTTCAGTTCGTCTTCGCCCCCTGTATGACACTGTGTAGTGTCATATTGGTCATCCGGGGGGCAGGGCGGGGGCAGAGAGTGGGCGGCAGCTTCGGCTAGGCCGGAGCCACGGTGTAAATTTAGAATGTATGCCCAAAAGGGCTCCAGGCTGGCGCGGTAGTCCGAGGGGGTACCGGATCTGAATCGGACCCCCCCGGTTTTTAATGGCAGGAAAGGCGGAGGGATACTATATTAAAAGAGAGCCCTTAAAGGGTTCCTCTTAGGCACCGTAGCGCTGGTGCCGGCAGAGAGACAGAGCTGAAGCCAGCCTGTGTCTCTGTGTGCCCTTCTGCCGGCACTGTCCCCCGGTCCATCAGGAGTCTGCAGCGGAGCTGCGAATCTTGAACGTTGGTGCAGAGCGACAGCTACTGGGAGCTGTATATTGCTGTCTGCACACATCCTACCTGCGGTGTCTCAACCTAATGCCCCCATGAGGGGGATTAGGGAGGGTGCTGCCGTCACAGTCAGGAGGCTGTAATCCTTCCTCGACCTCAACCCAAGACCAAAAGGAATTGGGGAAGGAGGGTCTCAACTTCGAACCAACACCCGAGGGGCTCGGGAAGGAGCGACATGGTAAGAAGACGTCTCGACTTCAACTGTGCACCCCTAGAAGGGGGCAGAGGAAGGAGCCATGACGGGGGTCTCTCCAGAGACCCACTTATCTTCATCTGTAACTCCGTGGAAAAAGTAAAAATCCGAAAAATATGGAGTAAAAATCTTTAGGTGTACCTCCTTGCGACACTAAGCAAAAAACTGAACTTGGCTGACGCAGTCAGGGGGTGTTTACTGCAGAGGAGGAGCCACCGTTAATCTTTTTCAGATTAAGCCTAGTGTCGCCTCCTAGTGGACATCAGCATAACACCCAAGGTCCTGTGTCCCCCAATGAGGCGACAGAGTAATATATTTTTTTCTGGTTAGCCAATAAAGGTATCACTCCGAGAATACCTTTGCCATTTTTGGGCATAAAAGTATTTACATCAAATTTTCTGGCTAACACGGTACCACAATATAAATTTGTACTGTACATCACAATTAGGGGATAATAATTGCATATGGACATAATGGCCAACGATGTCAGCAGCCATCCATCCTAGATGGGTGAAGGTAAACTGTTTGAGATGGACATCTCTGACCTACCTGTCGGAATCAAGAACGTGCATCTATGTCATCGATTGACTGGCTGATCACTAGTGTTGAGCCACCCCAGTAGTGTTCGAGTTCGGTTCGGTTCGTCGAACACCCGTGTGTTCTCCGAACTGTTCGTCGAACACCTTCGAACACCATTAAAACCAATGGCAGGCAAACAAAAACACATAGAAACACATAGAAAACACCTTCAAAGGTGCCCAAAAGCTGACAAACTGCTCAGAAGACATAACTAACACATGGAAAAGTGACAAGTACATATAGTCATGCGAAAAGAAAAGAGGTGGAGGAGTAAAAGGAGGGGGAGACACAGATATAGGCATGTCATGCCCTTCTAAAATCCAAAAAGTGAGAAGCCGACACGGCCAGTCCGTTCCTGCCCGTGCCACCTCCGTGTCGCCGGGTTTGTGCCAGAGCCGCGGTGGACCCTGACGGCCAGCCCCCCTCTCCCAATACTGGTGCCTGTCCGCTGGTGGGTCGAGCGAGCCCCCCTGTGGTGGAGGCAGCTCTAAGCTTTTTAATTTAAATTGTCTCTCTAATTTGAATGAATACACTTTAAATCCTTTTACAAGGATTTATTGGAGGGCAAGTCTCATGCCAGCAGCCGCGTAATTCCAGCTCCAGTAGCATCTACTAAAGCTGCTGCAGTTAAAAAGCTTTTATAAGGATCGAGCTCGGCTGTCCACTGCAAGACGTCCTACCGCCAGTCCGAGCCCCTATGCCTTGGGGTGCCTCCTGATGCTCTTCACTGAGTATCCCGGGGTCCCGAAGCATTTCCTTTGAAAAAATTAAGTGTCTAAACTACAGGTGGTGTAGCTTGCTTAACAGCCGGGATCATCCGCTGACTAGCAGACACTGCTACTAGGCGCAAAGTATTTCCTGGGCTAGATGCAGTTAAAAATTTGTAATTAGATACTCTCGTTGGATGCTGAGAAAGCATTCCATAGAGTCTCCTGGCACGCCATATATTATTCCCTTAAAAAGCTTGGGGTAGGGGTCTAGGAGACCCCTTTATAGCCAAAATCACGGCCCTGTATCGCAATACGTCACCTAGGCTGAAGATAAATGAAACTGTAGCACGCCGAGGGCTCGGTTGCTACAGAGGTATTGCACCTCACCCAGAGGTGTGATATCTCACTCTCAGGTAAGGATAGAGTGTGGATCAAGACCCCGACACCTGCATGCATTACACCCCATTGCCGTGGGGCAGGGCGACCAATATGCCCCTGAGATGGGCAAGACAGTCCCTGTCCCTGGCTGGAGTGGGGGGAGGGAACACTGAGGAAGGGGAACCCTGTAGTGCAGGAGCAGGGAGGAAGCAGTTCCTGGGTGCATTGAGAAGGGAGTATAAAAGGTGGGCACCATCTTAGTTCAGTGCAGAGAAGTCTGAGCAGAAGTGACAGGGAGCAGGGGCTCTGCATGATCTCTGCTCCGGAGGCGGGCCTAGTAACAGAGTCCCAGGCCTGGAAGAGGGAGAAGGAAGGAAGAGGAGCGGAGAAGGCTCCAGGAATGAGGAACGAAGGGATCCCACGGGTGCGGACGGGCAAGTCGCCACTGCACGCCCGAATCCACCTGCGTGGAGGGGTCAGGCCAAAGGGGGAGACCGGTCCCCGAAACTAGTGGAGGTGGGAAACGACCCTCAGCTAGAAACCGGAGGCTGTGACATTTTATGTGGCGCAGCCCCTCGCTACACCCACTAGGAAGGCACCACATAGGGTCAGGGAAACTGGCGCCAAGTTTACCAAGAGGAGGCCCGAGGCAGCCGGACAGAAGTGTTGGTAAGAAAGGCCAGACAAAGGACACACAAAGGGGGTCCTGTGAAGCGCTACAAAGTTATCTGGGAGTTGTCTGAGCCCCTCACCTGGTGAGCACAGTACGACGTAGGCAGCCGTTACCTGCAGAAGTGGTCTGAATAATTAGAACTGTGAGTAAAGGCCCTGGACTGCATCACTGACTCCGTATCGTTACTGTTGCTGCCCTGCACCATCACCCCCATCCTCCTTATACACTGCCCTGAGGCTATACTCCTCCCGTGGGGAGTTATACTACGCTCTGCTGCACCCACAACACCAGCCTCAGCGGTCTGCCCTGCAGCGGCGGTTCGCTCTGACCGCAATCCACGGGTGGCGTAGTCGGACATTTAAACATCAAAACCACAAAAATAGTTCCGCCACTGGTTTGACCGCCCTGAGCCACGGAACCGGGTCGCCACCAAGGAGACTACAACCACCAGCATCCACCAAAAGGGTCCGGCTCCGGGTGTCCCAAGGTCCAGGGGGCGCGTCAGAACATTTTCATCACCTTTCATAATCACCAATGGGACAAGGCAGGGATGTCCTCTGTCCCCTCTCTTATACATCCTAGTGACGGAGCACCTGCTCTCATCAATTCACCATAACCCCAATATTAGGTGAATTGAGGTGGGAGGCACCGAGTACAAGTGCTCTCTATTTGCTGATGATGTCCTAGTATATATCACTCAATCACATATATCCATCCCTGCTGTTATGGCTGAAATAGATCACTTTGTTACATGGTCAAATTTTAAAATCAATGCAGCGAAGTCTGAGGCCCTCGATGACTCCCTCCCCAAATCCATACAGGATTCTATCCAGTCCAACTTTCCCTTTGCCTGACCCTCAGAGGGCATCAAATACTTAGGAATTCCTATTCATAGAGACCTCTCCGGTCTATGTTATCTTAATTTTGGGCCCTTTATTGAACAACTCCATACAGACCACGGTTGGCAAGTTAGAACTGTAAGATTCACTACGTGAACCACTGGTGTTTTGTGGAAAAGCACATGTACACTGTGTTCCAAATTATTATGCAAAAAGTGTTTAGGAGTGATAAGGGAAGAATTTGTTTGTTTGTCAGTTAAACTCATTGATGGTGATGTGTGTCAGGGCTCTTTATATCACTGTAAGCAATTGCAGACACCTGTGCTAATTAGTTTGGCAGGTGTGTCCAATGAAAGGCAAGACTACTTAAGAAGGCTGTCCCACATTATTAAGCAGTCTACATTTTCTGCCAAAATGGGAAAGAAAAAGGATGTGTCGGCTGCTGAGAAGCAACAAATTGTGGAGTGTTTAGGTCAAGGCATGACTACAATCAACATTGTGCGATGATCAGGATGAAGTGTCTTGGCAATCAAGAAGTATGTAGCTGATTCACAGTACACATGTGTGCGTGCTGATAAGGGCAAATTGAGGACTCTTTCCTACAGGCAATTACGTCAGGTTAAAAGAGCAGCGGCAAAAAAGCCTTGTCATAGCAGCAGACAAGTTTTTGAAGCTGCTGGTGCCTCCAACGTCCCCCGAACAACAAGATGCAGGGTCCTTCAGAGGTTTGCAGCTGTGCGTAAGCCATCCTGTCGACCTCCTCTATCCACTGCACATAAGCAGAAACGGCTCCAGTGGGCCAAACAATACATGAAGACTGACTTCAAAACTGTTTTGTTCACGGATGAGTGCCGTGCAACGCTCGATGGTCCAGATGGATGGAGTGGAGGATGGCTGGTTGATGGACACCCCACGCAAACACGGCTACAGTGCCAACAAGGAGGAGGTGGAGTAATGTTTTGGGCTGGAATCATGAGGAGAGGGATTGTCGGCCCCTTTAGGATCCCTGAAGGGGTAAAGATAAACTCCATAATGTATGTTGAGTTTCTCAAACAGCACTTCCTTCCATGGTTCAAGAAGAAGAACCGTGTATTCCGCAGCAAGATCATTTTCATGCATGATAATGCCCCGTCTCATGCTGCACATAACACATCTGCATCTCTGGCTGTTATGGGCATAAAAGGGGACAAACTTATGGTGTGACCCCCATGCTCCCCTGACCTCAACCCCATTGAGAACCTCTGGAGCATCATCAAAAGGAGTGTCTATGATGGCGGGAGGCAGTTCACATCTAAGCAACCGCTCTGGGAGGGTATTCTGTCCTCATGCAAAACAATTGAAGCAGAAACCATCCAAAAGCTGACAAATTCAATGGACGAGAGAGTTCAGAAGCTCCTTTCGAACAAGGGGTCCTATGTGCAAATGTAACATCACCTAGAATAAAGTTTTGAGTTGAAAACTGTTTGATTTCAGTTTCTAATAACCTGCTAATGCTTATAATTTCAAAAATGACCATTTTTTTGGTCTTTATTAAAATGAAAAGGTTGATCGAAGAGTGTGGGGGATCTAAGAGTGTGGCAACCCAGTAGTCAGGATTACTTCGAATTCTGACAATCTGAGGGTCATGTTGCAGGTAGTGCAGCAAGAAGGCACTCATGTGTCTTGTCATCTCGGAGCCCCAAAATTATTTTCCGGGCTAGATGCAGCTAAAAATTATTATTAATTTTAAATCTGGTGGAGCTTAGTATAGATGGCCTAATAGAATCAGTACTGCACACTGCTACAAAGCCCAAATTATTTTCCAGCCAAGATACAGATAAACATGATTAGTAATTTTAAATCTGGTGGAGCTTAGTATAGATGGCCTAATAGAATCATTAGTGCACACTGCTATAAAGCCCAAATTATTTTCCAGCCAAGATACAGATAAACATGATTAGTAATTTTAAATCTGGTGGAGCTTAGTATAGATGGCCTAATAGAATCAGTACTGCACACTGCTACAAAGCCCAAATTATTTTCCAGCCAAGATACAGATGAACATGATTAGTAATTTGAAAGCTTAAAACGGTTGGTGAGGTGATTTTAACCAATCATCAAGCTTTTACTCTCCCCAGGATGACACAGGGGTAGAAAAGTCATTTCGGATCCATGATTTGTTCATCTTTATGAACGTGAGTCTGTCTACATTATCAGTGGAGAGCCACGTGCGCTTATCTGTCAGCACACCACCAGCAGCGCTGAACACAGACAGTACGCTGGCTGCGGGGCATGACAAGATCTCCAAGGCATAAGTGGCGAGCTCCCGCCATTTATCCAGATTGGAAGCCCAAAAAGAGCAAGGGTCCAGTGACACAGTCATGGCTTCAATGTTTACTTGGAGATACTCCTGTACCATCGTCTCTAGGCGTTGACTATGTGTCAGACTTCTTGTCTCCTGTGGCCTTGCAAAGGGTGGGCTAAAAAAGTGGTGAAATGATTCCGCAAAATTGATGTTACCAGCAGATACTGGGTCTCTGTTACGGTTTGAGTGCTGAACACTCGACGGTCCCACGGTTGGCAAGTTGGAACTGTGAGATTCACTACGTGCACCACTGGTGTTTTGTGGAAAAGCACATGGAAGATTCTGCAACAGTCTCTGCTGATACTCCTGCATGCGTGCATCCCTTTCTATGGCAGGAATAATTTCTGCAAATTTACTTTTGTACCAGGGATCTAACAGTGTGGCAACCCAGTAGTCAGGATTATTTCTAATTCTCACAATTCGAGGGTCATGTTGCAGGTAGTGCAGCAAGAAGGCACTCATGTGTGTTGCGCATCCAGGAGCACCAAGTCCCTGTTGTGTTGGTGGCGAGGTAACAATCATGCTTCCTTCCTCTGTCCTCTCCCCCCAACCTCGCACAACAGAAATGTGATCAAGGTCTCCCTCATCTGATGAGTCTTCCATCAGTTCGTCCTCCACTTCTTCCTGGGCTCCTGCACCTTCCTCACTAGTTTGGCTGCTACCATGCGCCCTAGTAAAACCATCTCCCCCACCCTCACATGCCTGCCGCCTTGTTGCTGCCGACCGTCTGGACCTTGCAGATGTTAGCCCTTCCGCATACAACTCCTCCTCCTCTACTTCCTCCACCTCCTCTTGTGCCACCACCTGACTCCGAATTCTGTTTAACATGTGCTCCAGCATGTAAATCACCGGAATAGTCATGCTGATAATGGCATCGTCTGCACTAAACATCTTCGTCGCCATTTCAAAACTGTGCAGAAGGGTGCATAGGTCCCTGATCTGAGACCACTCCTCCAGCGTGATTTGCCCCACCTCTGGATCTCGTTGGCCCAGGCTATATATCAGAACGTATTGCACCAGGGCTTGTCGGTGCTGCCACAGTCACTGCAACATGTGCAGAGTTGAATTCCACCGGGTAGGCACATCGCATTTTAGCCGGTGAAGTGGCAGGCCCAACGACTTCTGTAGAGATGTAAGTCGCTGAGCTGCGGGATGCGAACGGCGGAAGTGAGCACACAACGACCGTGCCCTCTGCAGACGGCCATCTAGTCCGGGATAGTGGGCTAAAAATTGCTGGACAACCAGGTTCAACACGTGAGCCATACAAGGCACGTGTGTGATATTGCCCCGGTGAAGGGCCGCACCCAGGTTTGCAGCATTGTCGCACACGGCCTTCCCTGGTTTCAGGTCCAGTGGAGACAACTATTCATGAAATTGGTTCTCCAGAGCTGACCACAACTCCTCAGCTGTGTGACTCACATTTCCCAGACATTTCAAAGTAAAAACCGCCTGATGACGTTGAGCCCTACTGCCAGCATAGTAAGGAGGTGTGCAGGATCCCTTCTGCGCAGTTAGAAAGCTTGTGGCATGACCAGACAGGCTTTGGGTGCAGGTGGAGGACCGAGAGGAGGTTGAGGAGGCAGAAGCAGTGGAGGAACTTTGAGATAAAGAGGATTGACGCACAACTCGTGGGGACGGCAAGACTTGGACAGCAGCCCCTTGTCCTGCTGTCACCATAGTTACCCAGTGCCCAGTCAGCGACATGTAACGCCCCTGTCCATGCCTACTCGTCCAAGTGTCTGTGGTGAAATGCACCCTGTCACACACAGAATTTCTCAAAGAAGCGGTGATGTTGTGTGCGACATGCTGGTGGAGCGCAGGCACACCTTTCTTTGAGAAGTAATGCCGACTGGGCATCTGGTACTGGGGCACTGCGACGGACATAAGGTCTCGAAAATCCTCTGTGTCCACCAGGCGGAAAGGCAGCATTTCTGTGGCCAAGAGCTTGCAGATGGTGAAATTCAACCTCTTAGCTTTCTCATGGCTAGGAGGAAATGGTCTTTTACTTGTCCACATCTGAGGGACCGAGGGCTGGCTGTTGTGCTTAGACGGGGTTGATAAGGGTGTCCCCGGCAAACTGCCGGTCTGTGAGGAAGATGCAGGCGGACATGTTAGGTTGCCTTGATCCAAAGGTGGTGCTCTCGATGTTGGACAGCGCTCAACACCAGCTGGTGTTACCACCTCCAAAGAAAATGATGACCTGCCAATCACGCTGGCTGTTGCGGGTAAAGAGGTGGCAGGTCTGCATCCCAAAACAGGTGTGACTGCTGTCCCCCCAGTCACAGAGGATGAAGAGGCCGCGGATGCACAAGATGTGGCAGACGGTGGTTGGCCCGGCCGGCTAGGCCGCATTGTAGCACAGTGAGCTTCCCACTGCAACTTATGCTTCATGTCCATGTGCCGGTTCATGCATGAAGTACTCAAACTATGTATTTTTTGGCCTCTACTTAGCTTTTGCTGACAAATGCTACAGATAACACGAGTTGGGTCATCTTTATCGATCTGAAAAAATGCCCAGGCTATGCAAGTGACTCGCCCCCTGGGCCGTGGGGCACTCGGAGCCGGGCAATAGGGAGACGATGGGGGTAGTAGTGGCAACCCGGTTCCGTGGCTCAGGGTGGTCAGACCAGTGGTAGTCTGCTATGTGCTGTTGGTAATGTCCGACTACGCCACCCGTGGATTGCTGTCAGTGCGGACCGCCGCTGCAAGGCAGACCGCTGGGGCTGATGGTGTGTGCAGTTGGGGTAGTGTGACTCCCCACGGGAAGAGTGCGGCCCCAGGGCAGTATAGTAGAAGATGGGGGTGATGGTGTAGGGCATCTCAGTACCGTTAGTGCTGGAGGAGCAAGGAGCACACAGACAACAGGTTGCAGTCCAGGGTCTTTACTAGAACAGGTGAACTGACCCACAAACAGTCCCGGCTAGGAAGGGACCTGGATGTCTGAGAGCAAATGGGAAGTTGGCCCTGGTCAGGGTGAGGGTGTAGGCCTACCGTGCTCTCTGCTCTCCTCCTGGCTATCTCCTCCTTATAAGGTAACAGCTCACGTTCCCGAGCTCACCGTGTCCTCTCGCCCGTGGTTTGCAACGTGGGTCCCTTTTTACTCTCGGCCTGGTACGGCTTTGCTGGTCCCTTCTGCTGTGGCGGAGCCTCCGGGCTTCCTAGGCCAAGGAACATAGAGTCCCCTGCGGACTGGTTATCTGCTGCAGGATGTGGAATCCTCACAGCCTCAGACACCAAAGTCTGGTAGATTTGGTTCTTTGTCTGCCAGGACAGGCGTACTTCACCTCTTGTCCCTGGCTTGTGGCTCTCCTATTGCCACACGTCCTCTTAGGGTGCAACACAACTGTTTCTCTCTGTTCTGGGACACCTCTCAGTCCTGAGACAGGTCGTCCAGTTCTCCCTAACCCTGCCCCCAGTTCCAGCTTTTATAGGGGCAGCCTGCTCCCCCTACTGGCCTGAGACAGGAGGTATTGCATGCTAATGTTCCCCTGACCAGAGAACCTCCCCCTTGCTCTCAGACACAGCTTTATTACATTTGTGGCATCCAGGCCAGGGTGACACACAAGGCTTAGCACCCATGCGACCTGAAGAGCCACCACGACTTGTGGTGAGAGGCAGAGTTGTGTTTGAGGATGCAGTTGTGTCCAGGAAGGCGCAACCTGACCTCGTCGTCACTAGCATCTTGCTCCACCTCCTCTGCTGACCTCATCTCTTGGCTGACTGTGGGTTGACAGTAAGTGGGATCTCCAACCTCATCATCATCACCCTGTGTGTTATCACACTCGTCGTCCTCAGAGCCAACCTGTTCCGGCCCTGACAAAAAACTAAAGTTGTCGCTCCAATCAGGTATTTGAGTCTCATCATCGTCTTCCTCATTGTCTCCACCAACAGGAGTTACAGTTTGGGAATGAGGGTCTACATTATGGTCAGAACCTTCTGCGTCTGGTCCTGGATCCGACTCATAAAGATTCTGGGCATCAGTGCAGATCATTTCTTCGTCTGGATTCACAGAAGCTCTGGAGCCAACCTGTGATTCCCAGGCTATAGTATGAGTAAACAGCTCTGCAGACTCAACCATCTGTTCTACCCCATACTCAGACGGGTAGCTGGAGATTTGGGAGCTGTGAGGAAGCAACTACGATTGGGGTGACACCTCAGAGGACTGGAGTATTTGTGATGTTGAAGTTGAGGTGGAGGAGAGCCCACTTGAAGGAGCACTTGATATCCGTTGAAGCACCTGCTGTTTTTGTGCCTCATCTGGAATTTGTAGCGATTGGCGTGGCCGTAAGAAAGGGATCTTATCACATTGTCTGCTAAAAGAAGTAGACATTTTAGTTTGGCTGGAAGATGGTCTTTCTTCTGCAGATGTTACTGTTGCTTTAACACCTACCCCACGGACACAACCTTTTTTCCCCTTCCCAACACGCCGATTCCCCTTTCCACCAGCAGCAGGCCTTTTTCCACTCATTTTGGTGGTTAACTAATTCACAACTCTGGAGTTGTTTGCACTAAAAAACAATGGATGGGAACCGAGCAGAGCTGAGTGGCCCAACTGTGGTATTAGGCCAAAACTATTGGCTGGGTTAGATGCAGATAAAAATGATATTGAATTTGCAACCTAATGAAGGTCAGTATAGATGGACTAATAGAACAAGTCCCACACACTGCTAGAAGCCCAAATATTTTTTCAGAGCTAGATGCAGAAAAAAATTATATTCAATTTGCAACCTGATGGAGGTCAGTATAGATGGACTAATAGACCAAGTCCCACACACTGCTAGAAGCCCAAATATTTTTTCAGAGCAAGATGCAGAAAATAATTATATTCAATTTGCAACCTGATGGAGGTCAGTATAGATGGACTAATAGACCAATTCCCACACACTGCTAGAAGCCCAAATATTTTTTCAGAGCTAGATGCAGATAAAAATTATATTCAATTTGCAACCTGATGGAGGTCAGTATAGATGGACTAATAGACCAAGTCCCACACACAGCTAGAAGCCCAAATATTTTTTCAGAGCTAGATGCAGAAAAAAATTATATTCAATTTGCAACCTGATGGAGGTCAGTATAGATGGACTAATAGAATGATGCTATGCCCAAAAGGTTTTACTTCACTAGGTGCAGTAAAAAAATTTCTATTCTATACACAGGTGGTATATCTTGCAACACAGATAGGCTACTCCACTGACTAACACACTCTGCAATAGGCCAAAAAGGATTAGCTTTGCTAGATTTAGCCAAATGCTGTGAAAAAAACTTGCACAGCACTGGCACAGACCTGCCTGACAAAAACTGATAGGAACTGATGTAACTTAGCCCTGAAAAGGACTGCAATTACAATTAGTCTTTACTCCCAACCTATCTATTTAGGAGCACAGACCTGCCTGATAAAAGTCGTAGGAAATGCTGTAACCTAGTCCTTAAAAGGACTGCAATCACAACTCTTCCCTACTCCCAAGCTATCTGTAGATTTGTGCGAAAATTGGCTTGAAATTAACAAGGTATAGCGCACACAGCAATAGCGGTGCCGTCTAACACGCAGCTGCAGCAGTGAGAAAATGGTGGCGACGGGGAAAATGGCTTGGTCTTATAGGGCAAGGACATGTGACATACACTGCCAATGACACATGCCCTAGCTTGTATGAAAAAAAGCACTTCGCTCCGTGTGTGCGCTGCTGATAGGCTGACAGATTGCACCTCCCCACTGCAAATGCGGGAAAGAGAAAAAAAAATGGAGATCTTCATTATTTCTGCAGAGATCCATCCCCTGCCCCTCCCCCCGCTGTACACTCAAACTGCGTATTAACATTAATTTTCATCATTACTGAGAGAAAATCCAGTTATGATTTTGGTGCACGAACAGTTATCGAACATAACCTCGAACAGCCGAATTTTTCTCAAATCGTTCGTGTTCGCCGAACGGCTCGAACACCGCCCAAAACAGCTCGAATTTGAGATTGGCGAACAGTTCGAGTCGAACAACGCTCATCTCTACTGATCATGTCCATGAGTGAACATGCTGTAAACCTGTCATGATGAGTGAGCAGATAGATAAGTTCCTGTCAGGGTGAGGGGCAGCATCCTATCACAACATATAGTTGCCCAGAGACATCTGAATGCATCGGCTTTCCTTTATGCCATTCATCAAACATGTCGTATATTGTGTGTATAGCGAGTCACAAGCCTCGCACTGCTCTGCGTCTTATCATTGGTTCTATGAGCTGCAGTAAAACGTGACGTATATTCCAGGTGCTGACGATCACAATGCCGCTCCAGCCAACTTAGCGGTGGGCTCAGAAGATCAGCTTTGGAAAACGTTCCTCTTATATAGATCCAGTGGATCCTATTTACATTCGCTGCTGTTTACATTGTATGGTTACAATTCTATTTAGACTTCAATGTGACTCCAGAATAAATTTTTGTCTTTCTTATACTTGCCGTATATTTTTCCCAAGGAGGGGGTTTAGGTGTTGTGCTTTTTTTTTCTTTTCTTTTTTATTTCTACTGTAATATTTCATAATATCTGTGAATAAGTCTTGAAAATAATTTGCATTGAAAAGGTTGAGATCCTCTGAATCTACAGGGATTTTTAGGAATTAAAAATCTACAGCATTAAATCTGCAGCAGAATTTAAATTTTGCACCATGTCTGGATTTAGTAGCAGCTGCCCCTTTAAATGGAATATGTCAGCAGGTTTTTGCTACCCCATTTGAGAGCAGCATAATCCGAGGCCCTGATTCCAACGATGTATCACTTACTGGGCTGCTTGGTGTTATTTTGATAAAATTACAGTTTTTTTTCTCATGCAGATCTCTGAATGCTGAGCTCTGTATAATAACCCCACCCACACCACTGATTGGCAGCTTTCTGTGTACACTGTATATAAACTGCCAATCAGTGGTGGGGGGTGTGGTTGGACTACCTGGCAGCAGGTTTACTAGTCCTCTAGTGATAATCTTCTGCTGATAAAAGTGTGATTTTTATCAAAACTACAACAAGCAGCCCTGTAAGTGAGACGTCCCTAGAATCAGGGTCTTTGTCTCTACATCATGCTGCTCTCAACAACAACCAATATATAGTACATCCGACAAGGGGTCAATGTGTTGAAAAAGACCTTTATTATAACAATTTGGGTACATGGTGGCAAAGAAAAGAGCACATACACATATATATAGTAATACCATATAATAGTGAGGAGGTATAATGTAAATATTTGAATTGCAGAGACATCAGGGCTGGATAGTAGTAGCTCCAATTGTGCTAATGCATACTGATAGTATATCCTAGGTCACATAGTAAAAGGATATAATCCTAAATAATAAAAGCCAATATAGGCATTCCCAAGATAATGACCTTTTGGTATATACATATATCAAGGGATGTATTATATCCAAGTAGGTTAATTCCCAAGTAACAATAATGTTGCATTGGATTCATTCATACCTGGTATATATTGTCTGCACGTCTTGCAATAGCTCTGGGCTCAATGGTCCTACTCCTAGTGTGGCGCTCACCCCATCATGCTGCTCTCAGAATAGCCAAGAAAAACCTGCTGACAGATTCCCTTTACAAATAGCTGAAATGGCTCCTAGATACCAGAGAAGGAAAACTCTACTAAAACGGTTTTGTTTCCTAAATAGAAAAGCAAATTAAACACCACTGGATAATGTGGTGTGTGAAACCGTCCATTGGATTGCTGTTTCGGGTGGGCTCAGGAGCAGAGCCCCCATCCTACACAGCTGACATCTTGCTGTAACAGCAGCGGCCAGAGCGGAGCGTCAATCACTGCTGTTTAACCATTTATATGCCGTCAATCACTGATGACAAGTTAAATAGCGCAATCGCCGGTACGCTATGCAATGTTGCTAGAATTTTTTTTTTACTTTTCCATTTCCTTGAATTACTTGTTGTGATTTGCGGATCTGTAGCACCCTGAGGACTCGGCTGCTACAGGGGTATTACACCTCAAGCCAGAGGTGTGGTATTCCACTCCCGGGTAAGGATGGAGTGTGGAACTGAGCTAGATAGCTGCATACACTACATACATCCCATTTCCGGGGGACAGATCAACGGTACTCCCACCAGTTTATGTGCAGGTACGATAGTGTCTGTCCCTGGCTGGAGTGGGAGGGGGTTGGAACATCCCAGTAGTGTAGGGGCAGATAGGGGGAGCAGTCTGGGTAATGCTAGGAGCTCATTGGGTGCTGGTCACCTGAGCTCACACATAGAGGGAGTATATAAGGTGGGCACCATCTTAGGACAGGGTCTTTTGTAGAGTCAGAGGAGCAGAGCAGAGAAGCTCAGCCAGAAGGGCTGACAGGGAGTTGTGGTTCCGGCTGGGCCCAGCTCCAAGGCCAAGTCTGAGAGAGAGAGGAGTCAGAAGGACCCAGAGAGAAGAAGAAGGAACCCCAAGACCCCAGAATACAAACAGCAGGGTGAAGGGTTGGCACCCAGGGTACCGGATCCCAAGCTGGCAGAGAGAAAAGCACACCTTAGCCAGAGACCGGAGGTCGTGGGCAGGATCTGCCACGACCCTCACTAAATCCACTAGGAAAGCATACCAAGAATAGGGTCAGGGAACCCAGAAAAGGTGTACCCACCAAGAGACCCGAGGGAGCCGGACAAAAGTGGATCCCTAGTGAGAACGGCCAGAAGAAAGGGAAAGTCAGACAGGAGCTCAGGACCACGCTCCAGAATTGCTTGGGGGTTGGCCGAGTCCAGGACCTGGTGGACGCAGCACGGCTCGGGTGGTCGCTTCAGGCCAGAGTGACCATAAGAACACCCGTAAGTAAAAACCCCTGAACTGCACAGCCCGACTCTGAGTCTTCTTGCTGATTCATCCTGCACCTTCACAACCACCATCCTCTACATCTGACCCCCTGAGGCTATACCCCTCCCGTTGGGGGTTATACTACCAAAGCTGCACATATACCAACAGCCTCAGCGGACCCTGCTGCAGCGGCGGCCTTTTGACCGCAAATCAACGGGTGGCGTAGTCGACACTAAAGAACACCAATAACATCTATCAAGACTGCCACACACTGAGTTTGACACCCTGGGCACGGACCGGGTCGCCGCCACTCGGAGACTACAACCCCCATCTGATCCGGCTCCGGGTAATCCCCAAACAGCACTGGCCCAGGGGGCGCGTCAACTTTGGCGTAGTCGGCAGGATTTCGTGCCCACAACCACCGGGTACTGCGTGCCTGAAGAGAAGTTCAAATTTACCTTAAGAAAAAGTCTCCCGCCGGTTCCAGAGGGTCCCCGCCATGGGACGCCATCACGGATCGTTTCCCGCCGGTTGCCCGCCATCTGCAGCTTTTTCCAGCCATCCACGGAGTTTCCCGCCACTGGGAGACGATTCCCGCCATTTCCAGAAGATTTCCCGCCTTGGAAGAGCGGACGCCATTATGGGCGTGCCAGAGGGTGGCAAGAGGTCACCTCCCATCGTGGGCCAGGTCAAGGAATGGCGCCAAAAGCGGAAAACACCCCCACCAACAGAGACTGTGATGCTGGAGATGTCCATCAGCGTGAGAGAACTGCCCCTGGAACTGACAATCACAAAGTTGCCCCGGGACCACCTTCAATGTGGGCGGAGACAGAACAAAACAGAGAAGATGGGTTCAGCCTGGAGGAGTCTGGAGAGAGCGCACCCGGAGACAAGAAGTCTGGAGAGGACTCCGGAGAAGCCGTACCCGGAGATGGAGGGAGAGGCAGGCAGCACCGACCCAGTGGTCAGGAGCCTGTTGCAAGCGACAACCCCAGAAGGCCTAGTGGAGATCCTGGCACAGCTCCCCCGAGACCGGGAGCGTGCACAGACCGCACTGGAGGGCTTGGCTCAGAGGATGGCCCGAGTGCAGCGGGACGTACTGGCCGCATGGAGCAGAGAGATGGCCCAGCAGGCAAGAACCCGCCAGCGAAGCACGCCACCCGAGACGAGGAGACAGACCGCCTCTGAGGATGGTGCAGGAGGAGTGAAGGCCGGAGACGGCGCCGAGAAGGGAGCTGAACAGATGGAGGCAGGTAAAGGGGACGTCACTACCCCGAGCCGAGAAACCGCGTGCCTGCCCCAGCTCCCCGTCGCAGAGCCCGAAATTCCCCCTGCCGTGCCCGTCGCTGCATCGTCACCGCTCCAGACAAGGCCTCAAGCAGAAGCCGCGGCCGCGACCCCTGTGACGTCACGCGCCTCGATCCAGAGCACGGCCAAGCAGGAGACGCCCAAGGCCTGGTCGCAAGGTCTAGTACCCCCGGGCGCAGCAGTGCCAACAGCGCCCTCTACCTCCACTGAGCCACCGGCCTGGTCGCTGGGCCAAGTAACCCCGGGCGCCGCCGTCTTCACGGTGCCCTTTAGTTCAGGGTACCCCAGGCCTGGTCGCAAGGCCTGGCGAACCCGGGCGCCGCCACCACCACCGCGCCCTCAACATCTAGAGTGCCGCACCTGGGTGAAGATTTGTTTGCCCAGCACACGTGCCCGGATGGGCAGCCCTTTGTGTGGCCACCGGAGTACCACCATCCCCGACTCCGGAAAGAAAGACCCCTAGATGAGCCCCTGATTCCGGTTCCGAAGCCCGTTAAGATCACCCCACTCTCGTTGGAGGAAGCGCAGTTTGCGTGGGACCCCACCGAAGGAGACCTCATAGTATTCACCCAAGAGACTCGGGCAGCCGCAGCTGAGCGTGCGGAGTGCTGCCGGCAGCAGTTAGAGGTCTTCGACCAGGAGCGAAGAGAGAGGCGGGTCCGTGAGCAGCGGCTGCAGGAACAGAGCGCAGGGCAGAAGAGCCGGACCAGGAGGAACCCCCGTGCAACCGGGACTGTACTTAAATTCCAACTGCAGCACGGTTGGGGTTTCATCAGGGATCATCACACCCCCGGCGACGTCTTTGTCACCCGCAGAGACGTGGAGTCCCATCTGCCGGAGGGACACAGAGGTCGTGACCTATATGTAGGGGACGAGGTCACGTTCACCCGGCACAAGTGTGCCAAAGGACCCTACGCCCTCCATGTACACCGGCTGACGGAGGAGGAGCTACGGTGTGAAGAGGAGCAAGAGGATCCGGACGGGTCTGAAGGAGGAGCAGGAGTACGCCGTCATTAAAGTACGGTAAAGAGACTGTACATAGTTACCCGTCAGGGTATATGCCATGCTGCTAACTTAAAATAAGGTCCCCGTTGGGACAAGTGTGAACTGTTCCGGTGTGTCCCATCCCCCCACAGGCTGAGGACTGTGAGGAGCCATCCCTTTTCCCCACTGGTCGAGGACTGAGAGCGGCCACCTTCCCTTGTATATAGTTGCGCTTTCTAAGGCGCCCCCTACCGGTTTTATAGGAAACTGTTGTTTTTACTACAAGAGACTGTCGCACTTTACCCGGTCACAAGTTGCACCGTGGCCGGAGGAACAAGAGTGTTATTTATGACAAGCTTTATATGAAAAGTTTATGCAGATAATATATGATGTTTTATATGTTTACGTTTTATGAAAAAAAAATGTATGTTTGTGGATGTTTTTGTTCTCTTACAGCCCGAGGACGTGCTGTGATTTACCAGGGGGGAATGTAGCACCCTGAGGACTCGGCTGCTACAGGGGTATTACACCTCAAGCCAGAGGTGTGGTATTCCACTCCCGGGTAAGGATGGAGTGTGGAACTGAGCTAGATAGCTGCATACACTACATACATCCCATTTCCGGGGGACAGATCAACGGTACTCCCACCAGTTTATGTGCAGGTACGATAGTGTCTGTCCCTGGCTGGAGTGGGAGGGGGTTGGAACATCCCAGTAGTGTAGGGGCAGATAGGGGGAGCAGTCTGGGTAATGCTAGGAGCTCATTGGGTGCTGGTCACCTGAGCTCACACATAGAGGGAGTATATAAGGTGGGCACCATCTTAGGACAGGGTCTTTTGTAGAGTCAGAGGAGCAGAGCAGAGAAGCTCAGCCAGAAGGGCTGACAGGGAGTTGTGGTTCCGGCTGGGCCCAGCTCCAAGGCCAAGTCTGAGAGAGAGAGGAGTCAGAAGGACCCAGAGAGAAGAAGAAGGAACCCCAAGACCCCAGAATACAAACAGCAGGGTGAAGGGTTGGCACCCAGGGTACCGGATCCCAAGCTGGCAGAGAGAAAAGCACACCTTAGCCAGAGACCGGAGGTCGTGGGCAGGATCTGCCACGACCCTCACTAAATCCACTAGGAAAGCATACCAAGAATAGGGTCAGGGAACCCAGAAGAGGTGTACCCACCAAGAGACCCGAGGGAGCCGGACAAAAGTGGATCCCTAGTGAGAACGGCCAGAAGAAAGGGAAAGTCAGACAGGAGCTCAGGACCACGCTCCAGAATTGCTTGGGGGTTGGCCGAGTCCAGGACCTGGTGGACGCAGCACGGCTCGGGTGGTCGCTTCAGGCCAGAGTGACCATAAGAACACCCGTAAGTAAAAACCCCTGAACTGCACAGCCCGACTCTGAGTCTTCTTGCTGATTCATCCTGCACCTTCACAACCACCATCCTCTACATCTGACCCCCTGAGGCTATACCCCTCCCGTTGGGGGTTATACTACCAAAGCTGCGCATATACCAACAGCCTCAGCGGACCCTGCTGCAGCGGCGGCCTTTTGACTGCAAATCAACGGGTGGCGTAGTCGACACTAAAGAACACCAATAACGTCTATCAAGACTGCCACACACTGAGTTTGACACCCTGGGCACGGACCGGGTCGCCGCCACTCGGAGACTACAACCCCCATCTGATCCGGCTCCGGGTAATCCCCAAACAGCACTGGCCCAGGGGGCACGTCAGATCCATTGACTGGCCAAGTGGAAGGGCTGCAGCCGATCATTCATGTACGTAGCAGATACACATTTCCATGTGTAAATAGGCTCTTATAGAAATCAATCAATAGAACGTATACCTGGATATCCAGGTTTATCCTTTGCATACATTTAAAGAGGCATAAGTCATGGCATATTACTAGGATGTCATTCTTGGGGGTCTGACAGGCTAATTTAGAAAGAAGTGGATGCATTATTTTTTTCACGCTCCCAATTTAACAATTTGAATACAGTTGGATCTATTGTTTTTTTTTGCACTATGGGTGGGTGGCTGGGAGCACAGCTGTGCAGGAAAAAAAAAGCTTATAGGATCTCAATTCCTTCATTCTTGGGATCGGTGGCAGAAGCAGAGGTCGGACCATCGCTAATCAAGATATTATATCCCCTCACACTCATCATTGCTCCCAATTAACAAGTTGAGTACGTGCATTTTTTTTAGGGTATTTTTGCGCAATGGGTGGGAGCACAACTGTGCAGGAAAAAAAGCTGATAGGTTCCCCATTCCTTCATTCTCAGAATCAGTGGCTGGAACATCGCCAATCACAATATTATATCCTTCACACTAATCGTTGCTCCCAATTATCAATTTGATTACGGTTATACCTATTGTTTTTTTAGGGGTTTTTTTGCACTGTGGTTGGGAGCACAGCTGTGCAGGGAAAAAAAAGCTGATAGGTTCCCCATTCCTTCATTCTGAGGATCTGTGGTGGAACCAGAGTGTGGATCATCTCCTATCAAAATATTATATCCTTCACACTCATCATTGCTCCCAGTTAACAATTTGAGTACGGTTGAACCCATTGTGTTTTTTTAGGGTTTTTTTTTTAGCACTATGGGTGGGTGGTTGGAAGCACAGCTGTGCAGGAAAAAAAAAGCTGATAGGTTCCCCATTCCTTCATTCTAAGGATCGGTGGTCGGACCATCGCCAATCACAATATTATATCCTGGCAATATGCCATAATATTATATACGGAGTTGTCCTCCTGGCAGTTGCAGTGATACTCTATTCCTTACCTGCTACCTCTATACTGTATATGAAATGACAATATGTGAGAAATATTAATAATGTTGCTCTCATTTTCTAAAAAAAACAGGTTGGAACACAAACTCTCAATTAGTTTTTTTTTTATTTGTCTACCAATCTAAAATGTCCACTTTGAGGCACCAGAGATAAATGCTGGCATATAATGTACAATGCTCCCGTCCCTAGCAGTTGGCGTGTATCAGGCGACATCGTAGGATCTTCAAGTAGCTGTCAATCTTGTGGGAATCTCGGCGGAAACAGTGAAGCAAGTGGTAGACGGGGAACATGTAGGAATCGCCCTGTGGCGCCGTTACATCGATTGGTCCAAACCACTGGGGGTAAACGTCTTCTAGATCAGTCAGCATCTGCAATAAACAATGGGTGAATGCGGGTGTAGAATTTGGTTGGAGTAAAGGTACAATCTAACACTACAATTATCCAAACGTTGTGCCTATTACAGCATTACCACCAGTCACAAGCAAACTCAATATCTTCCTAAAAGGAAAAATATTGTGCATGGGCATTCTTTCTAAAAGGGAATCTGTCAGCAATATGATGTAGGTGCTGAGACCCTGATTCCAGCGATGTGTCACTTACTAGTCTGTGTTTATTTGTTTCGATACAATAAGTGTTTTATCAGCAGGAGATTATCACTACAGGACTAGGGGTCTTGTGCTTCCTAGTCAACCTGCTCTAATACAATCAACAGTGATAGTATCAAAATGACAGCATGCAGACCAACAAGTGACATATCGTTGGAATCAGAATGTCTGCCCCTATGTCATACTGCTCTCGGATTACATAAAAACCTGTTGACAGATTCCATTTAAAGAGAATTTATTGTTACACTTATTGCCACTTCTCAGCAACTCTACGGTTTACTCAGTCAGTTCCACTTTGGTTTATACTCGTACCATATAGCCTAAATTCATGACCTACGTGAAGGAAGAGAGGATGTGTGTGATAATAATGCTGCTTACTCTTCCAGAGATCCTGTCTATTCCTCCTTGAAGAATCCTGGTGTGTTCCTCAGCTTCTTTCACTTTTTTCACCATGTTATTTGGCGCCCCCATGGACAAGTACTGCAGGGGTTGGGTCCAAGAGCGCAATAATTTCTTTATAAGGCTCAGCAAGTCTTCGTGCTGTGGAAGCAGTAGACATCAGTTAGGAGGGATATCAGGCTGAGAACGTATAGAAAATCATATGCCGAAAAGGGAATGTACCAGAAGTTGTGGATGCAAGAAAGTGCCCATGATTCCGCGCTCCTCCGGGTCACACGAAGTGATGCAATACCCAGTGGTTGGTTAAGAATCCATTTATTTAGAAGCTAAAATAAGAGGCGTTTCCTGGACGTCCTGTCCACTTCATCAGTGCATAGCTTGTGTCAGGTATAGCAAGGAGTGGACATATATATACAAAAAATGTGAAAAAAACTGCCGCCAAAACAATGTGGCCGTTAAGGCAGAAAAATACAATCAATAAAAAGGCAGAAATTTGAGTATCCATCAATGTATATATGCATCGGGAATAAAATATTGCTAGCATGATTAAAAATGAATTAAAAAACGATATAGTTCAATGCAAAAAAAATATAAAAAATAATTTAAAAAATATATATATATATGTATAATTCCTGAAGCGGGAACTGAACCTGCTGTATTGCGATCAAATGGATCATGTTTAGATCCTAATCATGGTACAACCCTCTAAGCCTCGGGTGCTCATGTATATTGTGATTGATCTTGTTCTGATAGGAAGTAATAAACGGATATTAGACGATATATCTAACTTATACTTACATACTAAACAAAATAATTTTAATTCTTCTTATAATAAAATATGTGATCGTATCGGCAACATGAATAATTTCTTTAGGAGTGTGTCCGTGTTATCGGTGTAGTACTAGAGAATAGTCATATATCTGATTGAATGTGTGACACCCCAGGGGTCTGGTTGCCACAGTGATAGAGATATTACGTCTGAGAGCAGGTGGGAGGTCCTTTGGTCAGGGATCCTGTGCATGCCACACCTCCTGCCCAGTCTTGGGAGGGGAAGGACTTCCCCTATATAAACCCGGGGCTGAGGCAGAGTTAGTGAGAAAGAAGACAGAACAAGAGTAGAGAAGAGAAGCAGCATAGCAAGAAACATCAGGAGCTCTGTGGGGAGCAGTGTTACAACGAGTCAGGGGCTGGCAGCTGCAGAGCTCGCCCTGACTGAGAAGATTTCTAACCGGACCCGGAGTCCGAGGCTGTGGGGACTAACTCCTACCCAGCAGCAGAAACCGTCCGGCAGAGGATTTCAGGTCCTCTGGCCCAGAAGCCCGAAGGCACGGTCACACGCGTGGGACCAGCACCGCCATCGTGGAGCGGAAGCCATTAGAAGGCCCCGAGTCACCGGCCATACGGGTGAGCACCACACGGTACACTCAGGGACGTGGGCTACTTATTCCCGCCTCTAGCAAGGTAGCCAGAAGAGTACAGTTAGTTGGGAAGGCCTACAACTCCGCCTGGCCAGGGGAAATCCCATCTGCTCAAGGACTGACCAGGCCCCTATCACTAGCAAGTACTCCGGGAGGGTCTTTCTTTGTCACCAGTAAAGACCCTGAACTACACCGCACCGTCTCTGAGTGGTTCCTGCTACCCCCATCATCCACGTCGGCTGCCCTGAGGCCATACCCCTCCCGTTGGGGGTTATACCATCCACGCTGCACCATCCTTCCACCGGCCTCAGCGGTCTGCCCTGCAGCGGCAGCTCCATAGCTGCATTCAACGGGTGGCGTAGTCACCAACCATCTACTGCTAGTACATCGCCGCTCAGTTTGACTCCCTGGGCACGGACCGGGTCGCCGCCACGAGACTACAACCCTCAAGAGATCCGGCTCCGGGTAAGCTCCCGCGTGCGCATCGCAGCGCGACACAGGCCCAGGGGCGCGTCAACTTTGGCGTAGTCGGCAGGATTTCGTGCCCGCAACCACCGGGTACTGCGTGCCTGAAAAGCAAAGACTGTTCAAACTTACCAGTGGTGAAGATTCCCGCTATCCGTGGAGGTTTCCCGCCATCCGGCGCCATCTTCTACCTTCTTCCCGCCATCCGCGAAGTTTTCCCGCCATCCAGCGCCATCTTCGACCTTCTTCCCGCCATCCGTGGAGTTTTCCCGCCATTGGACGCCATCTTGAGGACGCCGCGGGGGAAGAAGAGGGGCGTGGACTCCGAAAGCGCGCGAGAACTGAAGCCCCGCCTCACGTCCGGACGTTGCGTAAGGTCCTGGAAGGAGCCCAGCAGACGCCGACGTCACCGGAGCGCGACGGAAGGTCCTCAACCCTGACGATCCACTGCGGAGCCGCGGCCTACGGAACAGGATCATCGCAAGGTAGGCCACGGTCCACTAGGGGGGAGGAAGATGTCGGATACGGAGGAGAGCTTCACTGCCTCAACCCCCGCCAGCGCCACCGCTGCTGCAGTTATGCCCTTCACCATGCCCTATATCCCGGGAGCAGCTTGGCTACCCCAGTACTCAGGGGAGTCACATACCCTGCATGACTTTAGAGAAAAGCTGGATAGCCTCTTCCAGGTGTACCCCCTCACAGAAGAGCAAAAAGTGAGCATCCTGGTGGCCCAACTAACCGGGGCAGCCAAAAGGGAAGTAAAATCCTGGCCACCTGGGAGGAAGACTGTCGCAGGGATACTAACCCGGCTGAAGGACACCTTTGATACCCGCACCTCAGCCGAGATTAAGCTTAGATTCTACGGGTGCAAGCAGCGAGCGCATGAGAGTATAAGGGACTATGCACTAAACCTACAAGAGGCCCTGAGGGCCATAAAGCAGACCGACCCTGATGGGGTGGGAAACGAGGACAGGCTGTTGACTGAACAATTTATAGAGGGTTTATATTGCAATGCCCACCGAACCCAGTTGCGGGCAATGGCCTTACAGGATCCCCATCTGGACTTTGCACAGTTCAAGGACAGAGCCATCCGGGTGCTCCGAGAACCGGCACCGGGTGGCGTTGTGACCCACAGGCGCCCAGCTATCACTTACCACCAGGAGGCGGCGCCCTTGTCGGCAGGGCCTGTGGGAGCTGATGCGCAGGCTTTGGACAATGACCCGGCTCCAGACCTACGCCATCAGGTCCAAGAGCTAGCTAAGAGCGTTGCTGCGCTAACCCGAACTGTGCAGTCTTTACAGGTTTCCACCCCAGGGAAGATCCAGCTGGCATCCGGACCGGAGGACATCCCGTGGCGTCGACCAAGGAGGACCCCACCGGCCAGAGGAAGACCCAGCGACCGATACAGCGAGGACGGACGACCCATCTGCCGCCGCTGCAATCAACCCGGACATATGGAAAGGTACTGTTCTTTAAACGGGCACAACCTGGGGTAGAGGGCCAACCCCCAGGAAAAAGATCACCAGGCCCATCGAACTGGCGCGACAGATATGTGGGAGGACGTCCAGTCTTGCCTGTGGTACTGGATGGCATTCCCATGAGTGCCCTACTGGACACCGGGTCACAGGTCACCACTATCCCGTACGTGCTCTTTAAGCAGTACTGGAATGACTCGGATATTACCCGCTACCCTGACGACGACTTGAGTATCATCGCCAGCAATGGCCAGCCCGTGCCACAGATCGGATTTAAAGAGGTGACCATCAAAATCGGTAGAGTCGAACTGGCAGCACAGGGACTGATCATTGTAGACATTGACAAACATGAGAGCCACCCAAAAATAACTCTAGGAACTAATGTAATTGAGAATTGTCTTGCAGAGGTGATTTTCCTTCTACAGCAGGTTGCCAAGAACGCCAGCTCCGGCGAGCAGCGAGTGCTCCAGAAAGAGATCCGGGCACTGATGCGACGGCAACAGGTGGAACTCTCCGGCGGTGAGATTGGTAGCGTAAGAATGTGTGACCCTTTCCCTATTGCCATGCCCCCAAAAAGCGAAATGATGATTTGGTGCCGGGCAGCTATTGGTCTGAGAGGTAGAGATTACCAGGCAATGGTAGAACCAGTTTACTCAGACAGTAGGCCCACCATTTTGACAGCACGGGGGGTGGTCAATGTACGCCATGGGAGGGTGCCCGTTCGCATAATCAATATCGGGGAGAGGGAAGTGTACCTGCCCCGGTATGCCACGCTAGCAAAATTATATACCATCAACCAAAACTCTATACAGTCTGTGGAACCCTTGCCTCCATCTCACCCGGAGGAAGGTAACGGCTCTAAGAAAGTAATGGAGGATTGGTGTCAGCAACTACACTTGGGAACTGACTCCACTCCCTCCCACCAGAAACAGGGAGTCTACCGGGTGGTTCAAGAGTATGAGAGAGTGTTTAGTAAACACCCGTTAGACTTCGGGCGAGTCAAGGGGGTAGAACACCGCATCCCCACGGGAGGTCATCCTCCCATAAAAGAGAGGTATCGACCCGTACCCCCTGCACATTACCAACACGCCAAGGGGATGCTTAGAGACATGAAGGAGGCTGGGGTAATCCGGGATAGCTGTAGCCCCTGGGCAGCCCCGCTAGTTTTAGTCAAAAAGAAAGACAACACCATGAGGATGTGTGTAGATTACCGGAAAATCAACCGTATCACACACAAGGATGCGTACCCCTTACCAAGGATAGAGGAGTCATTGGCTGCTTTAAGATCTGCTAACTTCTTCTCTACCTTGGATCTCACTAGCGGGTACTGGCAGGTTCCTGTAGCAGAGGCGGACCGGGAGAAGACCGCATTCACCACCCCGATGGGACTTAGTGAGTTCACCTGCATGCCGTTCGGACTCTGCAACGCCCCAGGAACCTTCCAACGATTAATGGAGTGCTGTCTGGGCCACAGAAACTTCGAGACGGTCCTGTTGTACCTGGACGATGTCATCGTATACTCCAAAACTTATGAGGACCACCTGAAACACCTGGCGGAGGTGTTCGAAGCTCTGGCGAGTTACGGCCTAAAGGTGAAACCCTCCAAGTGTCACCTCCTGAAACCAAAGGTGCAGTACCTGGGACACGTGGTGAGCGCTGACGGAGTGGCTCCCGACCCCGATAAGATCACCGCAATTAAGGGATGGCCAAGCCCCTCCAGCGTAAAAGAAGTGCGGCAGTTCCTCGGGTTGGTAGGCTACTACCGAAGGTTTATTCCCGGTTTCACCAAAAAGGCAGCGCCTATGCAGGACCTCCTGATAGGCCAGTCCCGGAAGGCCAAGAACCAGAAGCCGCCCTTCAAATGGGAAGAGCTAGAAGAAGAGTCCTTCCGCCAGCTGAAGATGGCCCTCACGGGGGATGAAATCTTGGCGTACCCGGATTATAGCCAGCCCTTCATCCTCTACACCGACGCCAGTAACATCGGGCTAGGAGCCGTACTGTCCCAGATCCAGCAGGGGAAAGAACGAGTAATCGCCTACGCCAGCCGAAAACTGCGACCCACCGAAAGGAACCCCGAGAATTATAGCTCATTTAAGCTAGAGTTCCTGGCCGTGGTATGGGCAGTCACTGAGCGCTTTAAGCATTACCTTGCTTCTTCCCGGTTCACCGTGTACACGGATAACAACCCGTTGACACACCTGGACACGGCAAGACTCGGTGCCCTGGAGCAGAGGTGGATGGCCCGTCTGTCCAACTACGAGTTCATAATCAAATACCGGGCAGGGCGCTCCAATACTAACGCGGACGCCCTGTCCAGGATGCCCAACCTGCCGGACGAAGGAGAAGATCCGGAGGGACTGGAAGAAATTGAACTCCCTGCGTTCCACCGTCATGGGACTATCCAGTATTCCCACCGGGTAAGGAGTAAGCAGGCTGCTACGTTGAACCCCTTACCTCACTACAACTGGGCGGAAACGCAAGACAGCGACCCTGCCGTCCGACTGGTGAAGGAGATGCTGATTCGGCCGAGGCTCGCCTTGAACCAGACGCTCCGGAGGAAGCCAAACAACTATGGGCAGAGAAGAGTCGACTGTTCCTTTACAAAGGGAGGTTGTGCCGCAGAATGGTTAACTCCCGGACGCATGAATTACTCTGGCAAGTAGTGGTGCCACGAAGAGACGCAGCCATGGTGATGGAGGCATACCACGACGGAGCTGGACACTTCGGGTGGAAGAAGCTGGAGTTCCTGCTGCGCGAGCGATTCCACTGGGTAGGCATGAGGGGAACCATTGAGAAGTGGTGCAGAGACTGTGGCCCGTGCAACCTGAGAAGGAAGGACCGCGCCAGCCAGAAGACTCCCCTGCAGTCCATCGTCACCCGGCAACCGTTGGAACTGGTAGCCTTGGATCATGTAAAACTGACCCCAAGCAGAAGTGGCTACGTCTACGCGTTAACCATCGTGGATCATTACTCCCGGTTTCTGGTTGTCGTCCCCGTCAAGGACTTAACGGCTCAAACAGCAGCTAGAGCCTTCCAGCAGCACTTTTGCCGTCCACACGGGTACCCGGACCAAGTGCTGACGGACCAGGGACCTGCCTTTGAAGCGGAGGTCTTCCAGGAATTCTGCAATCTGTATGGCTGCCGGAAGATAAGGACGACACCCTACCATCCGCAGACTAATGGACTTTGTGAAAAAATGAACCAGGTGGTGATGGATCTTCTAAAAACGTTGCCCCTGGAAGAACGCAGTCTGTGGCCTGAAAAGTTGCCCGATCTGGTGGACCTATACAACCACATCCCGGTAGGTTCCACCAACTGTACCCCGGCTTATCTAATGAGGGCAAGACCTGGTAAGTTACCTGTTGACCTGGAAATGGGAGTCCTGACACCCGAGGACACTTCACCAGAAACAGACTGGGACACAGAGAGGCAGCAGCAGTACCGGAGAGTACAGGAGAGCGTGGAGCGAAGTCTCTGTCAGGCTAGGGAAAGACAAGAGAAAACTTACAACCAGTATGCTCCCGCTGTTCCCCTGGTACCCGGAGAGCAGGTCTTGAAGAGGAAGAGACGGCTCCACAAGTTGGACGACCAGTGGGAGAAGGACCCGTACACCGTACTGCCCTCAAGCCACGAAAACCCGAAGGTCTGTACCATCAGTAAAGACGGAGGGGAAACCACAGCCATTGTATCCCGGGACCACCTGAAGAAGTGTCCCGAACAACTGAGGAACCCTGAAGAGGAACAAGAAGACCATCGACCCGTAGAGGAAAGGGAAGATATGGTTAGTACCGTGCTCGGGGACTTCCCTCGGTCTTGGACTCAAGTCAATGGTGCAGTTGTGGTACCCGTACTCACCTTCCTCCAACCATCATCCCAAGAACCTACGGAGCAACCGGTAGAGCTGGAAGAACAGCCGGTCCAGGAGGCAGAAGACTCTACACAAGCAGACCCGGAAAATCAACCCTCTGCTTATAGTGAGCCTGTCATACCCCTAGTGAGCCAGAGGGCCCATAGACAGCTGCCCAGTTTACCCTTGACAGCTCCTACACCTTGTAGTTCAGGGCCAGACAGTCAGCTCCGTAGGTCCACTAGGGCCACTAGAGGCCAGCTACCCGCACGTTGGAGGATCTAAATGTTTAAGCTATCTTATATGTTTACTTGTTTATAGTTGCTTGTGTATAATTTTGTGTTTCTAGTTCTTTTTAGGAGTCCTTGGTGGATTTACCGGGAATCCTTGTACATAGTTGGAGCGTAACCCAGGATGGACTAAAGACTGTTAAGGACTCGGGGCAGGACAGGCCCCTACCTGGTTACGTCTCCCTGTTTTGGTGAAATGGACACCTTGCTTTTCAAAACTGCACCCGGTTGCGGACACGCCGTAACCATCTTATGTGTTTTTCTTATTGTATTGTTATTGTTATACCTTGTTATGTTTTTCTAAAAAAAATATGTTTAGTCCCGGAGTACTAAATTTCACTAGGGGGGAATGTGACACCCCAGGGGTCTGGTTGCCACAGTGATAGAGATATTACGTCTGAGAGCAGGTGGGAGGTCCTTTGGTCAGGGATCCTGTGCATGCCACACCTCCTGCCCAGTCTTGGGAGGGGAAGGACTTCCCCTATATAAACCCGGGGCTGAGGCAGAGTTAGTGAGAAAGAAGACAGAACAAGAGTAGAGAAGAGAAGCATCATAGCAAGAAACATCAGGAGCTCTGTGGGGAGCAGTGTTACAACGAGTCAGGGGCTGGCAGCTGCAGAGCTCGCCCTGACTGAGAATATTTCTAACCGGACCCGGAGTCCGAGGCTGTGGGGACTAACTCCTACCCAGCAGCAGAAACCGTCCGGCAGAGGATTTCAGGTCCTCTGGCCCAGAAGCCCGAAGGCACGGTCACACGCGTGGGACCAGCACCGCCATCGTGGAGCGGAAGCCATTAGAAGGCCCCGAGTCACCGGCCATACGGGTGAGCACCACACGGTACACTCAGGGACGTGGGCTACTTATTCCCGCCTCTAGCAAGGTAGCCAGAAGAGTACAGTTAGTTGGGAAGGCCTACAACTCCGCCTGGCCAGGGGAAATCCCATCTGCTCAAGGACTGACCAGGCCCCTATCACTAGCAAGTACTCCGGGAGGGTCTTTCTTTGTCACCAGTAAAGACCCTGAACTACACCGCACCGTCTCTGAGTGGTTCCTGCTACCCCCATCATCCACGTCGGCTGCCCTGAGGCCATACCCCTCCCGTTGGGGGTTATACCATCCACGCTGCACCATCCTTCCACCGGCCTCAGCGGTCTGCCCTGCAGCGGCAGCTCCATAGCTGCATTCAACGGGTGGCGTAGTCACCAACCATCTACTGCTAGTACATCGCCGCTCAGTTTGACTCCCTGGGCACGGACCGGGTCGCCGCCACGAGACTACAACCCTCAAGAGATCCGGCTCCGGGTAAGCTCCCGCGTGCGCATCGCAGCGCGACACAGGCCCAGGGGCGCGTCAAATGCACATGTCCCAAGCAATATGTCGGTAGAACTATGCAACCCTTTCATAAAAGACTAAATTCTCATAGGCATAATGTCGCTACAGATTTTTTAAAACATGGTTTATTACTAGTGTTGAGCCACCCCCGTAGTGTTCGAGTTCGGTTCGGTTCGTGGAACACCCGTGTGTTCGTCGAACTGTTTGTCGAACACCTTCGAACACCGTTAAAACCAATGGCAGGCAAACAAAAACACATAGAAACACATAGAAAACACCTTCAAAGGTGTCCAAAAGTTGACAAACTGCTCAGAAGACATAACTAACACATGGAAAAGTGACAAGTACATATAGTCATGCGAAAATAAAAGAGGTGGAGGAGTAAAAGGAGGGGGAGACACAGATATAGGCATGTCATGCCCTTCTAAAATCCAAAAAGTGAGAAGCCGACACGGCCAGTCCGCTCCTGCCCGTGCCACCTCCGTGTCGCCGGGTTTGTTCCAGAGCCGCGGTGAACCCTGATGGCCAGCCCCCCTCTCCCAATACTGGTGCCTGTCCGCTGGTGGGTCGAGCGAGCCCCCCTGTGGTGGAGGCAGCTCTAAGCTTTTTAATTTAAATTGTCTCTCTAATTTGAATGAATACACTTTAAATCCATTTACAAGGATCTATTGGAGAGCAAGTCTCATGCCAGCAGCCGCGTAATTCCAGCTCCAGTAGCGTCCACTAAAGCTGCTGCAGTTAAAAAGCTTTTATAAGGATCGAGCTCGGCTGTCCACCGCAAGGCATCCTACTGCCAGTCCCAGCCCCTATGCCTTGGGGTGCCTACTGATGCTCTTCACTGAGTATCCCATGGTCCCGAAGCATTTCCTTTGAAAAAATTAAGTGTCTAAACTACAGGTGGTGTAGCTTGCTTAACAGCTGGGATAATCCGCTGACTAGCAGACACTGCTACTAGGCACAAAGTATTTCCTGGGCTAGATGCAGTTAAAAATTTGTAATTAGATACTCTCGTTGGATGCTGAGAAAGCATTCCATAGAGTCTCCTGGCACGCCATATATGATTCTCTTAAAAAGCTTGGGGTAGGGGTCTAGGGGACCCTTTTATAGCCAAAATCACGGCCCTGTATCACAATACGTCACCTAGGCTGAAGATAAATGGAACTGTAGCACCCTGAGGGCTCGGTTGCTACAGAGGTATTGCACCTCACCCAGAGGTGTGATATCTCACTCTCAGGTAAGGATGGAGTGTGGATCAGGACCCGACAACTGCATGCATTACACCACAATGCCGTGGGGCAGGGTGACCAATATGCCTCTGAGATGGGCACGACAGTCCCTGTCCCTGGCTGGAGTGGGGGGAGGGAACACTGAGGAAGGGGAACCCTGTAGTGCAGGAGCAGGGAGGAAGCAGTTCCTGGATGCATTGAGAAGGGAGTATAAAAGGTGGGCACCATCTTAGTTCAGTGCAGAGAAGTCTGAGCAGAAGTGGCAGGGAGCAGGGTCTCTGCATGAGCTCTGCTCCGGAGGCGGGCCTAGTAACAGAGGCCCAGGCCTGGAAGAGGGAGAAGGAAGGAAGAGGAGCGGAGAAGGCTCCAGGAACGAGGAACGAAGGGATCCCAGGGGTGCGGACGGGCGAGTCGCCACCGCACGCCCGAATCCACCTGCGTGGAGGGGTCAGGCCAAAGGGGGAGACCGGTCCCCGAAACTAGTGGAGGCAGGAAACGACCCTCAGCTAGAAACCGGAGGCTGTGACATTTTATGTGGCGCAGCCCCTCGCTACACCCGCTAGGAAGGCACCACATAGGGTCAGGGAAACTGGCGCCAAGTTTACCAAGAGGAGGCCCGAGGCAGCCGGACAGAAGGGTTGGTAAGAAAGGCCAGACAAAGGACACACAAAGGGGGTCCTGTGAAGCGCTCCAAAGTTATCTGGGAGTTGTCTGAGCCCCTCACCTGGTGAGCACAGTACGACGTGGGCAGCCGTTACCTGCAGACGTGGTCTGGATAATAAGAACTGTGAGTAAAGGCCCTGGACTGCATCACTGACTCCGTGTCGTTACTGCTGCTGCCCTGCACCATCACCCCCATCCTCCGCATACACTGCCCTGAGGCTATACTCCTCCCGTGGGGAGTTATGCTACGCTCTGCTGCACCCACAACACCAGCCTCAGCGGTCTGCCCTGCAGCGGCGGTTCACTCTGACCGCAATCCACGGGTGGCGTAGTCGGACATTTAAACATCAAAACCACATAAATAGTTCCGCCACTGGTTTGACCACCCTGAGCCACGGAACCGGGTCGCCGCCACGAAGACTACAACCACCAGCATCCACCAAAAAGGGTCCGGCTCCGGGTGTCCCAAGGCCCAGGGGGTGCATCAGAACATTTTCATCACCTTTCACAATCACCAATGGGACAAGGCAGGGATGTCCTCTGTCCCCTCTCTTATACATCCTAGTGACGGAGCACCTGCTCTCATCAATTCGCCATAACCCCAATATTAGGTGGATTGAGGTGGGAGGCACCGAGTACAAGTGCTCTCTATTTGCTGATGATGTCCTAGTATATATCACTCAATCACATATATCCATCCATGCTGTTATGGCTGAAATAGATCACTTTGTTACATGGTCAAATTTTAAAATCAATGCAGCGAAGTCTGAGGCCCTTGATGTCTCCCTCCCCAAATCCATATAGGATTCCATCCAGTCCAACTTTCCCTTTGCCTGGCCCTCACAGGGTATCAAATACTTAGGAATTCCTATTCATAGAGACCTCTCCCATCTATGTTATCTTAATTTTGGGCCCTTTATTGAACAACTCCATACAGACCACGGTTGGCAAGTTAGAACTGTAAGATTCACTACGTGAACCACTGGTGTTTTGTGGAAAAGCACATGTACACTGCGTTCCAAATTATTATGCAAAAAGTGTTTAGGAGTGATAAGGGAAGAATTTGTTTGTTTGTCAGTTAAACTCATTGATGGTGATGTGTGTCAGGGCTCTTTATATCACTGTAAGCAATTGCAGACACCTGTGCTAATTAGTTTGGCAGGTGTGTCCAATGAAAGGCAAGACTACTTAAGAAGGCTGTCTCACATTATTAAGCAGCCTACATTTTCTGCCAAAATGGGAAAGAAAAAGGATGTGTCGGCTGCTGAGAAGCAACAAATTGTGGAGTGTTTAGGTCAAGGCATGACTACAATCAACATTGTGCGATGATCAGGATGAAGTGTCTTGGCAATCAAGAAGTATGTAGCTGATTCACAGTACACACGTGTGCGTGCTGATAAGGGCAAATTGAGGACTCTTTCCTACAGGCAATTACGTCAGGTTGAAAGAGCAGCGGCAAAAAAGCCTTGTCATAGCAGCAGACAAGTTTTTGAAGCTGCTTGTGCCTCCAACGTCCCCCGAACAACAAGATGCAGGGTCCTTCAGAGGTTTGCAGCTGTGCATACGCCATCCTGTCGACCTCCTCTATCCACTTCACACAAGCAGAAACGGCTCCAGTGGGCCAAACATTACATGAAGACTGATTTCAAAACTGTTTTGTTCACGGATGAGTGCCGTGCAGCGCTCGATGGTCCAGATGGATGGAGTGGAGGATGGCTGGTTGATGGACACCCCACGCAAACACGGCTACAGCGCCAACAAGGAGGAGGTGGAGTAATGTTTTGGCCTGGAATCATGGGGAGAGAGATTGTCGGCCCCTTTAGGATCCCTGAAGGCGCTAAAGATGAACTCCATAATGTATGTGGATTTTCTCAAACAGCACTTCCTGCCATGGTTCAAGAAGAAGAACCGTGTATTTCACAGCAAGATCATTTTTCTACATGATAATGCACCATCTCATGCTGCACATAAAACATCTGCATCTCTGGCTGATATGGGCATAAAAGGGGACAAACTTATGGTGTGACCCCCATGCTCCCCTGACCTGTACCCCATTCAGAACCTTTGGAGCATCATTAAAAGGAGTGTCTATGATGGCGGGAGGCAGTTCACATCTAAGCAACAGCTCTGGGAGGGTATTCTGTCCTCATGCAAAACAATTGAAGCAGAAACCATCCAAAACCTGACAAATTCAATGGACGAGAGAGTTCAGAAGCTCCTTTCGAACAAGGGGTCCTATGTGAAAATGTAACATCACCTAGAATAAAGTTTTGAGTTGAAAACTGTTTGATTTCAGTTTCTAACAACCTGCTAATGCTTATAATTTCAAAAATGACCATTTTTTTGGTCTTTATTAAAATGAAAAGGTTGATCGAAAAGTTTGGGGGATCTAAGAGTGTGGCAACCCAGTAGTCATGATTACTTCGAATTCTGACAATATGAGGGTCATGCTGCAGGTAGTGCAGCAAGAAGGCACTTATGTGTCTTGCGCATCTCGGAGCCCCAAAATTATTTTCCGGGCTAGATGCAGCTAAAAATTATTATTAATTTTAAATCTGGTGAAGCTTTAGTATAGATGGCCTAATAGGATCAGTGCTGCACACTGCTACAAAGCCCAAATTATTTTCCAGTCAAGATACAGATAAACATGATTAGTAATTTTAAATCTGGTGGAGCTTATTATAGATGGCCTAATAGAATCAGTGCTGCACACTGCTACAAAGCCCAAATTATTTTCCAGCCAAGATACAGATAAACATGATTAGTAATTTGAAAGCTTAAAACGGTTGGTAGGGTGATTTTAACCAATCATCAAGCTTTTACTCTCCCCAGGATGACACAGGGGTAGAAAAGTCGTTTCGGATCCATGATTTGTTCATCTTTATGAACGTGAGTCTGTCTACATTATCAGTGGAGAGCCGCGTGCGCTTATCTGTCAGCACACCACCAGCAGCGCTGAACACACGTTCAGACAGAACGCTGGCTGCGGGGCATGACAAGATCTCCAAGGCGTAAGTGGCTAGCTCCGGCCATTTATCCAGATTGGAAGCCCAAAAAGAGCAAGAGTCCAGTGACACAGTCGTGGCTTCAATGTTTACTTGGAGATACTCCTGTACCATCATCTCTAGGCGTTGACTATGTGTCAGACTTCTTGTCTCCTGTGGCCTTGCAAAGGATGGGCTAAAAAAGTGGTGAAATGATTCCGCAAAATTGATGTTACCAGCAGATACTGTGGTTCTGTTACGGTTTGAGTGCTGAACACTTGACGGTCCCACGGTTGGCAAGTTGGAACTGTGAGATTCACTACGTGCACCACTGGTATTTTGTGGAAAAGCACATGTAAGATTCTGCAACAGTCTCTGCTGATACTCCTGCATGCGTGCATCCCTTTCTATGGCAGGAATAATTTCTGCAAATTTACTTTTGTACCGGGGATCTAACAGTGTGGCAACCCAGTAGTCAGGATTATTTCTAATTCTCACAATTCGAGGGTCATGTTGCAGGTAGTGCAGCAAGAAGGCACTCATGTGTGTTGCGCATCCAGGAGCACCAAGTCCCTGTTGTGTTGGTGGCGAGGTAACAATCATGCTTCCTTCCTCTGTCCTCTCCCCCCAACCTCGCACAACAGAAATGTGATCAAGGTCTCCCTCATCTGATGAGTCTTCCATCAGTTCGTCCTCCACTTCTTCCTGGGCTCCTGCACCTTCCTCACTAGTTTGGCTGCTACCATGCGCCCTGGTAAAACCATCTCCCCCACCCTCACATGCCTGCCGCCTTGGTGCTGCCGACCGTCTGGACCTTGCAGATGTTAGCCCTTCCGCATACAACTCCTCCTCCTCTACTTCCTCCACCTCCTCTTGTGCCACCACCTGACTCCGAATTCTGTTTAACATGTGCTCCAGCATGTAAATCACCGGAATAGTCATGCTGATAATGGCATCGTCAGCACTAAACATCTTCGTCGCCATTTCAAAACTGTGCAGAAGGGTGCATAGGTCCCTGATCTGAGACCACTCCTCCAGCGTGATTTGCCCCACCTCTGAATCTCGTTGGCCCAGGCTATATGTCAGAACGTATTGCACCAGGGCTTGTCGGTGCTGCCACAGTCGCTGCAACATGTGCAGAGTTGAATTCCACCGGGTAGGCACATCGCATTTTAGCCGGTGAAGTGGCAGGCCCAACGACTTCTGTAGAGATGTAAGTCGCTGAGCTGCGGGATGCGAACGGCGGAAGTGAGCACACAGCGACCGTGCCCTCTGCAGAAGGCCATCTAGTCTGGGATAGTGGGCTAAAAATTGCTGGACAACCAGGTTCAACACGTGAGCCATACAAGGCACGTGTGTGACATTGCCCCGGCGAAGGGCCGCACCCAGGTTTGCAGCATTGTCGCACACGGCCTTCCCTGGTTTCAGGTCCAGTGGAGACAACCATTCATGAAATTGGTTCTCCAGAGCTGACCACAACTCCTCAGCTGTGTGACTCACATTTCCCAGACATTTCAAAGTAAAAACCGCCTGATGACGTTGAGCCCTACTGCCAGCATAGTAAGGAGGTGTGCAGGATCCCTTCTGCGCAATTAGAAAGCTTGTGGCATGACCAGACAGGCTTTGGGTGCAGGTGGAAGACCGAGAGGAGGTTGAGGAGGCAGAAGCAGTGGAGGAACTTTGACATAAAGAGGATTGACGCACAACTCGTGGGGACGGCAAGACTTGGACAGCAGCCCCTTGTCCTGCTGTCACCATAGTTACCCAGTGCCCAGTCAGCGACATGTAACGCCCCTGTCCATGCCTACTCGTCCAAGTGTCTGTGGTGAAATGCACCCTGTCACACACAGAGTTTCTCAAAGAAGCGATGATGTTGTGTGCGACATGCTGGTGGAGCGCAGGCACACCTTTCTTTGAGAAGTAGTGCCGACTGGGCATCTGGTACTGGGGCACTGCGACGGACATAAGGTCTCGAAAATCCTCTGTGTCCACCAGGCGGAAAGGCAGCATTTCTGTAGCCAAGAGCTTGCAGATGGTGAAATTCAACCTCTTAGCTTTCTCATGGCTAGGAGGAAATGGTCTTTTACTTGTCCACATCTGAGGGACCGAGGGCTGGCTATTGTGCTTAGACGGGGTTGATAAGGGTGTCCCCGGCATACTGCCGGTCTGTGAGGAAGATGCAGGCGGACATGTTAGGTTGCCTTGATCCAAAGGTGGTGCTATCGATGTCGGACAGCGCTCAACACCAGCTGGTGTTACCACCTCCAAAGAAAATGATGACCTGCCAATCACGCTGGCTGTTGCAGGTAAAGAGGTGGCAGGTCTGCGCCCCAAAACAGGTGTGACTGCTGTCCCCCCAGTCACAGAGGATGAAGAGGCCGCGGATGCACAAGATATGGCAGACGGTGGTTGGCCCGGCCGGCTAGGCCGCATTGTAGCACACTGAGCTTCCCACTGCAACTTATGCTTCATGTCCATGTGCCGGTTCATGCATGAAGTACTCAAACTATGTATTTTTTGGCCTCTACTTAGCTTTTGCTGACAAATGTTACAGATAACACGAGTTGGGTCACCTTTATCGATCTGAAAAAATGCCCAGGCTATGCAAGGCTTAGCACCCATGCGACCTGAAGAGCCACCACGACTTGTGGTGAGAGGCAGAGTTGTGTTTGAGGATGCAGTTGTTGACGTGCTTCCAGTACTACGTCTCTGTCCAGGAAGGCGCAACCTGACCTCTTCGTCACTAGCATCTTCCTCCACCTCCTCTGCTGACCTCATCTCTTGGCTGACTGTGGGTTGACAGTAAGTGGGATCTCCAACCTCATCATCATCACCCTGTGCGTTATCACACCCGTCGTCCTCAGAGCCAACCTGTTCCTGCCCTGACAAAAAACTAAAGTTGTCGCTCCAATCAGGTATTTGAGTCTTATCATCGTCTTCCTCATTGTCTCCACCAACAGGAGTTACAGTTTGGGAATGAGGGTCTACATTATGGTCAGAACCTTCTGCGTCTGGTCCTGGATCCGACTCATAAAGATTCTGGGCATCAGTGCAGATCATTTCCTCGTCTGGATTCACAGAAGCGCTGGAGTCGACCTCTGATTCCCAGGCTATAGTATGAGTAAACAGCTCTGCAGACTCAACCATCTGTTCTACCTCATACTCAGACGGGCAGCTGGAGATTTGGGAGCTGTGAGGAAGCAAGTGCGATTGGGGTGACACCTTTGAGGACTGGAGTATTTGTGATGTTGAAGTTGATGTGGAGGAGAGCCCACTTAAAGGAGCACTTGATATCCGTTGAAGCACCTGCTGTTTTTGTGCCTCATCTGGAATTTGTAGCGATTGGCGTGGCCGTAAGAAAGGGATCTTATCACATTGTCCGCTAAAAGAAGTAGACATTTTAGTTTGGCTGGAAGATGGTCTTTCTTCTGCAGATGTTACTGTTGCTTTAACACCTACCCCACGGACACAACCTTTTTTCCCCTTCCCAACACGCCTATTCCCCTTTCCACCAGCAGCAGGCCTTTTTCCACTCATTTTGGTGGTTAACTAATTCACAACTCTGGAGTTGTTTGCACAAAAAAACAATGGATGGGAACCGAGCAGAGCTGAGTGGCCAAACTGTGGTATTAGGCCAAAACTATTGGCTGGGTTAGATGCAGAAAAAAATTATATTCAATTTGCAACCTGATGGAGGTCTGTATAGATGGATTAATAGAACAAGTCCCACACACAGCTAGAAGCCCAATATTTTTTCAGAGGTAGATGCAGAAAAAAATATATTCAGTTTGCAACCTGATGGAGGTCTGTATAGATGGATTAATAGAACAAGTCCCACACACAGCTAGAAGCCCAATATTTTTTCAGAGGTAGATGCAGAAAAAAATATATTCAGTTTGCAACCTGATGGAGGTCAGTATAGATGGACTAATACAACAAGTCCCACACACAGCTAGAAGCCCAATATTTTTTCAGAGGTAGATGCAGAAAAAAATATATTCAGTTTGCAACCTGATGTAGGTCTGTATAGATGGATTAATAGAACAAGTCCCACACACAGCTAGAAGCCCAATATTTTTTCAGAGGTAGATGCAGAAAAAAATATATTCAGTTTGCAACCTGATGGAGGTCAGTATAGATGGACTAGTACAACAAGTCCCACACACAGCTAGAAGCCCAATATTTTTTCAGAGGTAGATGCAGAAAAAAATATATTCAGTTTGCAACCTGATGGAGGTCTGTATAGATGGATTAATAGAACAAGTCCCACACACAGCTAGAAGCCCAATATTTTTTCAGAGGTAGATGCAGAAAAAAATATATTCAGTTTGCAACCTGATGGAGGTCAGTATAGATGGACTAATACAACAAGTCCCACACACAGCTAGAAGCCCAATATTTTTTCAGAGGTAGATGCAGAAAAAAATATATTCAGTTTGCAACCTGATGGAGGTCTGTATAGATGGATTAATAGAACAAGTCCCACACACAGCTAGAAGCCCAATATTTTTTCAGAGGTAGATGCAGAAAAAAATATATTCAGTTTGCAACGTGATGGAGGTCTGTATAGATGGATTAATAGAACAAGTCCCACACACAGATAGAAGCCCAATATTTTTTCAGAGGTAGATTCAGAAAAAAATATATTCAGTTTGCAACCTGATGGAGGTCTGTATAGATGGATTAATAGAACAAGTCCCACACACAGCTAGAAGCCCAATATTTTTTCAGAGGTAGATGCAGAAAAAAATATATTCAGTTTGCAACCTGATGGAGGTCAGTATAGATGGATTAATAGAACAAGTCCCACACACAGCTAGAAGCCCAATATTTTTTCAGAGCTAGATGCAGAAAAAAATTATATTCAATTTGCAACCTGATGGAGGTCAGTATAGATGGACTAATAGAATGATGCTATGCCCAAAAGATTTTACTTCACTAGGTGCAGTAAAAAAATTGGTATTCTATACACAGGTGGTATATCTTGCAACACAGATAGGCTACTCCACTGACTAACACACTCTGCAATAGACCAAAAAGGATTAGCTTTGCTAGATTCAGCCAAATGCTGTGAAAAAAACTTTCACAGCACTGGCACAGACCTGCCTGGCAAAAACTGATAGGAACTGATGTAACCTAGTCCTGAAAAGGACTGCAATTACAATTAGTCTTTACTCCCACAATCTATCTATTTAAGAGCACAGACCTGCCTGATAAAAGTCATAGGAAATGCTGTAACCTAGTCCTTAAAAGGACTGCAATCACAACTATTCCCTACTCCCAAGCTATCTGTAGATTTGTGCGAAAATTGGCTTGAAATTAACAAGGTATAGCGCACACAGCAACAGCGGTGCCGTCTAACACGCAGCTGCAGCAGTGAGAAAATGGTGGCGACGGGGAAAATGGCTTGGTCTTATAGGGCAAGGACATGTGACATACACTGCCAATGACACATGCCCTTGCTTGTGTGAAAAAAAGCACTTCGCTCCGTGTGTGCGCTGCTGATAGGCTGACAGATTGCACCTCCCCACTGCAAATGCGGGAAAGAGAAAAAAAAATGGAGATCTTCATTGTTCCTGCAGAGATCCATCCCCTGCACCTCCCCCCACCCCACTGTACACTCAAACTGCGTATTAACGTTAATTTTCATCATTACTGAGAAAAAATCCAGTTATGATTTTGGTGCACGAACAGTGCACGAACCTCGAACAGCCGAATTTTTCTCAAATTGTTCGTGTTCGCCGAACGGCTCGAACACCGCCCAAAACAGCTCGAATTTGAGATTGGCGAACAGTTCGAGTAGAACAACGCTCATCTCTATTTATTACGACATATGGCAATCCATCACAATAAAGACTTTGGGTGTCTTAAAATCCTGCCCATAGAGCATATTCCATGCACCACTCCCAATAGAATTCAGGGTCTCAATAGGAAAGAGATGTACTGGATAGATCAACTAAATACTTGGAAACCTTGGGGTCTCAATGAAATATCAGAGGTTTTTATTTGAAAGCACTGACAAATATAATTGACCTCTACATGGTCAGGAACATGTGTCTTGGCTTGTTCTTGATCCACTGTCCTGATCCAGGGTTTCACTGAGTTCAGTTTCCTTTCTTCTTATGATCATTGCGTTCTGTTCCCAGTAGTCTGCACCATTCCCTAGGACACTTTCAGTGCTCATCATACCACCTAGTGGACATTAATGTGCACGACTATTCTCTAGTACTACACCGATAATACGGACACACTCCACTCCTAAAGAAATTATTCATGTTGCCGATACGATCACATATTCTATTACAAGAAGAATTAAAATGATTTTGTTTAGTATGTAGGTATAAGTTAGATATATCGTCTAATATCCTTTTATTACTTCCTATCAGAACAAGATCAATTACAACATACATGAGCACCCGTGGCTTAGAGGGTTGTACCATGATTAGGATCTAAACATGATCCATTTGATCGCAATACAGCAGGTTCAATTCCCGCTTCAGGAATCATACATATATATATATTTTTTAAATTATTTATTATATATTTTTTGCATTGAACTATATCGGTTTTTAATTCATTTTTAATCATGCTAGCAATATTTTATTCCCGATGCATATATACATTGATGGATACTCAAATTTCTGCCTTTTTATTGATTGTATTTTTCTGCCTTAACGGCCACATTGTTTTGGTGCCAGTTTTTTTCACATTTTTTGTATATATATGTCCACTCCTTGCTATACCTGACACAAGCTATGCACTGATGAAGTGGACAGGACGTCCAGGAAACGCCTCTTATTTTAGCTTCTAAATAAATGGATTCTTAACCAACCACTGGGTATTGCATCACTTCGTGTGACCCGGAGGAGCGCGGAATCATGGGCACTTTCTTGCATCCACAACTTATGGTACTTGGACCCTTGAGGTTTGGTGTCTCCTGCAGCACTCCACTATACCATCATATGAGTTGTGCATTTCACAACTCACCAAGGTGAGCATCCTTTTTCCTTTATACCACTTCTTGTCTGGGTAACAGCGCTATTGGCGCCCCCTCTCCATCTTATTGCAGAAAAGGGAATGTAGCAACAGTTGAGGGAAGGGGAAAGAGGAGTGTCGGCTCACCATTAGCTGCACACCTGCATCAGCTCGTCAGGAATAACCATATAAATCCAGATAAATAGAGAAACAAATCCAGCGATGAAAAGATACATTATAAAATAAAACTTAGCCTTTATTAAATACAATTAAAAGACTCCCCAGTATGAACACGTCTACACAACAGGGAGAGTAGACCTACTCGTTTTGGTGCACAGACGTAATCATGGTACCAATAGTTACGGCCGAAACGCATAGGTTTCTCCCTGTTGTGTGGATGTGCTCATACTTAGAGTCTTAATTGTATATAATAAACGTGAAGTTTTATTCTATAGCTTCACTTTTCATCGCTGAATTGTTTCTCTACCCATCCGGTTTTGTGCCTAAACTTTGGCTAACTCATACAAGAGTTCCCAACGAGTGGATTCAGGTGTGCCGAACTAGACCTTTATCTGTGTGTATGTATAGTGTATAGCCGTGTCCTCAAGCACCACCAGCAGGTCATATTTTCAAGATTTCCTTAGCAATGCACAGATCATGGATTTCTTCATAGTACCTCAAAAAATGGAACAGGTTTTCTTGGTATGGTATATCTTCAAATAATCACCTGTTGGGCAACTTGCGTAAAGGATTTGAGGGGCATTAGCTCCTACTGTTAGCACTACTGAATAGCTAAATATGCTATCATTAAAGGGGTATTCTCATCTTCCAAGATCCTATCCAAATATGTAGTAAGTGTAATAATAATATTAGCAAATACTTCCAATTAGAAATGTATAGTTCTTCTGATTAGCTATTTCTCAATACGCCTTCCACGACAGCATTGTAGGATGTTGTCCACACCCTATTGTGGGACAGGAGCATAGATAGTTTAAAAGCCCCTCCCCACCATCAATCCCCAGTGTTTTCCTGCCCCCCTTGGGGCATGGAGAGATCCTGCAGTGCTGTCGGGCCGGCAGGGCAGCGTTGTATTTTTACCTGTGTTGCCGGGCAGTGGTCGGTCAGGGTGCTCCCTCCTCCCTCCATGCTGCTCCCTTTTGGGACTATCCTGGCTTCCTGCGCCCCACAGAGGGTAAAGCAAGCCAGGGGATCATTCATACCGGAGGCCGCTCTTGCTCTCCTGCATCTCCTCTTTCCTGGCGGCCTGGGGAGTGCGGACGTCGCCGTGCGCATGGGGCATCCGCGCACGCCGGAAGTGACGTCGCCGCGGGCCCTGCCTCTCCGGTGTGGTGGTGGGCCGCTCGTGAGCCGATGGGCGGTTTGGGCGCGCGTGCCGGGTGACGTCACTGCAGGTCCCATCACTCCGGTCGGGGCGTTCCACGTGGGACGCTGAATGGCTGATCCAGGACCGTCAAGGCCCATACCAACCCTGGATTGGCCCTTAAGTGACCAGAAAGGGGAGGTGACTGAGGTCTCTTGCTGGGAGGCACTTTTTTTTATTTAAAACCCGCCTGAAGACACCAAAAGTTAAGGCTATTTCCACCATATTCCCACCATGAAAGGTGACAGGTCCAGTATCCCTTCATCTGCAGAGCCCAGCATGCCCTCGGCTACAGTGAGTAGTACCTGGGTAGTCATTATGGGGTTATCTCGGCCTCCTTTTTTAGATGACACTAGATCTCCCCTCCTTCTAGTTACATGGGTTCCCTTCTCTTCTTCTTTCTTAGGAAGACAAGGCCCCCGCTTCTAAGAAGCATAAAGACCAGCCCCGTAGATGTGGCATCTGTACAAAAAAGCTGTCCTCATCCTATACGAAGAAGTTGTGTCAGCCCTGTAGGGATAAAATAATTAGAGAAGAAAACCCCTCACTGATCGAGGAGCTCAGATCACTCGTTAAACAGGAGGTCCAGGTTGTTAGACAGGAGGTCCAAGCTTCTTTTGCTGCCCTGCCTATCTATTCCTCCTCCAGCCCCCCCTCCCCTCCCAAGAAGAGAAAAATTCAAGAATTAGATTCAGATGTGGTCTCTATGGACGCTAGTAGCTCAGCCTCTGATGATTTTGAGGAATTGGCATCCTTAGGGCCTGCCAAAAAAGTAGAAACTGGTAGATATTCTTTTTCCTTGGACAACTTAGAGGAACTACGGGACGCAGTTAGAGACACTATGGGGCTGGAGGAAGTGGAGGTTCCTTGTTCTGTTCAGGACGAGATGTTTAGGGGCCTTAAATCAAAAAAGCAGACTGGTTTTTCAGTCCATGAGGTAATTAGAGGTCTCATCCGAGAGGAATGGGAATCCCCGGAAAATCGTCTCACCACCCCTTCGGTATTAAAACATAGGTTTACGCTAGAGGGTGAAGGATTTGAGTGGGAAGTCCCTAAGGTGTACATCCAGGTGGCTAGGGTAGTGAGAAAAACCTCACTTCCCTTTGAGGACTCGTCCCAATTAAAGGATCCTTTGGACCACAAAATGGAAATCGTCCTTAAAAAATCATGGTGAAACCTCCTCTGCCACTCTCAAAGTCAATATTTCCTTGACTTGTGTGGCCAGATCCCTCTTCAATTGCCGATTCATACGTCCCACAGGAAGTTCCTGCGGTTTGCAGTCCTCAGGGACAATATAACAGCTCACTACCAGTACAACGTACTGCCCTTCGGCATCTCTTCAGCACCCCTGGTGTGTACGAAGATTGTGGTAGAAGTCATTGCACTCATCCAGAAACATGGCGTCTGCATAATTCCATACTTGGACGACATGCTGATTGTCGCTCCTTCAGTGGCGACTCTCAATCTTCATGTCTCTATAACCTTAAAACCCTTTGGTCATTGGGTTGGGTTCCAAACCTAAAAAAATCGGAACTCCTCCCTTCATCAAGAAGGAAATTCCTTGGAGTCTTACTGGACTCCAAAAAACAGACGTCCTTTCTACCATTGGAGCATCAGACAGCGCTCAGATCCAAAATCTCAAATTTCAGACACCAAGAGAATCCAACGTTGTGAGCGACAATGTCTGTATTGGTGCCTATGACAGCCAGTATCCAGTCGGTATCGTGGGCCCAGGCCCCTCCAGGATCATATCCTAAGATCCTGGAACAGACAAAGGGACTCACTAAACAAACGGTTCAGGACCACCGGTCGGATAAAAGCTTCTCTTTCTTCGTGGCTAAGCTCCCGAAATCTTCAGAGGTGGATTTCTTGGACCCAGGACCCTCTAATTACAGTGACTACCGACGCCAGTTTACGAGGCTGGGGAGCTATGGTGGCCCAGATTCCCTTTCAAGGCAGATGGAGTCCCGAGATCAGTGCCAGATCTTCCAACTCCAGGGAGCTAATGGCGGTAGAAAAAACGCTCCGAGCGGCAGTCAACCTAATCCAGGATTCTCACATCAAGATTCTCTCGGACAACGTGACTACAGTTGCCTTCCTTCATCATCAAGGAGGTAAGAAGGTACACAGCCTAAAACTGATTGCAGGCCGAATATTTTTTTGGGCAGAACAACATCTATCACTTTCAGCAATCCACCTGAAAGGCTCAAACAAAGTTCAAGCAGACTTTCTAAGCAGGAAAGATATCCAGCCAGGAGAATGGAGCCTGAATCCTCAGATTTTCTAGTCGTTGGTAGCAAAATGGGGTCTCCCCGAGGTAGATCTCTTTGCCAGTCGGTTAAACGCAAAACTTCCCCTCTTCTTTTCATTGGACAGACGAGACAATGCCATGAATTTGGACGCACTAGCCCATCCCTGGCATTTCAAGCTGGTCTATGCGTTTCCTCCAATGCCGCTGATATCAAGAACCATCCAGAAAGTCAGGTTAGAGAGAGTGGCAACAATTCTGGTGGCCTCTCTGTGGCCCAAAAGGCCTTGGTTCGGGGCCATCACATAACTCTGCCTAGAGGGTCCGGTGTTACTACCACAGGTCAACAACCTTCTCTCTCAAGGCCCCTTGTTCCATCCCAATCCTCAGTGGCTAAACCTGGCAGCCTGGTTACTGAAGCCAAGATCTTAAGATCCAAAGGTCTCTCGGAAGAAGTTATAAAAACTCTTCAACAGAGTAGAAAGCCAGTAAACAATGCGATATACGGAAAAATATGGAAAAAATTCCTATCATGGTACGCCCCGGATATTCCTGATACCTCACATTCCAACATTGCTCGGATCCTTGATTTTCTACAGAGTGGATTGGAGTTGGGTCTCAAACCCAGCACTCCTAAGGTGCAGATTTCAGCCCTAAATTCCATATTCGACCAAGATTTGGCCTCTCATAAGTGGATCAAAAGATTCATAACTTCAGCACTCAGACTTCACCCAAGAATTCAGTCTCAGGTCCCATCCTGGGATCTAAATGTGGTACTCAAGGGTTTAACCCTCTCTTCCTTTGAGCCTCTATCCTCTAGCACAATACGGACTCTCTTTCATAAGACTGCCTTCTTAGTAGCCATCACTTCAGCACGGAGAGCAGGAGAACTACAGGCCCTTTCTATCAGAGAACCTTACATGAATGTGACCGATGATAGAATTACGCTTCGCCTGGACCCTTCCTTTCTCCCAAAGGTAGTTACAGATTTCCATCGTTCCCAGGAAATCATCCTTCCCTCTTTCTGCCAGAAACCTTCCAATTCAAAGGAAGCAGAGTTCCACCTCCTAGATGTCCGCAGAGCTGTCCTTTATTATCTTCAACAAACTGAGTCTTGGAGATTGGATGGGAACCTATTTATACAGCACTCAGGGCAGAACAGAGAAAGGAAGGCAGCTAAATCCACTATAGCAAACTGGATCAAAAAGGCAATTGGGGAAGCCTATAACAACCAACAGATGAATCCACCGATTGCCTTAAAGCCTCATTCTACCAGATCCACATCAACTTCATGGACCGAAAGAGCGGGCGCTTCTACTGAGCAGATCTGCAGTGCAGCCACATGGTCTTACCTTCATACGTTTTCTAAACATTATAGATTAGACTAATCATCCACTAGGGATTTAGCCTTTGGTAGGAAAGTCCCACAAGCTATTGTCCCTCCCTAATAAAATATTGTTGGTATTCCTCCAATGCTGTCGTGGAAAGAGTATTGAGAAAATAGAATTAGTCCTTACCGGTAATTCGGTTTCTAGAAGCCTTCCACAATAGCACAAATTTCCCTCCCTATGGATTCCATATAACTGTCAGGTAACCTTTTTTCCAGGTGATCTTGGTAAACGCTGGGGATTGACGGTGGGGAGGGGCTTTTAAACTCTCTATGTTCCTGTCCCCCAATAGGGCGTGGACAACATCCTCCAATGCTGTCGTGGAAGGCTTCTAGAAACCGAATTACCGGTAAGGACTAATTCTGTTTTCATTTACCCCATGTGCAGAGCATTGCAGTAGCTTAGGGCGTAAGCAACATAGCTAATCAAAGAACTATACTACATTTCTAATATTTGCTAATATTATTATTACACCTACTACATGTTGGGATAGGATCTTGGAGATGGGAATACCCCTTTAATTCCCCTGTTCCACTCTACATTGTCAGGGAACAATTTTAGATGTACTGGCTCTTTAATTTTAAAGGGCATTTCCATCTGCACATACAGTAAAGCCTTTTCAAAACTTTACAGCTTTTTTCATCCAGAACAAATTTATGCTGACAGATTTTCAGGTCTACCATATAATATTCATACCAGTCCTCCCTCTGGAAACCTACTTTTCAATATTATTTTTGGACGATCGCTAAATTGTGATTAGAAAAGGGTGGTCTTTATTTCAATACCATAGCATTAAAATTGTCTTGTTTTTTTTTAAAAAAAATAGTTGCCAGTGCTACCTTGGAGTCTGGGATCTAAGGGGTTACGTTTCTCCTTGTTGAGAGTGAAAAACCAAGCCTGGCATGTCAGAGTGAGGAGACTTATAAGCCATGCATGCTCCTCTAGTAAATTAAATATGCAAATTGCTTTTTCAGAGGCAGTTCGCATATTCAATATGGAGTCTATCACGTGCCACCGCCTTGTACTATCATGCGTCACAGTATTCTCCTCAAAGCTACAATATGCGCCTATGGGAGACGCCATGATATGGATTTATGCGGGATGTGTCCATATTGTGCCCATGTATTTGGATATTAATGGACTGCAGTGGATATCACAGCTGATTACTTACTTGTAGTTGCAGTGTCTGCTCCTTGTCCTCTGGAGTATTTAGGGTTGAGGTATGACAATTGTTCATTGCTTTAATGATAAGCTTTCGACCTTCTGAATATTGCTGATCCTTTAATGAAAAATTAGAGTAATTTTTTTCTTTTTTTAATATAATTATTGATCAATCTTTGCTAAGTTATGAACCTTTGTAATATACTCCATTACCTTATTTTGCTTCCTTTTCTTCCAAACTCCATGGTGAAAGAGCTGTTTTAACTGCCTGGTTCATGCACTTTGTGTTGCTGTTGTGAACTGCAGGTCTAGAAAATATTCTTACCCTCCATCATGCTCAGACATTGAAAGTGTTTATAAATAGTGTCTGAGCATGGGAGAAAGGAGCAGAGAAAGGTAAGAATATTTATGAGACTTGCAGTTCAAAACAGCTACTCTAAGTACACGAACCAGGCAGTTATAACAGCTAATTCAGCACAGAGCTTGGGAGAAAAGGAAGCAAAATAAAATAATGGAGTATATTACAAATATTCATCAATTTGTGAAGATTAATTGTTTACAGATATCATTGTAAAATCTATAAAGTTCTCATATTGACAATGAAGCATGGATTAAATGGAGCAAAATCTAGCTCTTTGACCCCTAATTTCAGCTGAGACTTCTAACTCCCACCTCCCTGCAAACAGGTAATTCAAGTTGGTTATCTGATAGATCACAATCACAAATTCCTTCTTCTTGCGCTTGCAGAAGAATGGGGGAGGTGACAGATTTTTTGGCCTTTGGAGATAACGACTATCGCCTCTAGCATCAGCTTGAGCAGAAAGGCAAGCAGAATATCTTTGCACTTATGAATTGAGGTTTTTATGAACGGCATAGATATGACAGATATAAAAAACACTTTCTCAGTTGTGGTGAACATAACACATTGCCTTGCGCCACTGGACGGTTGCGGCAACACCTCCAAATTAATATTGGTCAGATGGATGATGCTATCAATGCCTTGTCTCCTATCTATAAAAAGGTAAAATCGTGATAGGTAACATGACAGTAATATCTCCCGCCTGGGATCTCCAGGGGCGAAAATATTGTGGACATTGGGGATCCCATAATTTTCTAAAAAGAACTAACTACATCCCTGACCAGCCCTGTTAAGAGTCACCGGAGAAGAGTTATGTGGGCGTGACTTGTGTTAATAAAAGCAAATACCGTACTATGATCAGTGTCAGTCCTGGGAGATACAGTGCGCTGTGGTTCTGTAGCATTAATCCCCCCAAAAATTAAGATCTCTCCTTCATAAGAGACAGTCAACCCTGCAACATCAGGTTTAGTAATTTTTTTCTGTTTATCCTTTTTATTTTACGTGACTGTTTATACTGTAATGTTTTGTCCTTTTTGTAACATCTTTGTATAATTTTTTTTATACACACTACCTATCTTTCTGGATTAAATATATAAAATTTAATATCTCTGTTCTCTTGCTTTATAAACTACACCCCTGAAGCCATATGCTACCTGTAACAGGTGTCCAATCGGTCTTTATAAATGATTGGTGGTGGTAGCTAGTTATTTTGTTATTGCAGAGTTGCCAGTGACCATACCGGGGTATATATATATACACCCCGGTATGGTCACTGGCTGTTTCCACTATTAGGCCGGTTATTGGGGAATTTACAGTGAGCGTAAGGTACATACATCTCAGATTCCAATGCATGGAATATATATTTAGGTCGGTTATTGGAGAATTCACAGTGAGCGTATATGTGGAGTATACAGTTATATGAAAAAGTTTGGGCACCCCTATTAATCTTAAGCTTAATGTTTTATAAAAATTGGTGTTTTTGCAACAGCTATTCAGTTTGATATATGTAATAACTGTTGGACACAGTAATGTTTCTGCCTTGAAATGAGGTTTATTGTACTAACAGAAAATGTGCAATCTGCATTCAAACAAAATTTGACAGGTGCATAAGTATGGGTACCTCACCAGAAAAGTGACATTAATATTTAGTAGATCCTCCTTTTGCAAAAATAACAGCCTCTAGTCGCTTCCTGTAGCTTTTAATGAGTTCCTGGATCCTGGATGAAGGTATTTTTGACCATTCCTCTTTACAAAACAATTCCAGTTCAGTTAAGTTTGATGGTCGCCGAGCATGGACAGCCCTCTTCAAATGATCCCACAAATGTTCAATGATATTCAGGTCTGGGGACTGGGATGGCCATTCCAGAACATTGTAATTGATCCTCTGCATGAATGCCTGAGTAGATTTGGAGCAGTGTTTTGGATCATTGTCTTGCTGAAAGATCCATCCCCTGCGTAACTTCAACTTTGTCACTGATTCTTGAACATTATTGTCAAGAATCTGCTGATACTGAGTGGAATCCATGCGTCCCTCAACTTTAACAAAATTCCCGGTGCCGACATTGGCCACACAGCCCCAAAGCATGATGGAACCTCCACCAAATTTTACTGTGGGTAGCAAGTGTTTTTCTTGGAATGCTGTGTTTTTTTGCCGCCATGCATAACGCCTTTTTGTATGACCAAACAACTCAATCTTGGTTTCATCAGTCCACAGGACCTTCTTCCAAAAAGAAATTGGCTTCTCCAAATGTGCTTTTGCATACCTCAGCTTCTTTCGCATCACTCTCCCATACAGCTTCTCCTTGAGCAAAGTGCGTTGTATAGTTGACCGATGCACAGTGACACCATCTGCAGCAAGTTGATGCTGCAGCTCTCTGGAGGTGGTCTGAGGATTGTCCTTGACTGATCTCACCATTCTTCTTCTCTGCCTTTCTGATGTTTTTCTTGGTCTGCCACTTCTGGCTTTAACAAGAACTGTCCCTGTGTTCTTCCATTTCCTTACTATGTTCCTCACAGTGGAAACTGACAGGTTAAAACTCTGAGACAGCTTTTTGTATCCTTCCCCTGAACAACTATGTTGAATATTCTTTGTTTTCAGATCATTTGACAGTTGTTTTGAGGAGCCCATGATGCCACTCTTCAGAGGAGATTCAAACAGGAGAACAACTTGCAAGTGGCCACTTTAGGTAACTTTTCTCATGATTGCATACACCTGGCTATGAAGTTCAAAGCTCAATGAGGTTACAAAACCGAAAAAAGTGCTTTAGTAAGTCAGTAAAAAGTAGGTAGGAGTATTTAAAACAAGAAAATGATAAGGGTGCCCTTACTTATGCACCTGTCAAATTTTGTTTGAATGCAGATTGCACGTTTTCTGTTAGTACAATAAACCTCATTTCAAGGCAGAAACATTACTGTGTCCAACAGTTATTACATATATCAAACTGAAATAGCTGTTGCAAAAACACCAATTTTTATAAAACATTAAGCTTAAGATTAATAGGGGTGCCCAAACTTTTTCATATAACTGTATATATATATTCCATGCATTGGAATCTGAGATGTATGTACCTTACGCTCACTGTGAATTCCCCAATAATCGGCCTAATAGTGGAAACAGCCGCGGCCTCGTCCATCACTCTTAAGTCAATTGCGTAATTGCCCTGACGATTGGAGGCAGCGGAGTGTTGTTTCCTGACAAATTGGTGTCAGCCGTGGGATCTATGTGATCTTTCTGGTGTTCTCCTTGACCCTGATCAATAATTAAATTAAAAAAACAAAAAATTTGCTTTCTCTTTAAATTATGAATATTTACAACATTAGGTAGAAAAATGTAGAACATTTGGTAGAAAAAAAACCCTGGAAATAACAGAACTCTACTCAATAGTCACAAGTTAGATAAAAACAAACAGGTAATATTTTTGCAAAATCCTAAGGGAGCCGTAAATTTTAAATTAAAAATTATTTTGTACCTTTTGTGAAAAGTGTAAAAAACAAAACAAAAAAACCCCAAACTGTTCTGTTCTTCTATTATGCCTTGAGGAACATTAATGCGGTACATGATGGAGCACAAGTATCAGAGTAGGTGCAGCACAACAGTTGGCACTCATCAGGGCGCCATATTTCTGAAGGAACGAGGCTTTATAGGAATTTTGCTGACGTTTTATGTAAGGAATTGTTCATGATGTGTTTGTTCTGAGGTTTTTCTTGAATCTTACTTATATTTGGATGATATTTTAAGGACTTTCAGACCAGTTAGTAGTTTTAAACTTTTCTAGAATAGTCAACTTTTTTGACTTCTTGTCAGGACAGGCCATATATTTATGACAGGGGCAAAAATATGGTTCATTCATCATATAAAACATCTCGCAGTTAAAAAAAAACAAAAAAATCTTCCCATTACTTACAATGTCTTCAAACATATCTGTGGATAAAGAATGGATATAATGCGAAAGTCTGATCGCTCTGTCGAATAGATCACTGAGCAGAACCTGACATTGGAGACTCCCGGGAGTGCAGATTGGGCTGGAGAAGACCACTTCCCTTGTCAGGCACATATTTAGCACCAGAAACACAACTAGTAACTTTCCTGTATAAAAGACAACAAATTATTTCATCATTAAAGGATTGTATTTTCTATGTATATATTTGGGGCTAAAAATAATGTTTGTGATTGGGTTTCATTAAATTTCTGCCTCGTTCGTCTTTTTGTTTCGCAGCACATTGAACTTCGTTGTGGTTTGTGCTCATAGATCAGCTGAGACAAATAAAAGAGATGCAAACTCTCCTGTCATTTAATATGAATAAGCTCGCTGATGGTTTCTCAGTTAACTCATAAAGGCTATAGAGGCAAATGGCGCAAATATTTTAATGGAACCCAATTACAAAAATGATTTTTAGCCTCAAATATATTCATCTAAGTAAAAAAAAACTAAAAGGTGGACAACCACTTTTGACTTAACTTAGAACCATGTATTAGGTATAAAATAATTACTCTGGAAACCATCAGCAAGTAGGTATACAGCTCCTGACAGATCTTATGCTGCTGAAGGAGATCATGTGCCATATACTGCATTCACTGTGCCAAATTCTGTGCCGAGGAGGCTGAAAGAAGTGACCAGGCACATGCTACTCCATCAACAGCCATCTGGTTCTTTGGGAGCAGTGTGGTTTTTTTATGCAGCTTTATGAATGGGGAATTTTTTTTTTGGATTCATCAAATTTGAAGTTTCTTACAAACAGAAACATCTGAAGAATTGACACGGAAAATAAGCAAGTGGGTGGAAAAAAACAGCACCATTTGCACTGCAGATATGTTTTCCCATTAATATCAAATGGAAGCTTTTTCAGAGAATATTTAAAGCGTTTTTTTCATGTGGATTTTGAATCTGGTTCAAATCCACATCATATAACTCTAAATCTGTCAAAAATATGCATTAAAAGAAGCATTTTAGGAGTTCAGTAAGAGCACAGGAGGGAAAACTTTCAAAAAGGACATTCTGATAAAGAGTAAGTTACCAGCCTCATCAGGTCTAAACCATCTACACTGCTCAAAAAAATAAAGGGAACACTCAAATAACACATCCTAGATCTGAATGAATGAAATATTCTCATTGAATACTTTGTTCTGTACAAAGTTGAATGTGCTGACAACAAAATCACACAAAAATCATCAATGGAAATCAAATTTATTAACCAATGGAGGCCTGGATTTGGAGTCACCCTCAAAATTAAAGTGGAAAAACACACTACAGGCAGATCCAACTTTGATGTAATTGTGACGCCCAGCTGCGCTTGGTATCACAGATCCTGGAAGAGTGCATTGATGGATTCCTCCACAAGAGGCCCCCATAACCATTCACACAGCTCCACCTTCCACCTCAGACCACCAGAGGGAGCCCGTTAGGGATAGATAAATAGGGAAGGTGGAGCCAGGCAGCAGTCAGTCTAGTCTGGAGTCGACAGAGAGCCAAGCCTGTTGAGAGAGTTCTTGCAGTAGAGAAGCCTGAGAGAGGTCAGTCTGCAGTGGAGCACAGTCTAGACTCAGTGTAGCTCAGACTAGTGAGCTTTAGGTGCCATAAGATCGGTGAAGCGTGGCAAGCTGCCGATGTGAGTAGCCTAGTGAGGGCCCGAGTAGGCCGAAGGTGAGTGGAGAGTTAGTACATAGGGGGCAGAGAAGCTTAACTTGCTCACCCCGAGGAATTTACCGGACACCGGGTCCGAAGCTTACCGGGATCTCTATGACCCAGTAAGGTATAACCGGAATCCCTGGAGAACTACAGGTCCCAGGATCACTAAAGTGCTGATACGTAACAGAGCCGGGAGACACATAGGCCCGCAAGTTGAGGAGCGTGTACTCCAAGAAAAGCCCCTACCACAAAGTCAGCCAGCGCAGGACAGAGACAAAGTTAGGCCTAGCTCCAGGCAGGTCAGAAACTTACTACGCAGAGGCAAGAAACAGGAGGCCCTACACCTGCTCATTGGGGAGGATCCTGATATGCACCCTTCACCCTACAGTGCTCCGGGATGTGCCTGAATTTCCATCAGTAAAAGGTACTGAAGTGACTATCGTGTCTGTCCCCGTTCTTGCTCTGACCCGGCTGGGTCTCGTCTGTCCTGCATCCTCCTTTCTGTACGCTGCCCTGAGGCCTAGCTCCACCTGTGGGGAGCTATACCATCGAGTTGCCTTATCACCGGCCTCAGTGGACTGCCGCAGCGCTGGTGATTCCCACCAGAAGCCACAGGTGGCATCACAAACTTTTATAAAAATGAACAAATTATCCACCCTTTTAAAGAGTGACCCCAGGGTACGGGCCCGGGAGCCGACCACCGCGACATCCCTAAGGCCAGGCTAAAGGCCCGGGTACCGAGTCATCCCCATCCCCTGGGCTAGTCATCCTCTTCTGGCGTCACGAACAGGATGGAGTGCCCGCTGCAACGATGAAGGGTTACGCCCGTTGCCACCGGGTACTGTGCGCCTTTAATCAGAAACTGTGTGTTTTAACTGTGGTGAAGATTGCCGCCATTGTTGGGCCGCCGAGCGAGAAGAAGGGCGTAACCGCGGAAAACGGAGGGGCGTACCTACAAAAGAGCGCGAAGCCCCGGACACGCCCCACGCCTCGACGTCAACCCAGGAAGCGCCAGGTCCTGTAAGGGGTGTCGCTGAACGCTGTGACGTAGCACGCAAGTGACGCAAGGTCCTGAAGATGACCATCACCTGCGGAGCTGCGGCCTACCGGAAGAAAAAGTAGAAGGTAGGCTAGGGTTAACTAGGGGGGCGCCAGAATGTCCGACGAACAGCAGAACGCCGACATGCCGGTCAACATCCCTGAGGTTCAACCCGCGCCCAATGATGAGCAGGCCGAAGCAGCCGCTCCACCAGCAGCACCTGTAACCCCTGTCATTCCCATGACTGCCGTACACCCCTGGAGCAAAGTGGCTCCCCCAGTACAACGGCAAAAAAGACACCCTGTCTGGACTCAAACGGAAGATATGTGGTATCTTGGATATGTACTCCATGACAGGCAAGCAAAGAGCCGCTGTCGTATTAGGACAACTGACCAGTGCTGCGGAACGGGAAGTGGAAACGTGGTCGGCCGCAGACCAGGAGTCAGTGTCCACAATATTCCAAAAACTACAGACTGTCTTTGAGGATCTTACTGAGGCGGACCTCCGGATGAGGTTCTACAGCTGTTCCCAACAGCCGGAGGACAATGTTCGGGACTACGCCTGGCGTCTACAGGGGGCTCTGCGGGCTCTTAAACAGGTCAGTCCAACCAGCATTGAAAATGAGAGCAAAATGCTGAAAGACCAGTTTGTCCGGGGACTGAGGTCTCCAGAGGAGAGCAGGACCGTGCGTTGGTGGTCCCTGGATCATCCAGATGCCACCTTTGACAATCTTAAGGACATGGCTATAAAAGGACGGCAGCCCCTGGAAACAAATGCCATCCAATGTTACCAGGATGGGGCTACCCCAGTGCCTGCTACACCCACCTTTTACCCAGTGGCTGCTGAAGCCAAGGTTACAGCGACGTCCCCTAGAGAACTGGACAGTCTGCGCTCTGAGGTGCGTCAGTTGAGCAAAACCCTGACCACTGTGCTGAGTGCTCTCCAGCTGCGGACGGAGCCCGAGGAAGGAGGGAAGATCCTGTTAGCCGATAGCCCTGAGGATGTCCCCTGGATGCGAAGGAGGAGGAGGCCAACATCACCCTCTTCGAGGACCAGTGACCAGTGCCTTCCACAGAAGGACCCTACCTGTTACCGCTGCCGCAAGACCGGACACATTGTCCAGAATTGTCCTTTAAACGAGAAAACCCTGGGTCCGAGGGCCAACACCCAGGAGTAAACTCACCAGGCCCATCAGACTGGTACAACTGGTTCATCGGAGGAAGATCTTTCCTGTCCATTGTACTGGACGGGATCCCGACGCATGCCCTGCTGGACACAGGATCTCAGGTAACCATCATGCCTGACGTCCTCTACAAGAGGTTCTGGTCCATGGACGACCTATGTCCGCCAGCTCCAAATCTTTCTGTATATGCCTCAAACGGACTCCCCCTTAACCTACTCGGGGTTAAGAATGTGACTGTAAAGGTGGGGAAAGTGGAGCTGAAGGACCAGGGGCTAATTGTAGTAGAGACTAATCCTGATGACACCAACCCGTATATGGTACTAGGCACTAACATTGTTGGCAACTGTTTGGGAGAAGTTGTGTTCTTGCTCCAACAGATAGCCGACACTGCCAGACCAAGACAGAGGAGGGCACTGCAGAAGGAGATCCGAGTCCTGATGTATCAACAGCAAGTAAGCTTAACAGATGGTGAAATCAGTAAGGTGCGGGTAACAGACCCCATACCCATTGTCATCCCCCCAATGAGTGAAATGCTCATCTGGTGTAGAGCTGCTATAGGTCTTAGAGGACAGAGCTACCAGGCGGTAGTAGAACCCCTGTGCTCCGAGCACAGACCCACGCTCTTAACCGCCAGGGGAGTGGTAGATGTACGTAATGGGAGGGTGCCCGTCCGTCTTCTCAACTTAGGGGAAGATGAGGTCAAACTGACACGTTATGCCACTATTGCCATATTACATGCTGTCAATAACAACTGCATTCACGAGGCGGAGTCCTTATCTTCACCAGACGAAGTGGAGGATAATGACCATGCAACCCAGGTGGAGGATTGGTGTCAACAGCTCCATGTTGGGACAGACACCACTCCTGCCCATCAAAAACAGGGTGTACACCGGGTGGTTCAAGAATACTCGCAGGTGTTCAGTAAACATCCACTTGACTTCGGGAGGATTAAGGGGGTTCAGCATCATATCCCTACAGGCGACCATTCCCCAATCAAAGAACTTTATAGGCCTATACCACCAGCTCACTACCAGAAGGCAAAAGAAATGCTGCAGGACATGAGGAAGGCGGGAGTAATAAGGGATAGTTGTAGTCCCTGGGCAGCTCCCCTAGTGCTAGTTAGGAAAAAGGACGGGAGCATGAGAATGTGTGTAGATTACCGTCAAGTAAATCGCATTACACATAAAGATGCATACCCTTTACCACGCATAGAGGAGTCCCTAGCTGCCTTAAAGTCTGCAAATTACTTATCCACCCTTGACCTCACTAGTGGGTACTGGCAAGTAGCTGTGGCTGAGGAGGATCGGGAGAAGACGGCCTTCACTACCCCGATGGGACTCTGCGAGTTCAACAGTATGCCGTTTGGACTCTTCAATGCCCCCGGAACGTTCCAGAGATTGATGGAGTGCTGCCTGGGACACCGCAACTTCGAGACTGTGTTACTTTACCTGGACGATGTAATAGTGTACTCCAGAACGTACGAGGACCACTTGAAACACCTGGCAGAGGTATTTGAGTCACTGTCCCGGTACGGGATGAAACTAAAGCCCTCAAAGTGCCACCTGCTCAAGAGAAAGGTACAGTACTTGGGGCACATTGTCAGTCCAGAAGGGGTAGCACCAGACCCGGAGAAGGTCACAGCCATCCAGAAGTGGTCGGAGCCGAAGAACCTCAAGGAGGTGCGTCAGTTCTTGGGACTAGTAGGATACTACCGGAGGTTTGTAAAAGACTACATTAAGAAAGCAGCTCCTCTGCAAGACCTCCTGGTAGGGCAGTCCCCCAAAGGCAAAAATCCCCCATTCCACTGGGGTAAGGACCAAGCCAAGTCATTTCAGGAGATGAAGGAGATTCTGACAGGCGATGAGATCCTAGCCTACCCTGACTACAGCCAACCGTTCCTGCTGTATACAGATGCCAGCAACGAAGGGCTGGGCGCTGTACTAAGTCAGAAGCAGAATGGCCAAGAGAAGGTGATCGCATACACAAACAGGAAGCTCCGCCCGACCGAGAGGAACCCAGAGAACTATAGCAGCTTTAAGTTGGAGTTCCTGTCCCTGGTCTGGGCGACCACTGAAAGGTTCAAGCACTATCTGGCCTCCAGTAAGTTCACTGCCTTCACTGATAACAACCCCTTGACCCATCTTGAAACAGCTAAGTTGGGGGCACTGGAACAACGATGGATGGCTCGGCTGTCAAATTACCAGTTTACAATTAAATACCGGCGGGCCGCAAGAACGCCAACGCCAATGCCCTGTCTAGGATGCCTCACCAGTCAGACACAGAGGAAGAAGTGGATGACCTGGAAGAGATAGAGCTACCTGCCTTTCACTGGAATGGGATGAGCCTCCAGGAGGCCGCGTGAAAAGACGTTAAACCCCCTGCCTCACCACAGCTGGAAAGAGACCCAGGACAGCGACCCGGTTGTCAGCCGCATCAAGGAGCTGATAACCCAAGAAGGTTCCTCCCTGGAAAAAGAAGCATCTCTGCAAGCAAAGCAGCTGTGGAACGAGAGAAGCCGGCTGTTTATCTGCTGTAAGAAGCTGTGCCGGAGGTACGTCAATCCAAAAACCCATGAAATGGTATGGCAGATAGTGGTCCCGAAGACAGACATCCAGATGGTATTAGAAGCTTACCACGATCAGGCGGGGCACTTTGGCTGGAAAAAGCTAGAGACCCTGCTGAAGTGTCGATTCTACTGGGTAGGAATGCGCAGCTCCATTGAGAGGTGGTGCCGGGACTGTGGACCCTGTGGCCTAAGAAGATAAGACTACAGCAGCCAGAAAGCACCCCTGCAACCCATCAAGACGACTCGACCCCTGGAGATCGTGGCCCTGGACCATGTCAAGCTGTCCCCCAGCAGGTCAGGGTACTCTTATGCTCTGACCATGGTGGATCACTACTCACGTTTCCTGGTGGTCGCCCCCATCAAAGACCTGATGGCAGAGACAGCAGCGAAGACGTTCCAAGCGTATTTCTGTAGACCCCATGGTTATCCTGAGCAGGTGCTGACGGACCAAGGCCTGGCCTTTGAGGCTGAGTTGTTCAAGGAGTTCTGCCATCTATACGGATGTAAAAAAATCAGAACTACACCTTATCATCCACAAACAAACGGTCTCTGTGAGAAGATGAACAACATCATCATCGACCTGCTAAAGACTATACCACTTGAGGAGAGAAACCAGTGGCCAGACCTACTACCTGACTTAGTGGATCTGTATAATCATATACCAGTAAGTTCCACCAATTGCACTCCGGCATACCTCATGCGGGCAAGGCCAGGAAAGCTGCCCATGGACCTGGAGCTTGGTGTTGTTGAGCCTGAAGCTGATATGACCACTGAGGACTGGGACACCACCAGACAAGAGCAGTACAGAAGGGTACAAGCTTGTGTCGAGGACAGTCTCACTCGGGTGAGAGAAAAGCAGGAGGCGCACTACAACAAAAACGCACCCGCAGAACCTTTCAAACCTGATGAAACAGTATTGAAAAGGAAAAGACGTAACCACAAACTTGATGACCAGTTTGGAAAAAGAACCCTACACTGTGTTGCCATCAAGATTTGATAACAAGAAGACATGCATAATCAGTCGAGATGGAGGAAAAACGTCTACAACAGTGTCCAGGGACCACCTCAAGCTGTGTCCAGACTTACTGAAAACCCAAGAAAAAGAAGTGCCTCCTACAATCCCGGAAGAATCTGAAGAAGCGGTGATACACACTGACCTAGGAGACTTCCCAGCTGATTGGCCTCAAATAGGAGGTGCAGTAATCATCCCAGTACTCCAATTCTACGAACAGCCAGAAAACCCTCCACAGCAAGTTGAACCTGTAAGTGTTGCAGAAGAGCCAGCTCAAGAAGTATCCCCGGATGAAGGATCCCCGGTAGGAGCAGAGCAAGAGGGTCCAGCCAATGATGAACTTGCCAGTCCAAGAGAGCGGTCAAGGCAGTTTTACAACTTAGTCACACGTAGAACTGGTAGGGTAACTAACAATGCAGACTCTGATATCCCACAGACCACCGCACTACGCAGATCAACACGTAGCACGAGAGGTAAACCCCCTGTGAGGTACACTCAGTAAGTAGTCAAATTGCTGAAAATGTAGATAGTTACTCCTGGGGTATTAAATTGAAATGTACTGTATTATTGTGTACTTTCTTGAATGTATGTCTTTACTAATTTGTGCTTTACCTTATTAATTCCTTTATTGTTGGCATAAAAGAACTGCGTGGCTGAGGACTATGTGCAGCCCAAAAACTTCTTTTGTATATAATTGCACTCCCTGGAGTGCCCCTTTTAGGTGACCTCAGAAGGAAAACCTGTCTGGAGTGGCACTAATAGAGGTCCAACTCGGGATCTTCATGCCCTGCAGCCATCCCAGGGCCTACGTTGAGGGTTTGGGACAGATCCCTCAAATCACCAACTACTCTACCCAGTGAGATGGACATCCTTCTTGGGAACCTCACCATAGGAGACTTGAGTTCTGAGGACACTTCGTATTTGTTATTGTTATGTAACGTTTAAGATTGGTGCCTCTCATAAAGGGAAGATTGTTAATGCATTGTTCATGTTATTATTGTTGTTATAAAAATGTACTTCAGCCTGGGAGTGCTGAGCTTAACTAGGGGGGAATGTGACGCTCAGCTGCGCTTGGTTCAGTAAGAGCACAGGAGGGAAAACTTTCAAAAAGGACATTCTGATAAAGAGTAAGTTACCAGCCTCATCAGGTCTAAACCATCTACACTGCTCAAAAAAATAAAGGGAACACTCAAATAACACATCCTAGATCTGAATGAATGAAATATTCTCATTGAATACTTTGTTCTGTACAAAGTTGAATGTGCTGACAACAAAATCACACAAAAATCATCAATGGAAATCAAATTTATTAACCAATGGAGGCCTAGATTTGGAGTCACCCTCAAAATTAAAGTGGAAAAACACACTACAGGCAGATCCAACTTTGATGTAATTGTGACGCCCAGCTGCGCTTGGTATCACAGATCCTGGAAGAGTGCATTGATGGATTCCTCCACAAGAGGCCCCCATAACCATTCACACAGCTCCACCTTCCACCTCAGACCACCAGAGGGAGCCCGTTAGGGATAGATAAATAGGGAAGGTGGAGCCAGGCAGCAGTCAGTCTATTCTGGAGTCGACAGAGAGCCAAGCCTGTTGAGAGAGTTCCTGCAGTAGAGAAGCCTGAGAGAGGTCAGTCTGCAGTGGAGCACAGTCTAGACTCAGTGTAGCTCAGAGTAGTGAGCTTTAGGTGTGCCGGCGCCATAAGATCGGTGAAGCGCGGCAAGCTGCCGTTAGTGTGAGTAGCCTAGTGAGGGCCCGAGTAGGCAGAAGGCGAGTGGAGAGTTAGTACGTAGGGGGCAGAGGAGCTTAAATTGCTCACCCCGAAGAATTTACCGGACACCGGGTCCGAAGCTTACCGGGATCTCTATGACCCAGTAAGGTATAACCGGAATCCCTGGAGAACTACAGGTCCCAGGATAGCTAAAGTGCTGATACGTAACAGAGCCGGGAGACACATAGGCCCGCAAGTTGAGGAGCGTGTACTCCAAGAAAAGGCCCTACCACAAAGTCAGCCAGCGCAGGACAGAGACAAAGTTAGACCTAGCTCCAGGCAGGTCAGAAACTTACTACGCAGAGGCAAGAAACAGGAGGCCCTACACCTGCTCATTGGGGAGGATCCTGATATGCACCCTTCACCCTACAGTCCTCCGGGATGTGCCTGAATTTCCATCAGTAAAAGGTACTGAAGTGACTATCGTGTCTGTCCCCGTTCTTGCTCTGACCCGGCTGGGTCTCGCCTGTCCTGCATCTTTCTTTCCGTACGCTGCCCTGATGCCGAGCTCCACCTGTGGGGAGCTATACCATCGAGCTGCCTTATCACCGGCCTCAGTGGACTGCTGAAGCGCTGGTGATTCTCACCAGAAGCCACAGGTGGCGTCACGAACTTTTACAAAAATTAACAAATTATCCACCCTTTTAAAGAGAGACCCCAGGGTATGGGCCTGGGAGCCGACCACCGCGACATCCCTAAGGCCAGGCTAAAGGCCCGGGTACCGAGTTATCCCCATCCCCTGGGCTAGTCATAATGTCCTTAAAACAAGTCAAAATGAGGCTCAGTATTGTGTATGGCCTCCACGTGCCTGTATGACCTCCCTACAACGCCTGGGCATGCTCCTGATGAGGTTGCGGATGGTCTCCTGTGGGATCTCCTCCCAGACCTGGACTAAAGCATCCGCCAACTCCTGGACAGTCTGTGGTGCAACGTGACATTGGTGGATGGAGCGAGACATGATGTCCCAGATGTGCTCAATCGGATTCAGGTCTGGGGAATGGGCAAGCCAGTTTATAGCCTCAATGCCTTCATCTTGCAGGAACTGCTGACACACTTCAGCCACATGAGGTCTGGCATTGTCCTGCATTAGGAGGAACCCAGAGCCAACCGTACCAGCATATGGTCTCACAAGGGGTCTGAGGATCTCATTTCGGTACCTAATGGCAGCCAGGCTACCTCTGGCGAGCACATGGAGGGCTGTGCGTCCCTCCAAAGAAATGCCACCCCACCCCATTACTGACCCACTACCAAACCCATCATGCTGAAGGATGTTGCAGGCCGCAGATCGCTCTCCACGGCGTCTCCAGACTCTTGTCATGTCTGTCACATGTGCTCAGTGTGAACCTGCTTTCATCTGTGAAGAGCACAGGGCGCCTGGTGTTCTGTGGCAAATGCCAAGCGTCCTGCACAGTGTTGGGCTGTGAGCACAACCCCCATCTGTGGATGTCGGGCCCTCATACCACCCTCATGGAGTCGATTTCTAACCGTTTGTGCAGACACATGCACATTTGTGGCCTGCTGGAGGTCATTCTGCAGGGCTCTGGCAGTGCTCCTCCTGTTCCTCCTTACACAAAGGTGGAGGTAGCGGTCCTGCTGCTGGGTTGTTGCCCTCCTACGGCCCCCTCCACGTCTCCTGGTGTACTGGCCTGTCTCCTGGTAGCGCCTCCAGCCTCTGGACACTACTCTGAAAGACACAGCGAACCTTCTTGCCACAGCTCGCATTGATGTGCCATCCTCGATGAGCTGCACCACCTGAGCAACTTCTGTGGGTTGTAGAGTCCGTCTCATGCTACTACGAGTGTGAAAGCACAACCAACATTCAAAAGTGACCAAAACATCAGCCAGAAAGCATTGGTACTGAGATGTGGTCTGTTGTCCCCACCTGCAGAACCACTCCTTTATTGAGGGTGTCTTGATAATTGCCAATAATTTCCATCTATAGTCTATTCCATTTGCACAACAGCATGTGAAATTGATTGTCAATCAGTGTTGCTTCCTAAGTGGACAGTTTGATTTCACAGAAGTTTGATTTACTTGGAGTTATAGTCTGTTGTTTAATTGTTCCCTTTATTTTTTGAGCAGTATATTTAATAATGCATTTAGGTTGGATTGTGAAAGCTGGAGCATATTTAAAGAGATTATATAGGAAAACAAAAACAGGGCCACACCTGTCCATGGTCTGTGTCTGGTATTACAGCTCAATTCTATTGGGTAAATGAAGCTAAACTGCAACACCACATATAGCCTGTAACCAAGTGTGATGCTGTTTTTGGAAGAAAGTCACAATTTTCTAATTCTGGAAAACCCCTCTAAGCAAAGAGTACATACACCTAGACTTAGGCTATTAACATAAATAATATTAATATTTATTTTCAAGCATTATTAATTCCAGGCTGCTGTACATGAGGAGATTTTTTTGTAAAAATAAAATAAATAAATAAAAATTAATGATGGTTGATCTTGTAAATTGTAGGTAAGGTGGGTTTTCAGGTTGTGTTTGAAGTCTTCAACCATTTAGAATAATCTGAAGTTCAGGAAAAAGCTTGGAAACGATTGTGTGAGGAATAAGCAAAACGAAAGAGAAGAAGGTCTTGTCTGGACCAGAAATTACGTGTGGGAAGGTATCAGGAGATGAAGGTCGGAGATGGATGAAGGAGTCAGAATATGGATGGCCTTGATGTCACCGCTAATATTCTGAACTGAATTCTCTGGGCACTGGGAAGCCAGAGAAAGAATTAGCATTGGGGCGAGTGAGAGGAGCAACGAGGGGAATGGTAGATAAACCGGGTGGCGTAGTTGAGGATTGATTGGTGCGGTGCAAGGGTGTTGCAGTAGTTGAGGTGGGAGATGATGAGAGCATACATTTGCATCTCTGTTGATTGAAGGTTGAGGGGGTTGAGTGGGATCGGAAAAAATGATAATTTGGTTTTGTCATAGAAATCAGGTGGAGAATAAGAAGGCTAGAGCTGATAGACACTTTGGGAATCTATATATCAGAGAGGTAAAATTCCATGTTATTAGTATAGAAGTGGTTCAGGACCTGAGAAGTTGTCCCAGGTTGACGATATGGATGAAGGAAAGTAGGGTTCCCCTTACAGAGTCTTGAGAGAAGTCAAGAAGAAGAGGTGGTGGTGTCAAATCAGAGATTCTAAATGTTTGGTTAGTAAGGTAGAATGAGATCTAGGAAAGGGTCAAGAGAATTGGTGGAGAAAGGATGAACTTGATGGACCTAGGTCTTTTTTCAACCTATGTATGTATGATGCCATGGGATGAGAGAATGTATGGTTTGAGGTAATGTTCAACAGGGTTGAAGACAGAGGACATGTCTAGGAGGAGAAGCACAGAGTAATGTCGTTTGGCTTTGAGTAAGTAGGTCATTTGTAACTTTGGGTAGGGCAGATTTAGTAGAGTGGTGGGGATCAGAAGGAAGTATGTAACTGGTCAAAAGGTGTGTTGGATGAGAGATTGGAGGAGGACGTGCTGTACAAGGAGTTTCGAGGCAAACAGGAACTGTGATATGGGGTGATAGAGAGAACGGGTTAAGGGATGGCTTTTTGGGTGTGATAGCTCCTTGTTTAAAATGGGAAGGAATGGGGTCAAGTGCACAGGTGATAAGGTGTGATTTGGAGATAAGGGTGGGATCTAAGGGGTACGTTTTCTCCTTATGGAGAGTGACATGCCAGGTTTGGCACGCCAGTATGAAGAGACTTGGACACCTTGCATGCTCCTCTGGGAAAATAAATATGCAAATTGTCTCTTCAGAGAGGAAGGGGACTGGAACTCTAGTGCCACCTATTGGAAGTAGCAATCCTACAAGTCAATATCGACCATTTTGAAGAGCCTTGCAACAGGATTTAGGATAAAGAGAGAGAGAGAGAAAAATGAGAGAAGGGTGGAAATTCTTTTCATCCATGATGGTGGGGAAGCAGGTTATTAAGGAAGAGTGCAGTGCAGTTCATCAGATCTGGAAGCCAAATTTTTACCGTTTAAGTTGCTCAGAATTCTCACTATGGTTATTATACAATTATGATTATTACTGGCATATTAACCAATTTTATAAATTGTTCCTACCTGAAAATGAAACTCCTTTGGTGGTAGTCATGGTTAGAACAGCTGTCATCTGATGTTCGGATAACCTGCTTGTGTCCGGTGGAATGGGGGACTTTTATACTTTCCAATAACTTTGGTGCCACCCAATGACAACGGAAACATGTTAACCATATTAATCAGAAACATGGAAGCTTCATTTTCCCAACATCCATATTTAGGAGAAAAGCCAATTCGAGGTTACTGGTGTCATTTTTACATTCTACAGTTTAATTAATTTGCTCCTAAGTATAGCTGATTTGCACAAATGCACCTTTAATGACTTCTTACTGGGTGAATTTACACAGTAAATATGGTTTGTGGGTTCACTGTATTTTCTAAATGTACTTTTTTTAAGAGAATGGAAAATATTTTAAAGCGCAATGGATGGATTGGAGATTTTTTCATACAGTTGATTTCAAAAATGTTTTATTGGTTAGTTATCAAAATGGTACTAGGTCTAGTAGTGGATATCTCCAACACTAGAAGAGCTTAGTGGCTTTGAACATTGTCTTTTTTCTAGAAAAGTTCATTATTGGGGTTGTCCAGGACTGAGATATTGATGACTTATCTGTCGTATAGGTCATCAATATTACATCATTGGGGATCCAACACCCAACGGAGTCCTTAATCGGTTGTTCCCAAGTCCTCTAGCCATCGAAAGTACAGAGTTCATGGAGCAGAATCACCACAGTTCCATCACTGTGTAGCGGATGTTCTCAGGTTAAGTGGTTCAGCTTCTTAAAGCTAAGTTGTTGATGGGTTTGGAGTAAAAGTCATAGGAGCTACGATGCCTTATGGACACATGCAATGGGTGGTAGTTAGATCAAGGGTGCAACCTAGCACAACCAGCCAAAGAGAACACCAAGAGACTCGGAACACCAGAAAACTGTGCTTGCCAAGAAAGGGGAAAAGAGATTGCAAGGTGGGTCTGGAAAAAGCAAGTAGCAGTGGATCAACCCTGGCAACTTCAAAGTGGAGCAGCACCCTGATCTAACATTTGATCCAGAGCTATGACCGTGACAGAGGACACAAAGTGGCCTTGACTGAGACAGCAAAGAGAATGTGACAAAATCGTGCTTGACCTGAGTAAGAAACGGGAGCTGCGTCGTGCAACACTAAGCTGTGCTGGGACCTGAGATTGGGATGGTGGATGTGACCTGTGTTGATGACCTTTGACGTGGCCTAAGACAGAGAGTTGACTGTAGCCTGTGCTGTGAGCCTCCCAATGTTAGGACGCTGGGACGACTACCCAAAGCCACTGTGTGTTTGTTGTGTAAACTGGCTGTTGGTTGTGCTCACGACACTGTTCCTGTGAATTCCCAAAGCCATCAAGATGTGTGCTTCGTAGTAGTGTAACGGACAAGCCTAGAGATTGTTCTTGTTGTGTAACCACCAAGTTCTTTGCCTCAATATTGGTGTGAAACCTCCAAGAACTGTGTCTATGTCTTTGAGTGACCATTAAGCTTTATGCCTTCATTGAGACACTTTCACTACTGTGTTTGTTTGTCTTATTCTTACCCAGTTGGATATAACAGGATTCAATGATGGGAGCTTTTCCCTATAAAGATAACAGCTGGATGGTGAGAATCATGCTATGTTCACAACAACACAGATTAAGGAAACACGCATTACGAAACTCCAGGCAAGTAAGATTTGATGGGAAACTGATTGCATTTCCAGTTTTTTATTCCCAAGGCAAAAAGTGCGAACATCAAGGAATCAACCCTGGGTAGTGTTACATCGTTAGAGTGGGGTAAACTGCTGTCAGATGTTAGGATTAGGCTATGTGATTAAAATCTCACAATCTCCTCTGACATCTGTTGAGGTGGCCCCATACACATCAGATACTTGGCTGTTCCAGCTGAAATCAGTGGGTTTTGCCAAGTTTAATTAGTGTGTATGGGGGCCTTGAACCTGCTCATGTAAATTTCTTGCAAACTGGTCAAATCTTGAAGGCACTATTTCTTAACATTCATGCCAATGAAAACTTGTGGCATGCTCTAGCTTAGAAGTGCACAACCTGTGGCTTGGTGGCTTCAAATGGTCCTCGATGCTTAGGAATGTACAACCTGCAACCCGAAGATCACATGCCTATCCCGATAACCTTATGTGCGCCCCCCAACTATATGGTAACACACATGTTTGACAGTGTCTGGTAGCTGCTTTCATGAATTTTCCATGTTCGGAAGCAGAAGAGTGTCTGGTAGAACCGTAGTCCCTATGTGGCCATATCTGGGGCTTCCAAATTTTGACAGAATGAGGGAGTCCTGACTCTTGGGAAGCGTGAAAAAGAGTAGATGTGTGACGGCTCTTACTCGAAAAAGCCCTTTAGTTTACCCTGGGTGATGGGGGACTCGGAGTCGGGTCCTGTGATGGAGAGATGGGGTGCAGCCGTGGCCCAGACCCGACCCGTGCTCAGGGCCGTCACATTAAAATGAGATGGTGTGGGCTCATCCGGGTTGAGTGGCTGATTTACGACTACGCCACCTGTGGCACCTGGTGAAGGCCACCAGTGCCGCCACAATCCGCTGAGGCATGGTGTTATGGCGGCCAGAGTTATTACTACTCCCCACAGGCGGAGCAAGGCCTTAGGGCAGAGGGACAGGATGGAGGGGGTAGTAGTAGAGGAGAATGGGCGCCGCGTCGTGCGGTGTAGCGCAGAATAAACAGTCCGGAGGCCATAGGGGTGAACTTCCAAGGCTTTGCTCACTTTAGAGATGGCAGAAGGAAGGCGACTCCCTGCTCCCCGCGGAGTCCTGCGGTCACCAGGGACGGGGGTCCGACAACCTCCGAGGAAGTCCAGCATTCAGTCGGGACCCTACACCAGAGTGTTCCTGAACTACAGACCGAATCCTTTCCTGTCCGTGTGTGTGCAAATAGGCCGGGTCTCCCTCTGAGCTCCTCTCAGAACAAGGACACGGGTGGCAGCTCCGCTCCGTCCGAAACCCGGTGGGATCCTCAGGGCCTACCGGGCTTTCCCGACCAGGATGTGGAGTAGCAAGGTCAGGTGTCGGGGGCCGGTACCCCTCTTGCAGCGGGACTCCCTCTGAATATATCAGCATGGCGAGGACAGGTGGCGTACACCGCTCCGTCTGCATCCTGCCTGGGATCCATTTGCTGTGGAGCCACACTCTTAAGCTCTGGGCCTTCTTGGTCATGGTCCTTGGCCGGGTTGAGACATTCCCCGTCTGCAACCTGCCCCTCGTCCCAAGGCCGGCGTACGAGGGCTGTGTCTCCCTCCCCTGCAGGTCCACACAGGATCCATGCTCAGGGTGGGAGATCACAGTCACACACAAAGACAGCACAAAGACTGCTTGACAGACCAAGACAGTCAAAAAGGACCAAAACCAAAGATGGCTTTTTATTAAATATGAAATTTAAAGTGTAACTAACTTGTAAGTCCTCCACCCTCACCCACTAACTGGTTCCCCTAACTCTTGGTTCCCCAGTCTCCCTGTAACCAGGGGAGCAGCACCTAGTGCATGCTAGCCCCCTCTGGTGGAGAAATGTGGTGTTGGATGCAAAGGTTGGGTCACGACTGTCACACTGTTCTTACCTCAGAGGAGGAACACTACACTCCATTAGAGAAGTGCAGCATCCCTGTGGCGGTCGAACCCTCAGGGGCGCCACAGATGCGAAGCACCCAACTATTACAATAGAGAAAGCTGAATCCATGGATTTCTGGATTGGGAACCGGGATGAAGGGGCCCCCTATCCTTGTAATAGGGCAGACTCCTAAAAATGGAACTAGCATCTATTTGTTTTATGTTACTTATGATACTTTATTACTGCCCTTGGGCTTGGTTCAATCTGCCAACCAAACAAGGTTGTGTTCTAACTGAAAATCATATTCTTCATAAATCCAGAATCCGATGATTAATTGGACATCTATGCATTGCAGCACATGTAAGGGTGAGGCTGTTGTATACCTGCCCCTGAAGACAACAATTTGCGTGGTGTGAATATTGACTTGCGGTTTTATTGCGTTTTATTGTGTAATGTGAAAAGTGTTATAAGTACTGATGCTGCTGTGTGGATACTGTAAGGTATCGCTTAAGGTTACTCTGGTACACTCAGCTCAGGGGTAGGGAAAGCGTAGAAAATAGACTAGTACTTAGGTAGTGATAGGAACATTAGGATAGATAAGGCTGTGGTTGGCTTTATTCGTGTACAATAATAGGAATAGTGTAGGATACAGTTAAATGTTTGGGACCAGCCTAGCATGGGAGGGGTGAGGTCAAGTAAAAAGGGGAATCACTTCCTGGTTTAGTTAGAGAAAATGTGAGGTTGTGACAAGTGGAAGTTAAAGCTCCAGTACGCTGGAGGCACCAGGAGTACATATCATTCTGGTACCATGAGGCCTACTAGACATTGAGGAGTGTGCCTTAATCCCTTCCATACAGAGGAAGCTGGACAGCGAGAGGGAGATATAATGGATCTCAGGAGTGCAGTGGGGCCGGACGGGAAATCCCGTGGGCTGACAAGAGGATCAGTGTGCATGAGCCCTTACGGTTACATATTATATTGAAGGTGTTGCCCAGGATTAGAAAACATGACTATTTTATTCTAAAAATTGCTCTCATTCCATTGAAGTGAATAGGAAGTTGCAATACCACACACAACCTATAGACTGGAGTGGCGCTGTTTTTCTAAGAAAGGAGCCATGTTTTTTAATCCCCTTTAACCCTAAACGCCTCATTTGCTCAAATACTGGAGATACTTCCCTAATATAATGACATATTGGAACATGAAAGCTAAATGTAACACTTGAGCTGAGGATCAAGTGATTTCAACAAGTTTCCAGTTGTAGACATCTAATTATTAATACAAAAGCAATTACCGGGTAGAAATAAGGCTTAGGATGCTCTATAATGCATACATGAATACTTGTGTCTGACCTATAAAATATGGGCCGCTCATGTAATCCATATATACGCCAGACAGAAAATTAACCAAGAACATTTCATGAATTGTAAAGTCATGATGGATAATGTTGGAAACACATGACACATGGTTTCCTTTGCTTCTTAAAGAGAACCTGTCACAGTCAAATTCGTGAATATTGTGGTATAGGGAAGGAGAAGCTGAGCAGAATGATAGGTTTGTTGGAAAAGATTCACTATAACTTGTATTTTATTCATTGAACTCCTGGGGTTTACATACAGGTGTATCTCACTAAATTAGAATATCATCAAACAGTTAATTTATTTCAGTTTTTTAATACAAAAAATGAAACTCTTATATAGAGTCATTACAAACAGAGTGATCTATTTCAAGTGTTTATTTCTGTTACAGCCAAAGTCATTATCTCAGTAAATTAAAATAATAAAAAACACCTGCAAAGACTTCCTAAGTGTTTTAAAAGGTTCCTTAGTCTGTTTCAGTAGGCTCCACAATCATGGGGAAGACTGCTGACTTGACAGATGTCCAGAAGGCAGTCACTGACACACTCCACAAGGTCTCAGAGTCTGGAGGAAGAGTGGAGAGGCCACAATCCAAGCTGCTTGAGGTCTAGTGTGAAGTTTCCACAATCAGTGATGGTTAGGGGAGCCATTTCATCTGCTGGTGTAGGTCCACTGTGTTTTATCAAGACCAAAGTCAGCGCAGCCATCTACCAGGAAATTTTAGAGCACTTCATGCTTCCCTCTGCCGACAAAATTTTTGGAGATGGAAATGTCATTCTCCAGCAGGACTTGGCACCTGTCCAAACTGCCAAAAGTACCAATACCTGGATAAAAACAACAGTATCACTGTGCTTGATTGGCCAGCAAACTCGCTTGACATTAACCCCATAGAGAATCAATGGGGTATTGTCAAGAGGAAGATGAGAGACAGCAGACCCAACAATGCAGACGAGCTGAAGCCTGCTATCAAAGCAACCTGGGCTTCCATAGCACCTCAGCTGTGCCACAGGTTGATCGCCTCCATGCCACACCGCATTGATGCAGTAATTGATGCCAAAGGAGCCCCGACCAAGTATTGAGTGCATTTACTGAACATACAGTGGGTACGGAAAGTATTCAGACTCCTTTAAATTTTTCACTCTTTGTTTCATTGCAGCCATTTGGTAAATTCTAAAAAGTTCATTTTTTTCTCATTAAAGTACACTCTGCACCCCATCTTGACTGAGAAAAAAACAGAAATGTAGAAATTTTTGCAAATTTATTAAAAAAGAAAAACTGAAATATCACATGGTCATAAGTATTCAGACCCTTTGCTCAGACACTCATATTTAAGTCACATGCTGTCCATTTTCCTGTGATCCTCCTTGAGATGGTTCTACTCCTTCATTGGAGTCCAGCTGTGTTTAATTAAACTGATGGGACTTGATTTGGAAAGGCACACACCTGTCTATACAAGACCTCACAGCTCACAGTGCACGTCAGACCAAATGAGAATCATGAGCTCAAAGGAACTGCCCAAGGAGCTCAGAGACAGAATTGTGGCAAGGCACAGATCTGGCCAAGGTTACAAAAGAATTTCTGCATTACTCAAGGTTCCTAAGAGCACAGTGGCCTTCATAATCCTTAAATGGAAGAAGTTTGGGACCACCAGAAGTCTTCCTAGACCGGATCGTCCAGTCAAACTGAGCAATCGTAGGAGAAGAGCCTTGGTGAGAGAGGTAAAGAAGAACCCCAAGATCACTGTGGCTGAGCTCCAGAGATGCAGTATGGAGATGGAAGAAAGTTCCACAAAGTCAGCTATCACTGCAGCTCTCTACCAGTCGGGCCTTTATGGCCCGACGGAAGCCTCTCCTCAGTGCAAGACATATGAAAACCTGAATAGAGTTTGCTCAAAAACACAAGAAGGACTCCCAGACTATGAGAAATAAGATTCTATGGTCTGATGAGACGAAGATAGAACTTTTTGGTGATAATTGTAAGCGGTAAGTGTGACGAAAACCAGGCATTGCTCATCACCTGCCCAATACAATCCTAACAGTGAAACATTGTGGTGGCAGCATCATGCTATGGGGGTGTTTTTCAGCTGCAGGAACAGGACGACTGGTTGCAATTGAAGGAAACATGAATGCGGCCAAGTACAGAGATATCCTGGATGAAAACCTCTTCCAGAGTGCTCTGGACCTCAGACTTGGCCGAAGGTTCATCTTCCAACAAGACAATGACCTTAAGCACACAGCTAAAATAACAAAGGAGTGGCTTCAGAACAACTCTGTGACCATTCTTCACTGGCCCAGCCAGATCCCTGACCTAAACCCAATTGAGTATCTCTGGAGAGACCTGAAAATGGCTGTCCACCGACGTTCACCATCCAACCTGACGGAACTGGAGAGGATCTGCAAGGAAGAATGGCAGAGGATCCCCAAATCCAGGTGTGAAAAACTTGTTGCATCATTCCCAAGAAGACTCATGGCTGTACTAGCTCAAAAGAGTGCTTCTACTCAATACTGAGCAAAGAGTCTGAATACTTACGACCATGTGATATTTCAGTTTTTCTTTTTTAATAAATTTGCAATAATTTCTACATTTCTGTTTTTTTTTCAGTCAAGATGGGGTGCAGAGTGTACTTTAATGAGAAAAAAAATGAACTTTTTAGAATTTCCCAAATGGCTGCAATGAAACAAAGAGTGAAAATTTTAAAAGAGGTCTGAATACTTTCCATACTCATTGTACATTTCAGTAGGGCAACATTTCGGATTTTAACCCCTTTACCCCCGAGGGTGATTTGCAAGTTAATGACCAGGCCAATTTTTACAATGCTGACCACTGGTAATTACTCTGGAACGCTTCAACACTGATTCTGAGATTGTTTTTTCGTGTTATATTGTACTTCATGATAGTGGTAACATTTCTTCAATATCACTTGCGTTTATTTGTGAAAAAATTGGAAACTTAGCGAAAATGTAGAAAATTTAGCAATTTTCAAAGTTTTAATTTTTATGCCCTAAAATCAGAGAGATACAGTACAGACCAAAAGTTTGGACACACCTTATCATTTAAAGATTTTTCTGTATTTTCATGACTATGAAAATTGTACATTCACACTAAAGGCATCAAAGCTATGAATTAACACATGTGGAATTATATACTTAACAAAAAAGTGTGAAACAACTGAAAATATGTCTTATATTCTAGGTTCTTCAAAGTAGCCACCTTTTGCTTTGATGACTGCTTTGCACACTCTTGGCATTCTCTTGATGAGCTTCAAGAGGTAGTCACCGGAAATGGTCTTCCAACAATCTTGAAGGAGTTCCCAGAAATGCTTAGCACTTGTTGGCCATTTTGCCTTCACTCTGCGGTCCAGCTCACCCCAAACCATCTTGATTGGGTTCAGGTCTGGTGACTGTGGAGACCAGGTCATCTGGCGTAGCACCCCATCTCTCTCCTACTTGGTCAAATAGCCCTTACACAGCCTGGAGGTGTGTTTGGGGTCATTGTCCTGTTGAAAAATAAATTATGGTACAACTAAACGCAAACCAGATGGAATAGCATGCCGCTGCAAGATGCTGTGGTAGCCATGCTGGTTCAGTATGCCTTCAATTTTGAATAAATCCCCAACAGTGTCACCAGCAAAGCACCCCCACACCATCATACCTCCTCCTCCATGCTTCACGGTGGGAACCAGGCATGTAGAGTCCATCCGTTCACCTTTTCTGCATCACACAAAGACACGGTGGTTGGAACCAAAGATCTCAAATTTGGACTCATCAGGCCAAAGCACAGATTTCCACTGGTCTAATGTCCATTCCTTGTGTTCTTTAGCCCAAACAAGTCTCTTCTGCTTGTTGCCTGTCCTTAGCAGTGGTTTCCTAGCAGCTATTTTACCATGAAGGCCTACTGCACAAAGTCTTCTCTTAACAGTTGTTGTAGAGATGTGTTTGCTGCTAGAACTCTGTGCGGCATTGACCTGGTCTCTAATCTGAGCTGCTGTTAACCTGTGATTTCTGAGGCTGGTGACTCGGATAAACTTATCCTCAGAAGCAGAGGTGACTCTTGGTCTTCCTTTCCTGGGGCGGTCCTCATGTGAGCCAGTTTCTTTGTAGCGCTTGATGGTTTTTGCAACTGCACTTGAGGACACATTCAAAGTTTGCCCAAGTTTTCAGACCGACTGACCTTCATTACTTAAAGTAATGATGGCCACTCGTTTTTCTTTACTCAGCTGCTTTTTTCTTGCCATAATACAAATTCTAACAGTCTATTCAGTAGGACTATCAGCTGTGTATCCACCTGACTTCTGCACAACACAACTGATGGTCCCAACCCCATTTATAAGGCAAGAAATCCCACTTATTAAACCTGACAGGGCACACCTGTGAAGTGAAAACCATTTCCGGTGACTACCTCTTGAAGCTCATCAAGAGAATGGCAAGAGTGTGCAAAGTAGAGATGAGCGTTGTTCTACTCGAACTGTTCGCCAATCTCAAATTCGAGCTGTTTTGGGCGGTGTTCGAGCCGTTCGGCGAACACAAACAATTTGAGAAAAATTCGGCTGTTCGAGGTTATGTTCGATAACTGTTCGTGCACCAAAATCATAACTGGATTTTTTCTCAGTAATGATGAAAATTAATGTTAATACGCAGTTTGAGTGTACAGCGGGGTGGGGGGAGGGGCAGGGGATGGATCTCTGCAGGAACAATGAAGATCTCCATTTTTTTTTTCTCTTTCCCGCATTTACAGTGGGGAGGTGCAATCTGTCAGCCTATCAGCAGCGCACACACGGAGCGAAGTGCTTTTTTTCACACAAGCAAGGGCATGTGTCATTGGCAGTGTATGTCACATGTCCTTGCCCTATAAGACCAAGCCATTTTCCCCGTCGCCACCATTTTCTCACTGCTGCAGCTGCGTGTTAGACGGCACCGCTGTTGCTGTGTGCGCTATACCTTGTTAATTTCAAGCCAATTTTCGCACAAATCTACAGATAGCTTGGGAGTAGGGAATAGTTGTGATTGCAGTCCTTTTAAGGACTAGGTTACAGCATTTCCTACGACTTTTATCAGGCAGGTCTGTGCTCTTAAATAGATAGATTGTGGGAGTAAAGACTAATTGTAATTGGAGTCCTTTTCAGGACTAGGTTACATCAGTTCCTATCAGTTTTTGCCAGGCAGGTCTGTGCCAGTGCTGTGCAAGTTTTTTTCACAGCATTTGGCTGAATCTAGCAAAGCTAATCCTTTTTGGCCTATTGCAGAGTGTGTTAGTCAGTGGAGTAGCCTATCTGTGTTGCAAGATATACCACCTGTGTATAGAATACCAATTTTTTTACTGCACCTAGTGAAGTAAAATCTTTTGGGCATAGCATCATTCTATTAGTCCATCTATACTCACCTCCATCAGGTTGCAAATTGAATATAATTTTTTTCTGCATCTACCTCTGAAAAAATATTGGGCTTCTAGCTGTGTGTGGGACTTGTTGTATTAGTCCATCTATACTGACCTCCATCAGGTTGCAAACTGAATATATTTTTTTCTGCATCTACCTCTGAAAAAATATTGGGCTTCTAGCTGTGTGTGGGACTTGTTCTATTAATCCATCTATACAGACCTCCATCAGGTTGCAAACTGAATATATTTTTTTCTGCATCTAGCTCTGAAAAAATATTTGGCCTTCTAGCAGTGTGTGGGACTTTCTCTATTAGTCCATCTATACTGACCTCCATCAGGTTGCAAATTGAATATAATTTTTTTCTGCATCTAACCCAGCCAATAGTTTTGGCCTAATACCACAGTTTGGCCACTCAGCTCTGCTCGGTTCCCATCCATTGTTTTTTTGTGCAAACAACTCCAGAGTTGTTAATTAGTTAACCACCAAAATGAGTGGAAAAAGGCCCGCTGCTGGTGGAAAGGGGAATAGGCGTGTTGGGAAGGGGAAAAAAGGTTGTGTCCGTGGGGTAGGTGTTAAAGCAACAGTAACATCTGCAGAAGAAAGACCATCTTCCAGCCAAACTAAAATGTCTACTTCTTTTAGCGGACAATGTGATAAGATCCCTTTCTTACGGCCACGCCAATCGCTACAAATTCCAGATGAGGCACAAAAACAGCAGGTGCTTCAACGGATATCAAGTGCTCCTTTAAGTGGGCTCTCCTCCACATCAACTTCAACATCACAAATACTCCAGTCCTCAAAGGTGTCACCCCAATCGCACTTGCTTCCTCACAGCTCCCAAATCTCCAGCTGCCCGTCTGAGTATGAGGTAGAACAGATGGTTGAGTCTGCAGAGCTGTTTACTCATACTATAGCCTGGGAATCAGAGGTCGATTCCAGCGCTTCTGTGAATCCAGACGAGGAAATGATCTGCACTGATGCCCAGAATCTTTATGAGTCGGATCCAGGACCAGACGCAGAAGGTTCTGACCATAATGTAGACCCTCATTCCCAAACTGTAACTCCTGTTGGTGGAGACAATGAGGAAGACGATGATAAGACTCAAATACCTGATTGGAGCGACAACTTTAGTTTTTTGTCAGGGCAGGAACAGGTTGGCTCTGAGGACGACGGGTGTGATAACGCACAGGGTGATGATGATGAGGTTGGAGATCCCACTTACTGTCAACCCACAGTCAGCCAAGAGATGAGGTCAGCAGAGGAGGTGGAGGAAGATGCTAGTGACGACGAGGTCAGGTTGCGCCTTCCTGGACAGAGACGTAGTACTGGAAGCACGTCAACAACTGCATCCTCAAACACAACTCTGCCTCTCACCACAAGTCGTGGTGGCTCTTCAGGTCGCATGGGTGCTAAGCCTTGCATAGCCTGGGCATTTTTTCAGATCGATAAAGATGACCCAACTCGTGTTATCTGTAACATTTGTCAGCAAAAGCTAAGTAGAGGCCAAAAAATACATAGTTTGAGTACTTCATGCATGAACCGGCACATGGACATGAAGCATAAGTTGCAGTGGGAAGCTCAGTGTGCTACAATGCGGCCTAGCCGGCCGGGCCAACCACCGTCTGCCATATCTTGTGCATCCGCGGCCTCTTCATCCTCTGTGACTGGGGGGACAGCAGTCACACCTGTTTTGGGGCGCAGACCTGCCACCTCTTTACCCGCAACAGCCAGCGTGATTGGCAGGTCATCATTTTCTTTGGAGGTGGTAACACCAGCTGGTGTTGAGCGCTGTCCGACATCGATAGCACCACCTTTGGATCAAGGCAACCTAACATGTCCGCCTGCATCTTCCTCACAGACCGGCAGTTTGCCGGGGACACCCTTATCAACCCCGTCTAAGCACAATAGCCAGCCCTCGGTCCCTCAGTGGACAAGTAAAAGACCATTTCCTCCTAGCCATGAGAAAGCTAAGAGGTTGAATTTCACCATCTGCAAGTTCTTGGCTACAGAAATGCTGCCTTTCCGCCTGGTGGACACAGAGGATTCTCGAGACCTTATGTCGGTCGCAGTGCCCCAGTACCAGATGCCCAGTCGGCACTACTTCTCAAAGAAAGGTGTGCCTGCGCTCCACCAGCATGTCGCACACAACATCACCACTTCTTTGAGAAACTCTGTGTGTGACAGGGTGCATTTCACCACAGACACTTGGACGAGTAGGCATGGACAGGGGCGTTACATGTCGCTGACTGGGCACTGGGTAACTATGGTGACAGCAGGACAAGGGGCTGCTGTCCAAGTCTTGCCGTCCCCACGAGTTGTGCGTCAATCCTCTTTATGTCAAAGTTCCTCCACTGCTTCTGCCTCCTCAACCTCCTCTCGGTCTTCCACCTGCACCCAAAGCCTGTCTGGTCATGCCACAAGCTTTCTAACTGCGCAGAAGGGATCCTGCACACCTCCTTACTATGCTGGCAGTAGGGCTCAACGTCATCAGGCGGTTTTTACATTGAAATGTCTGGGAAATGTGAGTCACACAGCTGAGGAGTTGTGGTCAGCTCTGGGGAACCAATTTCTTGAATGGTTGTCTCCACTGGACCTGAAACCAGGGAAGGCCATGTGCGACAATGCTGCAAACCTGGGTGCGGCCCTTCGCCGGGGCAATGTCACACACGTGCCTTGTATGGCTCACGTGCTGAACCTGGTTGTCCAGCAATTTTTAGCCCACTATCCCAGACTAGATGGCCTTCTGCAGAGGGCACGGTCGCTGTGTGCTCACTTTCGCCGTTCGCATCCCGCAGCTCAGCGACTTACATCTCTACAGAAGTCGTTGGGCCTGCCACTTCACCGGCTAAAATGCGATGTGCCTACCCGGTGGAATTCAACTCTGCACATGTTGCAGCGACTGTGGCAGCACCGACAAGCCCTGGTGCAATACGTTCTGACGTATAGCCTGGGCCAACGAGATCCAGAGGTGGGGCAAATCACGCTGGAGGAGTGGTCTCAGATCAGGGACCTATGCACCCTTCTGCACAGTTTTGAAATGGCGACGAAGATGTTTAGTGCTGACGATGCCATTATCAGCATGACTATTCCGGTGATTTACATGCTGGAGCACATGTTAAACAGAATTCGGAGTCAGGTGGTGGCACAAGAGGAGGTGGAGGAAGTAGAGGAGGAGGAGTTGTATGCGGAAGGGCTAACATCTGCAAGGTCCAGACGGTCGGCAGCACCAAGGCGGCAGGCATGTGAGGGTGGGGGAGATGGTTTTACCAGGGTGCATGGTAGCAGCCAAACTAGTGAGGAAGGTGCAGGAGCCCAGGAAGAAGTGGAGGACGAACTGATGGAAGACTCATCAGATGAGGGAGACCTTGATCACATTTCTGTTGTGCGAGGTTGGGGGGAGAGGACAGAGGAAGGAAGCATGATTGTTACCTCGCCACCAACACAACAGGGACTTGGTGTTCCTGGATGCGCAACACACATGAGTGCCTTCTTGCTGCACTACCTGCAACATGACCCTCGAATTGTGAGAATTAGAAATAATCCTGACTACTGGGTTGCCACACTGTTAGATCCCCGGTACAAAAGTAAATTTGCAGAAATTATTCCTGCCATAGAAAGGGATGCACGCATGCAGGAGTATCAGCAGAGACTGCTGCAGAATCTTACATGTGCTTTTCCACAAAATACCAGTGGTGCACGTAGTGAATCTCACAGTTCCAACTTGCCAACCGTGGGACCGTCAAGTGTTCAGCACTCAAACCGTAACAGAACCACAGTATCTGCTGGTAACATCAGTTTTGCGGAATCATTTCACCACTTTTTTAGCCCATCCTTTGCAAGGCCACAGGAGACAAGAAGTCTGACACATAGTCAACGCCTAGAGACGATGGTACAGGAGTATCTCCAAGTAAACATTGAAGCCACGACTGTGTCACTCGACCCTTGCTCTTTTTGGGCTTCCAATCTGGATAAATGGCCGGAGCTAGCCACTTACGCCTTGGAGATCTTGTCATGCCCCACAGCCAGCGTTCTGTCTGAACGTGTGTTCAGCGCTGCTGGTGGTGTGCTGACAGATAAGCGCACGCGGCTCTCCACTGATAATGTAGACAGACTCACGTTCATAAAGATGAACAAATCATGGATCCGAAATGACTTTTCTACCCCTGTGTCGTCCTGGGGAGAGTAAAAGCTTGATGATTGGTTAAAATCACCCTACCAACCGTTTTAAGCTTTCAAATTACTAATCATGTTTATCTGTATCTTGGCTGGAAAATAATTTGGGCTTTGTAGCAGTGTGCAGCACTGATTCTATTAGGCCATCTATAATAAGCTCCACCAGATTTAAAATTACTAATCATGTTTATCTGTATCTTGACTGGAAAATAATTTGGGCTTTGTAGCAGTGTGCAGCACTGATCCTATTAGGCCATTTATACTAAAGCTTCACCAGATTTAAAATTAATAATAATTTTTAGCTGCATCTAGCCCGGAAAATAATTTTGGGGCTCCGAGATGCGCAAGACACATAAGTGCCTTCTTGCTGCACTACCTGCAGCATGACCCTCATATTGTCAGAATTCGAAGTAATCATGACTACTGGGTTGACACACTCTTAGATCCCCCAAACTTTTCGATCAACCTTTTCATTTTAATAAAGACCAAAAAAATGGTCATTTTTTAAATTATAAGCATTAGCAGTTTGTTAGAAACTGAAATCAAACAGTTTTCAACTCAAAACTTTATTCTAGGTGATGTTACATTTTCACATAGGACCCCTTGTTCGAAAGGAGCTTCTGAACTCTCTCGTCCATTGAATTTGTCAGGTTTTGGATGGTTTCTGCTTCAATTGTTTTGCATGAGGACAGAATACCCTCCCAGAGCTGTTGCTTAGATGTGAACTGCCTCCCGCCATCATAGACACTCCTTTTAATGATGCTCCAAAGGTTCTGAATGGGGTAGAGGTCAGGGGAGCATGGGGGTCACACCATAAGTTTGTCCCCTTTTATGCCCATATCAGCCAGAGATGCAGATGTTTTATGTGCAGCATGAGATGGTGCATTATCATGCAGAAAAATGATCTTGCTGTGAAATACACGGTTCTTCTTCTTGAACCATGGCAGGAAGTGCTGTTTGAGAAAATCCACATACATTATGGAGTTCATCTTTAGCGCCTTCAGGGATCCTAAAGGGGCCGACAATCTCTCTCCCCATAATTCCAGCCCAAAACATTACTCCACCTCCTCCTTGTTGGCGCTGTAGCCGTGTTTGCGTGGGGTGTCCATCAACCAGCCATCCTCCACTCCATCCATCTGGACCATCGAGCGCTGCACGGCACTCATCCGTGAACAAAACAGTTTTGAAATCAGTCTTCATGTAATGTTTGGCCCACTGGAGCCGTTTCTGCTTGTGTGAAGTGGATAGAGGAGGTCGACAGGATGGCATATGCACAGCTGCAAACCTCTGAAGGACCCTGCATCTTGTTGTTCGGGGGACGTTGGAGGCACAAGCAGCTTCAAAAACTTGTCTGCTGCTATGACAAGGCTTTTTTGCCGCTGCTCTTTCAACCTGACGTAATTGCCTGTAGGAAAGAGTCCTCAATTTCCCCTTATCAGCACGCACACGTGTGCACTGTGAATCAGCTACTTCTTGATTGCCAAGACACTTCATCCTGATCATCGCACAATGTTGATTGTAGTCATGCCTTGACCTAAACACTCCACAATTTGTTGCTTCTCAGCAGCCGACACATCCTTTTTCTTTCCCATTTTGGCAGAAAATGTAGGCTGCTTAATAATGTGAGACAGCCTTCTTAAGTAGTCTTGCCTTTCATTGGACACACCTGCCAAACTAATTAGCACAGGTGTCTGCAATTGCTTACAGTGATATAAAGAGCCCTGACACACATCACCATCAATGAGTTTAACTGACAAACAAACAAATTCTTACCTTATCACTCCTAAACACTTTTTGCATAATAATTTGGAACACAGTGTACATGTGCTTTTCCACAAAACACCAGTGGTTCACGTAGTGAATCTTACAGTTCTAACTTGCCAACCGTGGTCTGTATGGAGCTGTTCAATAAAGGGCCCAAAATTAAGATAACATAGATGGGAGAGGTCTCTATGAATAGGAATTCCTAAGTATTTGATACCCTGTGAGGGCCAGGCAAAGGGAAAGTTGGACTGGATGGAATCCTATATGGATTTGGGGAGGGAGACATCGAGGGCCTCAGACTTCGCTGCATTGATTTTAAAATTTGACCATGTAACAAAGTGATCTATTTCAGCCATAACAGCATGGATGGATATATGTGATTGAGTGATATATACTAGGACATCATCAGCAAATAGAGAGCACTTGTACTCGGTGCCTCCCACCTCAATCCACCTAATATTGGGGTTATGGCGAATTGATGAGAGCAGGTGCTCCGTCACTAGGATGTATAAGAGAGGGGACAGAGAACATCCCTGCCTTGTCCCATTGGTGATTGTGAAAGGTGATGAAAATGTTCTGACGCGCCCCCTGGGCCTTGGGACACCCGGAGCCGGACCCTTTTTGGTGGATGCTGGTGGTTGTAGTCTCCGTGGCGGCAACCCGGTTCCGTGGCTCAGGGCGGTCAAACCAGTGGCGGAACTATTTATGTGGTTTTGATGTTTAAATGTCCAACTACGCCACCCGTGGATTGCGGTCAGAGTGAACCGCCGCTCCAGGGCAGACCGCTGAGGCTGGTGTTGTGGGTGCAGCAGAGCGTAGCATAACTCCCCACGGGAGGAGTATAGCCTCAGGGCAGTGTATGCGGAGGATGGGGGTGATGGTGCAGGGCAGCAGCAGTAATGACACGGAGTCAGTGATGCAGTCCAGGGTCTTTACTCACAGTTCTTATTATCCAGACCACGTCTGCAGGTAACGGCTGCCCACGTCGTACTGTGCTCACCAGGTAAGGGGCTCAGACAACTCCCAGATAACTTTGGAGTGCTTCACAGGACCCCCTTTGTGTGTCCTTTGTCTGGCCTTTCTTACCAACCCTTCTGTCCGGCTGCCTCGGGCCTCCTCTTGGTAAACTTGGCGCCAGTTTCCCTGACCCTATGTGGTGCCTTCCTAGCGGGTGTAGCGAGGGGCTGCACCACATAAAATGTCACAGCCTCCTGTTTCTAGCTGAGGGTCGTTTCCTGCCTCCACTAGTTTCGGGGACCGGTCTCCCCCTTTGGCCTGACCCCTCCACGCAGGTGGATTGGGGCGTGCGGTGGCGACTCGCCCGTCCACACCCCTGAGATCCCTTCGTTCCTCGTTCCTGGAGCCTTCTCCGCTCCTCTTCCTTCCTTCTCCCTCTTCCAGGCCTGGGCCTCTGTTACTAGGCCCGCCTCCGGAGCAGAGCTCATGCAGAGCCCCTGCTCCCTGCCACTTCTGCTCAGACTTCTCTGCACTCAACTAAGATGGTGCCCACCTTTTATACTCCCTTCTCAATGCACCCAGGAACTGCTTCCTCCCTGCTCATGCACTACAGGGTTCCCCTTCCTCATTGTTCCCTCCCCCCACTCCAGCCAGGGACAGGGACTGTCGTGCCCATCTCAGGGGCATATTGGTCGCCCTGCCCCATGGCAATGTGGTGTAATGCATGCAGGTGTCGGGTCCTGATCCACACTACATCCTTACCTGAGAGTGAGATATCACACCTCTGGGTGAGGTGCAATACCTCTGTAGCAACCGAGCCCTCAGGGTGCTACAGTTCCATTTATCTTCAGCCTAGGTGACGCATTGCGATACAGGGCCGTGATTTTGGCTATAAAAGGGTCCCCTAGACCCCTACCCCAAGCTTTTTAAGAGAATCATATATGGCGTGCCAGGAGACTCTATGGAATGCTTTCTCAGCATCCAACGAGAGTATCTAATTACAAATTTTTAACTGCATCTAGCCCAGGAAATACTTTGTGCCTAGTAGCAGTGTCTGCTAGTCAGCGGATTATCCCGGCTGTTAAGCAAGCTACACCACCTGTAGTTTGGACACTTCATTTTTTCAAAGGAAATGCTTCGGGACCACGGGATACTCAGTGAAGAGCATCAGGAGGCACCCCAAGGCATAGGGGCTCGGACTGGCAGTAGGATGCCTTGCGGTGGACAGCCGAGCTCGATCCTTATAAAAGCTTTTTAACTGCAGCAGCTTTAGTGGACGCTACTGGAGCTGGAATTACGCGGCTGCTGGCATGAGACTTGCCCTCCAATAGATCCTTGTAAATGGATTTAAAGTGTATTTATTCAAATTAGAGAGACAATTTAAATTAAAAAGCTTAGAGCTGCCTCCACCACAGGGGGGCTCGCTCGACCCACCAGCGGACAGGCACCAGTATTGGGAGAGGGGGGCTGGCCGTCAGGGTTCACCGCGGCTCTGGCACAAACCCGGCGACACGGAGGTGGCACGGGCAGGAGCGGACTGAACGTGTCGGCTTCTCACTTTTTGGATTTTAGAAGGGCATGACATGCCTATATCTGTGTCTCCCCCTCCTTTTACTCCTCCACCTCTTTTCTTTTCGCATGACTATATGTACTTGTCACTTTTCCATGTGTTAGTTGTGTCTTCTGAGCAGTTTGTCAGCTTTTGGACACCTTTGAAGGTGTTTTCTATGTGTTTCTATGTGTTTTTGTTTGCCTGCCATTGGTTTTAACGGTGTTCGAAGGTGTTCGACGAACAGTTCGACGAACAGTTCGGCGAACACACGGGTGTTCGACGAACCGAACCGAACTCGAACACTACGGGGGTGGCTCAACACTAGTGCAAAGCAGTCATCAAAGCAAAAGGTGGCTACTTTGAAGAACCTAGAATATAAGACATATTCTCAGTTGTTTCACACCTTTTTGTTACGTATATAATTCCACATGTGTTAATTCATAGTTTTGATGCCTTCAGTGAGAATTTACAATTTTAAAAGTCATGAAAATACAGAAAAATCTTTAAATGATAAGGTGTGTCCAAACATTTGGTCTGTACTGTATATATATGTATATAATTTTTTTTATTACTGTTTCCATTTTTTTTTTATATATATTTTTTTCTCACTTTCTGGCACTTTTGTTACTTTTACACTATGTCCCACTATGGGACTTTCACTTTTTGCAGCCTGATCGGCTGTATTTCACAGGAATGCAGAGCCATCCCTGTGCTTTGCCGCCTGTCAGCGCTGCACAGGGAGAAGTTAATTTGGTCGCGCACTGCGCATGACCAAAGCAACTTCCTGCCTCCTGGTGACCCGGATGTTGTCATGATGACGTCAGGTCACCATGGCAACATCCGGAACCGGACTCAGATGCCACGGCACGCCGGAAGAGAAGGTAATTATCGCGCTTACCTCCTCTTGCCACCAGAATGCTGCGATCGATTTCGATCACAGCATTTCGGGGGTTAATGTGCCGGGAGCGGTGCGGTCACATAGTACCGGGTGTCAGCGGTAACAATCAGCTGACACCCGGCGGCAATCTCGCCCGCACAGCTTGTGCGAAATCGCCAGGGCGTACTAATATTTATCAGGCCCATAAGGCCCAGGGCACAGATACGTATTAGTACGCCTTGGGCCGGAAAGGGGTTAAAAACATTTTTCAAGCTGTTGTTATAAAGTATTCTAATTTACTGAGATAATGACTTTTGTGTTTTCATTGGCTGTAAGCCATAATCATCAACATTAACAGAATTAAACACTTGAAATAGATGACTCTGTCAGTAATGACTCTATATAATATGACTTTCACTTTTTGTATTGAAGAACTGAAATAAATTAACTTTTTGATGATATTCTAATTTAGTGAGATGCACCTGTATAGAGGCCAGTGGGTGGTCCAAATAGTGATTGACTTCTCTCTCTGCATGCACAGCCATACAGGGAAGACTGTCAATCATTGAGTGGGACCACCTACTGGACTCATGCATACAAACACCAGAGAATTCAATGAATAAAATGCAGATCAGATACCTTTTTCACCATGTCTGGTTCTTTTTAATTGTTTGATGGATAAATTTGTTTTTGCTTTTCTATGTGATGAATAATTTTTTGCCAAGCCAAAATAAATGAGCAAGGAAAATAAAATTTTAGGAGAAGAGAAATGAAGAAAAGAAAAAAACTAAATAAAAAGGAAAGTCTGAATTGTCCTAAATCAGAAATGTATATGGTGTAAAATGCTCCAGTCTCTGAGGCTTTGCGCTAAGAACAGGCTGATATTCACGCACCACTACATCCGCCCACATTTAGCGCTAGGTCACTTTCTCATTCCTAGTGCAGAAGCAGTTTACAATGTACTAGAATGTGAACCATGACAAGAAGCCACATGACAGAACAATTTATTTAGTAGAAGTCATCCACTTGAAAAGTTTTAGTGCAACTATAGTCCGCAATATCAAAATTGCACCACTAAGAAGGAAAAGTCATGGCGTGATGGAAATCACAGGATGGAGATGAGTTACTGCAATGCAAATGATGAAAAAATGGAAGCAAAATTTTCAAAACATCTCGATCTATTCAGTCTGGAGTATGAGCGCCATGTGCAGAAATCCCGACATTTACAGCTTCGGCTGCTATCAGTGAGGTCATTAATGGTCTTCTGAGGAATGTTCTGCAGCTGAATACACTTGGGCAAATCATCAAAATCCGCTGCTGTCAACTGCTTTGCAATTGCCGACCAATGATGTCCTAGATGTGCTCGATGGGAGTAAAGTCCGGAGACTCTGAAGGTCACGGTTGCAGGTTTAGGCCACTCAGGCTGCCCACAGTAGCACCAGCAACATGTGGTATGGAGTTGTGTTGAAAAACGTCTCCTGGGACACTTTGAAGAAATGGCCGTGCCACGGGCTCCACCACCAAGTCAATGTAACGACTAGCTGTTAGTGTACCTGGAATGTAGACTAGAGTGTTCCAGATACTGTACATTATGCCACACCATAATCCTTCGAGATGGACCAGTGTGATGTTCCCTAGTGAAGTCCTCTTCATAATGTGGCCCAATTATATATATTATATTTATGCCAATATATTTGTCAAGAGAATGATGACAATTCACTTCCACTCTCGTACACCAGCAGTTGTAGGAGAGAAGGGTTATCTGACCCACTTTTTCCTAACACTGCAACTGCAGAAAGGATGTACCCACTTGACAAAGGGGCAGAACTTATCTATGAAGGCACCTCCTTCTACATCGCACTATACCAACTACAGGGTCTTTCATGCATGACCACTTTTAAGATTACATTTCAGGTCAACTTGTCTGGTTTAGGTATCCAACATAATGAATGCCAGTAGGCTGCCCCATGATGGAGGGACAGTGGAGTACCCACAATATTGCCAGGTGCACCAGCAGAGTGTCCTACTTTCTCAGCCATAGAGTTCAATGATAACATTCATTTTTCAGACGTCTTTGACCCCTCTATGCTCTAGAACTCCTTTGTTTCAGAATACTCCTGGTTTTCCGAAAGAGTGGAAAAGTATATGGCATATCCAATTATGTTTTGTTGAAAGCGCACAAAGAGTGAACAATTAAGTAGTTTTTTTATTCATTATTACGATCATTATCTTCCTTTTATATGCAACACCAACATAAATAAAGCAATAAGACAATAATAAAATGTTCTCCACACTCTAAAATTCCTGACACTATTCTTATGTATTCCCCTAAGATACTGTATTGAAACCAGGGGGGGTATTAAAACGAAGAGACGAGATCCCCAAATACTGAGTGTGAGCACAAATCCTTCAGTTCCACAGAAGTGAATAATGCTGTGTGTGTGTATTATGGCTCCATTCACATGGGGGAGTTTGGGACCCTCATTCTTGGAAACGGTAGGGGTACCAGAATGCACTTTGTATGCCACAAATCCAAGGTGCCAAAATTTAATTTTTCAAAAATAGCATTATTAAGGAGGAAATACATGAATAAATAAAAAGTTTTTTTTGGAGAATGAAATTCTTTTATTTTTGAACATAATTGTTTTACTGGCCTGGCGGGAAGCCAAACTGAATAAGCACATGGATCCACTAGTGGTGAATGTGATGGCTCTACACTTTGCTTCAGCTATCCCCATTTTAATAATCTGCACCACTTTTAGACACTGAACTAAAATAAGAAAAAAAAAATCAAAAACACGTTTACTCACCTGTCCTGGCTCGTACTTTGCTGCCTTCCTTCTTGGTCACCAGCTCCCTTTGTGCAAGTAGCGTTAATTGAATAACCCAGTGCGCACCTCTGATGTCGTCACCCACTGACTTTTAAGGCCAACTCAGGTGGCTGTATGCTGCCTGATTATTCAGGTAGCAAAAGCATATTGCTACCACATGGTATACAGTAATCTAGCCACACTTCTTCCTTGCTTCTACAGCAGGGATGTCAAACACAAACACACAGAGGGCCAAAATGAAAAACATGGGCCAAGTCACATGCCAGCCAATATACAGTATAATGGGCCCCATATAGTCCTCCATGCAGTATAATGGGCCCCACATAGTCCTACATACAGAATAATGGGCCCACATATTCCTTCATACAGTATAATGGGCCCAATATAGTCCTCCATTGCAGTATAATGGGCCCCACATAGTGCTCCATACAGAATAATGGGCCTCACATAGTCCTCCATACAGAATTATGGGCACCACATAGTCCTCCATACAGAATAATGGACCCCACATAGTCCTCCATACAGAATAATGGGCCCCACATAGTCCTCAATACAGAATAATGGCCCCACATAGTGCTCCATACAGAATAATGGGCCCCACATAGTCCTCCATACAGTATAATTGGCCCCACATAGTCCTCCATACACAATAATGGCTCCACATAGTCCTGCATTCAGAATAATGGGCCCCACATAGTCCTCCATACAGAATAATGGGCCCCACATAGTCCTACATACAGAATAATGGGCCCCACATAGTCCTATATACAGGATAATGGCCCCACATAGTGCTCCATACAGAATAATGGGCCCCACATAGTCCTCCATACAGTGTAATGAGCCCCACATAGTCCTCAATACAGAATAAGGGGCCAAAATGAAAAACATGGGTCAAGTCACATGCCAGCCAATATACAGTATAATGGGCCCCATATAGTCCTCCATGCAGTATAATGGGCCCCACATAGTGCTCCATACAGAATAATGGGCCTCACATAGTCCTCCATACAGAATTATGGGCACCACATAGTCCTCCATACAGAATAATGGACCCCACATAGTCCTCCATACAGAATAATGGGCCCCACATAGTCCTCAATACAGAATAATGGCCCACATAGTGCTCCATACAGAATAATGGGCCCACATATTCCTTCATACAGTATAATGGGCCCAATATAGTCCTCCATTGCAGTATAATGGGCCCCACATAGTGCTCCATACAGAATAATGGGCCTCACATAGTCCTCCATACAGAATTATGGGCACCACATAGTCCTCCATACAGAATAATGGACCCCACATAGTCCTCCATACAGAATAATGGGCCCCACATAGTCCTCAATACAGAATAATGGCCCCACATAGTGCTCCATACAGAATAATGGGCCCCACATAGTCCTCCATACAGTATAATTGGCCCCACATAGTCCTCCATACACAATAATGGCTCCACATAGTCCTCCATTCAGAATAATGGGCCCCACATAGTCCTCCATACAGAATAATGGGCCCCACATAGTCCTACATACAGAATAATGGGCCCCACATAGTCCTATATACAGGATAATGGCCCCACATAGTGCTCCATACAGAATAATGGGCCCCACATAGTCCTCCATACAGTGTAATGAGCCCCACATAGTCATCCATACAGAATAATGGGCCCCACATAGTCCTCCATACAGTATAATGAGCCCCACATAGTCATCCATACAGAATAATGGGCCCCACATAGTCCTCCATACAGTATAATGAGCCCCACATAGTCATCCATACAGAATAATGGGCCCCACATAGTCCTCAATACAGTATAATGGGCCCCACATAGTCCTCCATACACAATAATGGCTCCACATAGTCCTCCATTCAGAATAATGGGCCCCACATAGTCCTCCATAGAGAATAATGGGCCCCACATAGTCCTATATACAAAATAATGGCCCCACATAGAGCTCCATACAGAATAATGGGCCCCACATAGTCTTCCATACAGTATAATGGGCCCCACATAGTCCTCCATACACAATAATGGCCCCACATAGTCCTCCATTCAGAATAATGGGCCCCACATAGTCCTTCATACAGTATAATGGGCCCCACACAGTCCTCCATACACAATAATGGCCCCACATAGTCCTCCATACAGAATAATGGGCCCCACATAGTCCTACATAAAGAATAATGGGCCCCACATAGTCCTACATACAGAATAATGGGCCCCACATAGTCCTCCATACAGAATAATAGGCCCCAAATAGTCCTCCATACACAATAATGGCCCCACATAATCCTCCATTCAGAATAATGGGCCCCATATAGTTCTCCATACAGAATAATTGGCCCCACATAGTCCTCCATATACAATAATGGCTCCACATAGTCCTCCATTCAGAATAATGGGCCCCACATAGTCCTCCATACAGAATAATGGGCCCCACATAGTCCTCCATACAGTATAATGAGCCCCACATAGTCATCCATACAAAATAATGGGCCCCACATAGTCCTCAATACAGAATAATGGGCCCCACATAGTCCTCCATACAGTATAATGAGCCCCACATAGTCATCCATACAGAATAATGGGCCCCACATAGTCCTCCATACAGAATAATGGGCCCCACATAGTCCTCAATACAGAATAATGGGCCCCACATAGTCCTCAATACAGAATAATGGGCCCCACATAGTCCTCCATACAGTATAATGGGCCCCACATAGTCCTCAATACAGTATAATGGGCCCCACATAGTCCTCCATACACAATAATGGCTCCACATAGTCCTCCATTCAGAATAATGGGCCCCACATAGTCCTCCATACAGAATAATGGGCCCCACATAGTCCTATATACAAAATAATGGCCCCACATAGTGCTCCATACAGAATAATGGGCCCACATAGTCTTCCATACAGTATAATGGGCCCCATATAGTCCTCCATACAGTATAATGGCCCCACATAGTCCTCAATTCAGAATAATGGGCCCCACATAGTCCTCCATACAGTATAATGGGCCCCACACAGTCCTCCATACACAATAATGGCCCCACATAGTCCTCCATACAGAATAATGGACCCCACATAGTCCTCCATAAAGAATAATAGGCCCCACATAGTCCTCCATACACAATAGTGGCCCCACATAATCCTCCATTCAGAATAATGGGCCCCATATAGTTCTCCTTACAGAATAATGGTCCCCACATAGTCCTACATAAAAAATAATTGGCCCCACATAGTCCTACATACAGAATAATGGGCTCCACATAGTCCTCCATACAGAATAATGGGCCCCACATAGTCCTCCATACACAATAATGGCCCCACATAATCCTCCATTCAGAATAATGGGCTCCACATAGTTCTCCGTACAGAATAATGGGCCCCACATAGTCCTCCATACAGAATAATGGCCACACATAGTCCTCCATACAGAATAATGGGCCCCACATAGTCCTCCATACACAATAATGGCCCCACATAGTCCTCCTTTCAGAATAATGGGCCCCATATAGTCCTCCATACAGTATAATGGTCCCACATAGCTGTGGTGGTTCTGGTGTGGTTGGCCAAATAAAACAACCCTGCGGGCCAGATTTGGCCCACAGGCCACAGTTTGACATGTATGCTTTACAGCAACAAGGTGCCTGATTGTCTCCTGAGTGATATCCAGTTCCAGCTTCACTACAAGGTGTCTGATTGTCTACTCAGCTCTGTTGTTCTTGAGTGCTGTCTGCACATCTAAAACTGCTCCATCAAGATACCCGCCAGCCTACTTCTCTCTGTAGACTCAAGGTTCTGTCCAGACGCTGCTGTATCAAGCTACCTACTCACCTCTACTTATCTTAGGGGCTATTTGCACACTCACCGCTGTTGCACCTAGCACTTCCAGTTCCACTGATCCACATGCTTTCCTGCATTTCCATCTCTACTAGTCCATGTGCCATCTGGCTCGTCCAGCTCTGGGTCCATGTTAAAATACGACTTAGCAAATCCATCTCACCAGACGAGCCATAACAGAAGGTCCCTGCTAACATTTTTAAGAAACAGGATCATAGCCTTATGCGATGAACCAGTAGTGGTCACTCCAGGGCCCTGGAGTTTAATCAGCAAAGGGTCCTTCTGCCACTTTGCCATATATAATGATAACAATGGGGAGACCCATATTTTGCATAGGATCAGAGGTTGAAGACAAATTGAAAAATTTAAAAAAGTGTTTGCTTTATGTTCATATTTTTCTTGTTTTTTTCTGATTACAGTCACCCTTTAGTAATTGACATAAGTAAAATTGTGATTTTTTTTGATAGAAGTGTAACTAATGAGCTGCTACAGTCAATCACACATATGTCTGCAGGAAGCTCTTAAGCGCCCTCTGGTGGTGGCTACAGACATCAAGAATTTTATCTATGGCTACGCAGGGGACTGTGAGCTCAGTGAAATAAAAATAGCTGTTACTGCTAGAATTATATATCGAAAAAGTAATTAGCAGAAAATAATGGATCTAATTACTACATGGTATTAAAAGTTAAAAATTCACTTTATTTTTTTTTAACCGTGTTTTCTGCCTGAACTAATGATTTCTACTAGTAGAACCAGCTCCATTCATTATCAGCGCTAGACGGAGGTCATCACCTGCTTAACATTTAATGAAATCATTATCAAGAGCCGTGTTCATGTCACTTGTCTAATGAATGGATTTCCATCTCATTGTGAAGCGCTGTTTCCTGTGGATTAGTTTTGTGGCGCTGATTTACTTATTTTATACATTAGTTTTCTTCTGTAACCGTCTGCCTTATTATATGAATCCTAAAAAAAAATACCTTGGTTTAATTCCATAGGGCAAAGTATATATATGAGCAAACCAATGACCTGATCGGGAAGTTTATAGGATTTTATAGTAGTGCTATATTCAAGAAAAATCATAACTAGGGGTATCGGTAATATACAGTATTATAGAGCATATCTCTAAATTCATGGATATATCGTTAATGACAAGATAGAGATGGAGATAGTGTTTGTTTGGACAGCGCTGCAGCCAATCCCAGAGCATGCCCTGTTGACGTAATATCATCCCTGCTGCCAAACAGAAGACTGTGTCAGTGACAGAAACACAGATCTGGACTGAGGGACAGTGACGTACCACTAATAGTGGCAGATGACACGATTGCTATGAGGCCCGTGATTTTGGGGGACCCGATGCCAACGCAGGCACCAGGGCCCCCTCCACCCCACTTTCAACTGTATCCGCATCCAAGAGTCAAGTTTCACCAGGACATCCAAATAAATAATAGAGTATCTTTATTGTGAACGCTATAGAGAAAAAAGCAAAACAAATCCACAGATTATAAAAATCTAAAAACACATCAACGTGTGCAAAATGACCAATCCATGTCCCAAGTCATGGAGGGAAATGACAACCCACCCCATACTCCAAATAAGAGCAAGGGCTCACAGGAAAAATACAAGGATAGTAAAAAATACTCAATAAGTAGAAAAGACTCAATGTAACAGAGCCAATATGGCAGATGAGTCATTTGGCAACTATGACCCAATACTCAATGGCCTAGAGCAAGGATGTCAAACTCAAAGACACCGAGGGACAAAATAAAAAACTTGGGCAAAGTCGCGGGCCAACCAGTATAGTGTCTAATGGGCCCCACACAGTCCTCCATACAGAATAATGGGTCCCATATAGTCCTCAATACAGTATAATGGGCCCCACATAATCCTCCATACAGTATAATGGGCCCCACATAGTCCTCCATACAGTATAATGGGCCCCACATAGTCCTCCATTCAGAATAATGGGCCCCACATAGTCCTCCATACAGTATAATGGGCCCCACATAGTCCTCCATACAGTATAATGGGCCCCACATAGTCCTCCATACAGTATAATGGGCCCCACATAGTCCACCATACAGTATAATGGGCCCTACATAGTCCACCATACAGTATAGTGGGCCCCACACAGTCCTCCATACAGTATAATGGGCCCCACATAGTCCTCCTTATAGAATAATGGGCCCCACATAGTCCTCCATACAGAAAAATGGGTCCCACATAGTCCTCCATACAGTATAATGGCCCCACATAGTCCTCCATACAGAATAATGGCCCCACATAGTCCTCCATACAGAATAATGGGCCCCACGTAGTCCTCCATACAGAATAATGGGCCCCACGTAGTCCTCCATACAGTATAATGGCCCCACATAGTCCTCCATACAGTATAATGGCCCCACATAGTCCTCCATACAGAATAATGGGCCCCACGTAGTCCTCCATACAGAATAATGGGCCCCACATAGTCCTCCATACAATATAATGGGCCCCACATAGTCCTCCATACAGTATAATGGGCCCCACATAATCCTCCATACAGAATAATGGGCCCCACGTAGTCCTCCATACAGTATAATGGCCCCACATAGTCCTCCATACAGAATAATGGGCCCCACGTAGTCCTCCATACAGAATAATGGTCCCACATAGGGGTGGTGGTTCTGGTGTCGCAGGCCAAATAAAAAAACCCTGTGGGCCACATTTGGCCCATGGGCCAGAGTTTGACACGTATGGCCTAGAGAAACCAGTAAGGTATGGGGAAAGGAGGGTCCGCCTATATTAAAGAGAATCTGGAAAGAGAGTTTATCTGGAAATCTTCATCTCCAGCCAGTGCAGGCTGCTTATTCATCAGAAAGAAAGACAGGTCTATGAGATCGTGCACAGACTATCAGGGTCTGAATAAAATCACGCTGGAAGACCATTATCCATTGCCCTCCATTTCAAACTCATATGCCAGGATTAAAGGTGCTATCATCTTCACTAAATTACACCGAGCCTTCCAAGAAGTAAAATCGAATATTTCCAATGCTCCGGTCCCACACCATCCTCATGTCAGCAGGCCCTTTTACCTCACAGTGGATGCCTCTGATTTATCTGGAGCATCATGAATCCTCCTTACCAGATGAACTCTTACACCCTCGTAATGGGCCGTGTAATATCATGTGATGGGATAGCTGCAGGGCTGTATGGAGAAGCCGGCGCAGTCGCCCTGGAGGTCACCTCAGCCTTCTCTTGCTTACTTTTGGTTTGTTTATAATGGTAGAGGCCATTTTATGGCTTTTCAGTTGACTTAAATCACAAATTGTTCTAATTAGCCGGTTTCAGAGAATTTGTTTAATTTTGATGTAAATTAAACTTGCATCATATTGATTTACTCATCTCCAGATGTGATATATGAGAAATAGTATTATAACATGAAAGATAAAAGTTCTGATTTTTTAAATATATGGAAACCCTAGAATTACATTGGTTATGGGAAGAGCTGATATTTTATATTATATTAGGATTTTTAATATGTATATTCTTGGCTTATTATTACCTGTCTGCGTAATGTGAATAAAAAGAATGTATTGTGAAATTAAAAAAACAGCACTAGAAGCCGCCATGAAGTTCTGTGCCGTTCCTCTGGACTCTAAACTGTGACCCATGATGCCCACATCAGTGTATAGGGCAGAGCAGGCCATGAGCCGCTGCCTGGCAGGAGCCACCCGAGGTTCCATCACCTCTGACATCACCTGCACACGACCAACTGCCGTTTACTTTCTACTGTCGGCTGAAGCGATCGGACGGATGTCTACAGGCGGGAAGATATTACTGCAAATGGTGTCTACTGGACACGGAGAAAGCGAGGAGAAGAAGAGAGAAGACAAGAGGAAGAGAGAAGAGGACAGCGATACTTCTGGATTCAAGAAGATCACGAAGAAGAGGAGAGAGGCCAAAGGCAATGGATTGGAGGATGAAGAGACAACACCTGGATGCAGCAGGGACCCCAGAACATCCAGCCCCTACCCCAGGCTTAACATGAGCAATTTTACCATCCATGATATCTTGGGTTGGGGCAGTTTTGGCCAAGTAAGTTTTTATATATTTTTCTTTTGACCCCTAATGAAGCTGTGGTGAAACACGTGTCGGGTCTCTTGATGGGTGAGCTGACCACATTTAGATATTATTGATTGCTTGTATGTATACCATTTGCAACTCTTCCCCTTCTTTTTATTGTATTTATTCTCTGCTATGGATTATATACATTATTCCTCTTAAAGGGGATTCACCTGTAATTGTGATACATTACTAGCAGCTGCCATACTTAAGGCCCTCTAGATAGGCTTTAGCAGTGTAGGTGAACCAGTGGGTGTTCGCTTATGTTACTATGAAATGTGCCTCCTGGTGATTTGCTTTTGGTATACCCATGTACACGTGTACTTACTTACTCAATCTTCTATGTGATTAGCTCACTCACCAACTTTCTTTGTCGCCTGTGTCTGTGTTGTGTCTGTTTTTTGCTTTTACTGCTTTGCTGCTTATATATTTTTTCACTGACTCAATAAAATTGATGTCTTTATTAAAAACATTGTTGTACATTGTTCCTGGCACAGTTTCCTTTTTTTCTATTTGGTTACATATTTGCTTTTGTGCCTTATGTGGACTCTAATTAACCCTTTTATGACTGGAGCATTTTCTGTTTTTGCTTTTTCGTTTTTTGCACCTCTTCTTCCTAGAGCCATAACTTTTTTATTTTAGGTCAATATGGTCATGTAAGGGCTTGTTTTTTGCAGAACGAGTTGTACTTTTGAATGACATCACTGGTTTTACCATATTGTGTGCTGGAAAATGGGAAAAAAATTCCAAGTGCGGTGAAATTGCAAAGAAAGTGCAATTCCACAGTTGGGTTATTTTTCACTGAATGTAAAAACTTTTTTTAAGTGGTGAAAAAAAAAATCCAAAGTTTCTAAAAAAAAAAATGGCGCCATTTTCCAAGACCCGTAGCATCTCCATTTTTTGGGATCTGGGGCCGGGTGAGGGCGTAACTATTGCGCGCCGGGCTAACGTTTTTATTTATACTATTTTGGGGTAGATCCGATGTTTTGATCACCCTTTATTGCAATTTGCAATTTATTGCAATGTTGCGGAGACAAAAAAAACGTAATTCTGGTGTTTAGAATTTTTTTCTCGTTACACCGTTTACCGATCGGATTAATTCTTTTTTAATATTGATAGATCGGGCGATTCTGAATGCAGCGATACCAAATATGTGTATGTGTGTGTTTTTTTTATTGTTTTATTTTTAATGGGGCGAAAGGGGGGTGATTTAAACTTTTATATTTTTTTATTTTGTTTTATATTTTTAAAAACATTTTTTTTACACTTTCTGCGTGCTTCAATAGCCTCCATGGGAGACTAGAAGCAGCAGTTATCTGATCTCCTCTGTTACACACAGGAGACGAGCAGATCCCCTGTGTGTAGCAGATTTGCTCACTTGCTGTGAGCATCGACCACTTGGTGGCGCTCATAGCAATCTGGACATGACAACCTCAGGGGACTCCTGCGGACTCCGGGTTGTCATGAAAACCCATCAGTGACCCACGATCTTGTGACGGGGTCACCGATGGGCGGTATAAGTTTCGCACTTCCGGCGCGATGATGTTAAATGCTGCTGTCAGAGATTGACAGCGGCATTTAACTAGTTAACAGACACGGGTGGATCGCGATGTTGCTGATCTATACAGCTGACATGTGCCCGGTTTACTGCGGGTTCAGCGCTGGAGCCCGCTCTGAACAGGGGGTGACGATGTGGTGCGTACTATTACGTACCACGTCGGAAAGGGGTTAATCTAAAAATTTGAGTTAAATTGAGATTTATCTGATATATTTTTCTTTATCAACCTATATTTGCCATTTTATCTCCATTCATTATCTTCTGTAGTTAGATATTCATTAAAGTGTTCTTATATGGGATGACTGATAAAACATCCAGACGCTCCCCTGAGCCCATGATTATTTCACATACTAGATGGTGCCCCGATTCTAACGCATCGGGTATTCTAGAATATGTATGCGGCCGACCGGGCGCAATCAGCAGAGCGGTGTTTAAATTTGGTGCCAATATCGCTGATTGGTCGCGGCTGGCGGCCGCGACCAATCAGCGAATCGTATTAGTATTAGTGCGTGTGCGGGTACTTCCGCTGCAAGTAGCCGGGAGATGACCGGCTGCTCGCAGCAGAAGTATTCCGACCGGCGGCGCCGCTCCCTGGTCCTCCCTTCACACTTGCCGTCGGGAGATCAGCGGCCCTAGCCGCTGATCTCCCGATGGTAGCCGCATGGAGGTCAGCTGCGCCGCCGGTCGGGGTACTTCTGCTGCAAGCAGCTGGGGATGTCATCTCCTGGCTGCATCGCCGCTGACCTCCGTGCGGCAGATGAGAAGCTAACGGCCATCATCTTTTTCTGAAATCCCGCGTCGCTGATTGGCAGCGGCAGGACCAATCAGCGACGCGGGATTTCCTGGACAGACAAACAGACGGGATAAGACGATTATATATATTAGATTAGCTCATCTATTCTATAAATGCGTATTCTAATTCATTGAAGAGTTGATCTCCGGGATCACATCTGTGGGGAGTTGGGAAGACATGGTTTATTTCTGTCCATGCCCTGGTCCATATATGCTGTAATCAGGATACAATATATACGTTGACCTCTATGTTTCAGTAAACTTTAAATCAGTTGCACATTGATATAAGACCAATACTGACCCCAACCAGCTCAAAGTACCATCCAGTCTTTGTCCTATTTGTTCCCATATGGTGATAATGGAATGCCCCTTTAAGACCTCTCCATAGAGCATTCATGGAGCAGATTAGATTAGCTTTGCTCAGCTATAAGGTCCAGGTTACCAGCAGACTCACACACCACTCAGCCCACCCGTTTCTTGTGCAGTGATAAACCAGCTGTTCTCCAAATCCCATACACATTTTCTAAGCATTCCCTATTTTTGTCCTGACATCAGTCCCCAGCCAAAACATCTCTATGGCTGTAAAGATGATCAAGAAAAAGAAGGTGAAGGAAAACATCCTTATGAGAGAGCGGCGGATACTCCTGGCAGCCCGAGACTGCCCATTCTTATGTCACCTCTATGCCGCACAGCAGTCTCGGAAGCTGGCGTATTTCATCATGGAGTATCTGTCTGGCGGCAGCCTCGAGGCTTTGATTGAAATGTGCAGCAGCCTGAACATCGACAGCGTAAGGTGAGTATGAGGAAGATATACGAAAAAGAGAGCAGAGGGGTGAAAATAAAAGCAGAGGTGGAGATGTAGCTGGGCGAAGACTGGCAGGTCAGGTCATGTAGCCCAGGAGAGAAGGAGGTATCAGCGATGACATTGATACTACACTCTGTTCACTCCATCAGATTCTACACAGCAGAGATTGTATGTGGTCTCCAGTTCCTCCACGGACACAACATCGTCCACCGGTAAGCAGAACTTTCCTCCTTCTCTCTGTCCCCTCTACATGCTCAAAAAATTGCCGCCAACTTTCCTGGTGTCCTCCCATCTATTTTACCTCATCTTGCAGTGACCCATTTTCCATCTCCTGTATCAGGGGGCAGATTTCTTACTCTGCTTTCTTATTTCATTGCAGAGATATTAAGCCAGTAAACATCATGTTGGATGCCGATGGCCACATCCGTATAGTTGACCTGGGGCTCGCCCAAGATCTCGTCACCTCCTCCAATAACATCTCTGGAGTGACGGGCACTTTCCATTTCATGGCCCCTGAGGTGCTTCTCAAAAAAGGATATGGCACAGCAGTGGATTGGTGGAGCCTGGGGATTGTGGTGTCCAAGATGGCAACAGGACGCTCCCCATTTTACACCGGCTCCGTCAGCAAAATGGCTTACACAGCGATAACCAAAAGAGAGCCTGAAATTCCATCTTGGCTTGATGCTGACTTGAAAGATCTTATCAAGAAGATGCTGAGCAAAAATCCTGAGAAGCGATTGGATGTGTGCGGGAACATCAGAGAGCATCCGTTCTTTACCAACATCGGCTGGGAGGATCTGGAGAAAAGGAGAGCAAAGCCGCTGTTCATACCATTCAGGCCAGTTCTGGAGAACCATCATCTGCAGTGGCCGGAGGATCAGAAAGTCTGTAACCCCGTGGCCAGATTCAATTATGTGTCTGTGACGCTCGGACGTCCGGTGTAAGCCCTTTTAGTTTACCCTGGGTGATGGGGGACTCGGAGTCAGGTCCTGTGAAGGAGAGATGGAGTGCAGCCATGGCCCGGACCCGACCCGTGCTCAGGGCCGTCACATTAAAAGGAGATGGTGTGGGCTTATCCGGGTTGAGTGGCTAATTAACGACTACGCCACCTGTGGTGCCTGATGAAGGGCCACCAGCGCCGCTGCAGTCCGCTGAGGCATGATGTTATGGCGGTCAAAGTTATTACTACTCCCCACAGGCGGAGCAAGGCCTCAGGGCAGAGGGACAGGATGGAGGGGATAGTAGTAGAGGAGAAACGGATGCCGCGTCCCGCGGTGTGGCGCAGAAATAACAGTCCGGAGGCCATAGGGGTGAACTTCCAAGGCTTTACTCACATAGCTGGTAAAGGAAGGTGACTCCCTGCTCCCCGTGGAGTCCTGCACTCACCAGAGACGGGGGTCCGACAACCTCCGAGGAAGTCCAGCATTCGGTCGGGACCCTTCAGCAGAGTGTTCCTAAACTACAGACCAATTCCTTTCCTGTCCGTGTGTGTGCAAATAGGCCGGGTCTCCCTCTGAACTCCTCTCAGAACAAGGGCACGGGTGGCTGCTCCGCTCCGTCCGATGCCCGGTGGGATCCTCTGGGCCTACCGGGCTTTCCCATCCAGGACGTAGAGTAACAAGGTCGGGTGTCGGGGGCTGGTACCCCTTTCGCAGCCGGAGTCCCTCTGAATATATCAGGTTGGCGAGGACAGGTGGCGTACTCCGCTCCGTCTGCATCCTGCCTGGGATCTATTTGCTGTGGAGCCACACTCCTAAGCTCCGGGCCTTCTTGATCCTGGTCCTTGGCCGGGTTAAGACATTCCTTGTCTACAACCAACCTCTAGTCCCAAGGTCGGGGTACGAGGGCTGTGTCCCTTGCCGGTGCAGGCCCACACAGGATCTGCGCTCCGGGAGGGAGGTCACATTACACACAGTATTTGACAGCACAGAGAACGAACAGCCGCTGAACTAGCAAAGGCTAGACAAAAGGACCAAGATCAAAGATGGCTTTCTATTAAATATGAAATCTAAAGTGTAACTAACTTGTAAGTCCTCCTCCCTCACCCACTAACTGGTTCCCCTAACTCTTGGTTCCCCAGTCTCCCTGTAACCAGGGGAGCAGCACCTAGTGCATACTAGCTCCCTCTGGTGGAGAAATGTGGTGTTGGATGCAAGGGCTGAGTCACGACTATTACACTGGCCTTACCTCAGAGGAGGAACACTACACTCCATTAAAGAAGTGCAGCATCCCTGTGGCGGTCGAACCCTCAGGGGCGCCACATGTCATCAAGCTGGGCCCAGTAAGATCATCCTCTGTGAGGATAAATCCCATCAAATGTTCTTCTCACCTTGTGGCCATTATGACCATCCTTGTCTTCTCCCACTGTTTCTGTCAATGACTATGTCTCTGTTATTCTTAGGTGGATGAGAATATCTGGGCTGTGAAAGAATCCAAGACCATCTGGTGAGTGACCGCTGTACACACAGGACACCGATCATTAGATGTGTACATTATATCTGATGTTACATAGGGGAATGGTTCATTATAATGACCATTCCTCTAAGATGACAGAAGATCCAGGAGATAGAAGTTATTGAAATGTCTACCCCGTGCCAACTGCCCAGAACTTCTTGCCTCCTGACCCGTACCTCATGTCTCTGCTGCTGTTTGTCACCTCGGCTGCCCTAGAACATCATGTCTCTCCTTAACATCTTCATGTCGGACCAATGCCATCGTATCGCTGCACCAGGCCCTTGACTTGGCCTCCTCCAATCCAGGGCTGGCATCTGAGATCCCTCCAGCCCGAAGGTCTTCTGTGCCCCAGGAGCGGCCTGTGCTAAGTTTCCATCTGGTGAGTTCAGAAATAATTATCTAATATAGGCCATTATCCCTGAACTCACCATAGCACAGGCCGGGTAAGATGAATAGATGAATAATTTACACATATACATGATACTATAACATATAATAACCCCATCTATAAATAAAATCTTTCGTTTACCCCCTACATTGTTGTTCTTGTCTTTATTCCATCGGTCGTCCATGTAGTGAATGTGGGTTTCGCCCCTGAGTCTTGATGGGGTCGTCCGGTCTCATGTAAGGTTTCTCCATATGGGTCAGAGGTGAAGCCCCAAAGTGCTGCGGATAAAGACCAAACTGATCCCTTCTGGAGTAAGCGAGTACCCGGCAGCAGGTGCTGATTTTCCCTACAGCGCCTCCAAAGGAGAAATAAAATATTACACATGATTCTCTGTAATCACTGGGCTGTACATGGAAATCATGGAAGTGTTGGGTCCTCCAGAGCAGGAGACGCTGTTTGTTGGTCGTTTCCATTCTGATTAATGGATGAGAATACAGAACGGGGCCCCTTCTGTTACCTCAGATTCCCATGAAATGGCATTTGGATTTTGGGTTTTCTAAACTGGTCAAAAACATTAAAGGTTCCGGCACAACTTAAGACACCGCTCAGTATACAATGATCAGCAGCTGTAACAAAGCCCCGGCACTGACTGACAGCTCAGCAGTACATCAGTACAGATCCGGCTGTCAGTCTGTGCCAGGGTGCGGTTACAGGGGCCGCTTAGCCGGCTGTCAGTCAGTGCCAGGGTGCGGTTATAGCCGCCGCTCACTATGTACTGAACAATGACTGAAGCCACGCCGGCCGCGCCTCTATGACTGAAAGCTGGAGGCTGCCATGGGGAATAAAGTGCATTTCCTCCCGGTAGCCGGCCTTTCAGTAAGACGCCCGGCAGCTTTATAAACCTGCAGATTAACCCCATATCTGCAGATTAATAGCATTTAGGGACATGACAGGTTCCCTTTAAAGTATAGAGTGAAAACCGCCGGTGGCAGAGCTTCACCAAGGACAACTCACCGGTGTCTAAATGATGTGCACATACCCTTAGGCTACGTTCTCACAATGAGCTTTTGGTCACTTTTTAACGCTGTATATTCTTGAAAAAATGCAAGTAACCTATTTTACTTAATGGGGCAGAAAATCTGCAATATCTAAAAGTCACTAGAAGCTCATCGTGGGGACGTAGCCTTATACCTCGAAAATCAGAGGGTCCGAGTCATCATTTTGCTTCTTTTTTTAACAATTGATAGCATGTGAACCCCTCTTAGTAATCCTGCAAAACCTTTACTGAAATCTTTGCTGCGCCGTCATAGGGCCCAATAGAACATTGTATTTTTTTAAGTCCCTTTTCTTTTTATATCTTTTGGTATCATTTAACTATTTTTTTTTGGTGCCAAATTCCTGAAAGTGGTGCACCTGGTTCATGAATTTTGCCCAAAATCAAAACTGTATTTTTTTTGTCTTTAAACCTTTTTGTGTCTTTGTATCGCAAAAAAGTGGCATGCTAAAATGTTGCAAAGTTTGTGCAAAAAAACCTCCCGGACTACAGAACACAAAATCACTTGAAATATATTTGAGTAAAAATGTGACAACTTTTTAAAAAGTCACAATTAGATAATTAGCCAGAAACCCCATAATGATCACTGAAAAAAAAGGGAACGCTGCAGACTTCAAAAAGGCGCAAATTAAAAGAAGAACAAGGCGCAAATGAAAAAGACTCAAAACTAGGAAAAAAAGGTGCAAATACACTAATGAATTGTCCCATAGCTTTATAACAGTGCCATAATATGCAGCTTGTGTAGGAACACCCCCCATTATAAAGGGGAACGTGACATCTAGTAGTCGGGTGGTTTTACATTTCCAGGAACAGCACAATATGGAGGTCACAGAAGATACATGAACTGTTCCTTCATTGAGGATATTTTATAAAATGAACACGCGGTATCTATACGCTATGGGGGAGTCATTTACATGAGGGTCCGCGTGGTTCATAGCAATCGTGTGGAGGTCCAGCAGAGCCTGATTTACGCCCTTTTCAATTTTCAAGGCATTCTCCATAGCATTGGTGCCATTCCCCCATTCATCGGCCTCAGATTTGTGGAGCAAAAATGGACAAAACATTTCATCAATGGCGGATAAATAACGACTTCTATCTATGGATATCTACGCACAACCTGAAGTTACATTCCCTCCAGGTTTCATAATTTCACCTGATTTGTACCTTACAGTCCAAGTGTTTTCATCATCTAGGTAGATCCAGGTATGGGAGTAAGTTAGTAGCAGCGAGGGCTTCATGCTTCTTGGAGGACCAATACCGGCTTGGGATATTTTTATGGACGTTATTCCATAATGTCTACAAGTCTCAAAAACTCTATTTCTTCAGAGCAGATATCCGTCCTGACAGACTATTGATCAACATACACTGATTGGCTGCAGAGGACATAACAAGTCATAGCAATGTCTGAAAAGTCCTGAATTTAATCAGCTGGGGATGTGCAGTAGTGGACAACCCCTTTAACTGCTTCGCAACCCTGGGATTTTCGGTTTTTGCATTTTCGTTTTTTGCTCCCCTTATTCCCAGAGCCATAACGTTTTTATTTTTTCGTCAATATGGCCGTGTGAGGGCTTATTTTTTGCGGGATGAGTTGTACTTTTGAACGACATTACTGGTTTTACTATATCGTGTACGGAAAAGCGGGAAAAAAAATCCAAGTGCGGTGAAATTGCAAAAAAAAGTGCAATACCACAGATGTGTTTTTTTTATTTTTTTTACCACGTTCACTGAATGCTAAAACTGACCTGCCCTTATTATTCCCCAGGTCATTACGAGTTTGTAGACGCGAAACATGTATAGGTTCTTTTTTATTTAAGTGGTGAAAAAAAATGTAAAAGTTTGCTAAAAAAAAAAAAAAGGCACCATTTTCCAAGACCCGTAGTGTCTCCATTTTTCGGGATCTGGGTCGGGTTAGGGCTTATTTTTTGTGCTGAAGTTTTTATTGGTACCATTTTGGGGTAGATCCGATGTTTTGATCGCCCGTTATTGCATTTTATTGCAATACTGCGGCGACCAAAAAAGTAATTCTGGCGTTTAGAATTTTTTTCTCGTTACGCCGTTTACCGATCGGATTAATTATTTTTTTATATTGATAGATCGGGCGATTCTGAACGTGGTGATGCCAAATATGTGTATGTGTTGTTTTTTTTATTATTTTATTTTGAATGGGGTGAAAGGGGGGTGATTTAAACTTTTATATTTTTTTAATTTTTTTAATATTTTTAAAAACCTTTTTTTTCACTTTTTGCATGCTTCTAAAGTCTCCATAGGAGATTAAAAGCAGCACTTGTCTGATCACCTCTGCTACATAGAGGTGATGAGCAGATCACTGCTGCAGACCCAGGGTTGTCATGCCCACGCATCGGTGACCCGCGAGTACGTGACGGGGTCACCGATGGGCAGGGTAAGTGATGCGCTTCCGGTGCGGCGATGTTAAATGCCGCTGTCAGAGATTGACAGAGATTCCACCCTCGGTTGTTGCAGGCACATGTCAGCTGTAAGAATCAGCTGACATGTGCCCGGTTCAGTATGGACTCAGCGCCGGAGCCCGCGCTGAACAGGAGGTTACAGCCTGGTGCGTACTAATATGCCACAGGCTGTAAAGGGGTTAATGAACTTGATTACTTAAAGGGGATGTCCACTAATCAAACAACCCCTTCTAAATCCCTATGTTTCTCCCCAGTAAAATAACACTTATATTCACCTTCGGTGTTGGTGTTGTACCAGCTGTCTCGGCACTGGCTCTCCCGGGACTCATGTGACATAACAATGGCACTGGCATACCGCTAATAACGGCAGACCCCGCAGCTGGTTTGCAACTGTGAGACAGGTGGCGATGTCAGCACAGGCATCGGGCCCCCCACATCCAGCATCACACTTTCAACTGTATCTGCATTCTGGAAGCAGATACAATTGAAAGGAATGATGGAGGAGGGAACCGCCTGCTCCCTCTTCCATCATTCTCCTCTGTGCTTCTGATGTCTCAGCTCAGTGGACGTGATAACATCCCAAAATCGCGTCCACTGTGCCGAGCTGAGCATAGTTTCAAACCACATGCTGCAAAGACCAGAACAGCAGGGGAATGGGGAAAGGTGAGTATTTATTTTTTTAAAATCAATAAGTAGTTTGTGAGGGCCATCATACTATTTGGAGGGCAAAGTGGAAGGCCATGAGACTATTTGTAGGGCTATTTGGGGGCCATCATATTATTTGAAAGGCTATTTGCGGGGCATCATACTATTTGGGGTGCTAAGATACTATTTTTAGGGCTGTTTTGGGGACCATCATACTATTTGGAGAACTATGTGGGGCCATCATTCTACTATTTAGAGGATTATGTGGGGAGCATTATACTATTTGGAGGGCTGTGTGGGGGCCATTATACTACTATTTGGATGGCTAGGTGTCAGGCTGTCATACTATTTGGAGGCTTATGTGGGGTCCATTATACTATTTGGAGGGCTGTGTGGTGAGGGGCATTATACTGTCTGGGCAGCTAGTACGGCCATTATACTGCTTGGGTGGATAGTGGGGGCCATTAAACTGTATGAGGCCCTTTATACAGTGTGGAGGGCTGTGCAGGGTCCATTATACTGTGTGGAGGGTTATGCAGGGGCCATCATACTGTGTTGAGGTCACTAGGGTTATCATACTTTGCATGGGATAGTGTAGGGTCACCATACTGTATGTGTGGAGGGTACAGTGAAGAAATTCACTGTGGGGGTATCTTACTCTGTTTTGTGGGGCACATTTGTTGGCTATTAAAGAGGTATCTTAGTGAGTGGGAACACTAAGAGGCTTCAACTGGGGCAAAATGTGGGGGAGATGGTGGGGGCTTAATTATTACTTCTGCTATGGGGCCCCATGTTTTCCATGTATGCTGAGGGACAGGTCCGGCGTCAGCACCTTGCGCATCGGGGCAAGTGCCGGAGCCCTGAGCAGGCGGGGGGGCCCACTCGCCGTCGCGCACCCCGGCGTGCTATGGGACCCATGAGTGGTGCGGAGCCGGTGCCAGCGCTCTCACCCCACCCGCTTGCTCAGGGCCCCGGCAGCCGGCAGCACAATACTTACCTCTCCCCGTGTCTCCACAGCAGCTCCGGTCTCTTCCGCGGCTCTGCACTGTGACGTCTCAGGTCAGAGGGTGAGATGACATCTTTACATGGTGCTCTCTCCTGAGCCGTCACAGCGGAGAGCGGGAAGACGCCGGCGACGCAGGAGTCCAGAGCAGCGGCAGCAGGTGAGGAGAAGTGAGGTGAGTTTTTGATTTTTTTTTTTTTTTATATGTATGGAGGCATGGGGCATTATATGGGAGGAACAAGTGACATCCTGCATGGGCCATTATATGGGGGGGGGACATCCTGCATGGGGCATTATATGGGGGGAACAAGTGACATCTTGCATGGGGCATTATATGGGGGGGGAGACATCCTGCATGGGGCATTATATGGGGGGGGGAAAGTGACATCCTGCATGGGGCATTATATGGGGGGTGAACAAGTGACATCCTGCATGGGGCATTATATAGGGGGGGAGAGGTGACATCCAGCATGGGGCATTATATGGTGGGGTGACATCCTGCATGGGGCATTATATGGAGGGGGGGACAAGTGACATCCTACATGGGGCATTATATAGGGGGGGAGAGGTGACATTGACGCGCCCCCAGGGCCGTGGGGTGCTCGGCAGCCATGCCTATGGATGCCGGTGAGGGATATCACGGTGGCTGGCCCGGTCCGTGGCCCAGGGCGGTCAACCAAAAAGGGGGGATATTTAATTGGGGATTATAAGAGTTCGTAACGCCACCTGTGGATTGCGGCTAAAGGGAGCCGCAGCTGCGGAGCAGTCCTCTGGAGCTGGTGTTACGGCAGCAGGGATGGTGTGGCTCTCCACAGGTAGAGCTAGCTCCAGGGCAGTGTAGGAAGTGTAAGTTGCACTGGGCGTTGTAGTGCAGGGGAAAAGATGGTGCAGATGAAAGAATGGACAGAGGCAGCACGGTTCAGTCATCAGATTCTTTACTCACAGTTCTTATGACAGTTCCACTGGTGCACTGTATGGGTGCTAGCCTCCCACGTCGCGCTGCGTTCACCAGGCAATGGTTCAGTTCTTCCTCAGGCAGATTAGGAGTAGTGTTGAGCCACCCCCGTAGTGTTCGGTTCGGTTCGGTTCGTCGAACACCGGTATGTTCGCCGAACTGTTCATCGAACTGTTCGTCGAACACCGTCGTTCACCGTTAAAACCAATGGCAGGCAAACAAAAACACATAGAAACACATAGCAAACACCTTCAAAGGTGTCCAAAAGCTGACAAACTGCTCAGAAGACACAACTAACACATGGAAAAGTGACAAGTACATATAGTCATGCGAAAAGAAAAGAGATGGAGGAGTAAAAGGAGGGGGAGACACAGATATAGGCATGTCATGCCCTTCTAAAATCAAGAAAGGCTGGAGTAAAAATCTAAAATCAGCCTACCAACACCCAGACGTCGTGACAAGAAAATTAAAAAAAGAAATATCTTTAGGTAGAATGGCGGTTCCATTCAGAACACTTTCCTTACAAGACGTAGTGGTATCCCCGTTATGAGTTGTGCCAAAAACGGAACCCAATACATTTGGACTAATCCACCATTTGTCATATCCAAGGGGCAGGTCAGTAAACGACAACATCGACGCGGAACCAAGTACAGTAGTATATACTGTACATCCTTTGACAAGGCAATCAGGCGGATCAAGAAGTTGGGAAGGGTCAACCTAATGGCCAAAACAGACATTGATGCGGCGTTCCGGTTACTTACTACCTGTGCCTCCGAATAGTGTCCACCTATTGGGCTGCTTCTGGGAAGGAGCATACTATATAGATCGCTGTTTGCCCATGGGGTGGTCCAGATCCTGCTCACTATTTGAGGCATTTAGTTGCTTCCTCGAATGGGTTGTAATGGACGTTTCTAAGGGGGCACATATTATCCATTACCTTGACAACTTCTTATGCCTGGGCCCAAAAGATTCGCCACAGTGTGAATACATGTGGTAGTCCACCTGTGAGAAGGAGAGAGCTGGAGGGAGAGCGGACACCACCGAGCCGAGGGGTTAGATGGAGAACGGAAGAAGGAAAGAGGGCGAGGGATGGTAAGGGAGTACAGTGGAAGGCCGACCTGAGCTCCCCCACGTTCCTGCTGGGCGGGGAACAGCCCTGGGAAGAAAAGCCGCTTGCGCATCCCTTTGAGGTTACGGGCGCGAGCGGGCAGAGGGACTACGCTGGAGTGCGAAGCCGACACGGCCAGTCCGTTCCTGCCCGTGCGACCTCCGTGTCGCCGGGTTGGTGCCAGAGCCGTGGTGGACCCTGACGGCCAGCCCCCCTCTCCCAATACTGATGCCTGTCCGCTGGTGGGTCGAGCCCCCCCACGATGGGGGGGGAGTAACATCTGCAGAAGAAAGACCATCTTCCAGCCAAACTAAGATGTCTACTTCTTTTCGTGGACAATGTGATACGATCCCTTTCTTACGGACACGCCCATCGCTACAAATTCCAGATGAGGCACAAAAACAGCAGGTGCTTCAACGGATATCAACATCACAAATACTCCAGTCCTCAGAGTTGTCACCCCAATCACACTTGCTTCCTCACAGCTCCCAAGTCTCCAGCTGCCCGTCTGAGTATGGGGTAACACAGATGGTTGAGTCTGCACAGCTGTTTACTCATACTATAGCCTGGGAAACGGAGGTCTGCTCCAGAGCTTCTGTTAATCCAGACGAGGAAATGTTCTGCACTGATGCCCAGAATCTTTATGAGTCGGATCCAGGACCAGATGAAGAAGGTTCTGAGCATAATGTAGACCCTCGTTCCCAAACTGTAACTCCTGTTGGTGGAGACAATGATGAAGACGATGATGAGACTCAAATACCTGATTGGAGCGACAACTTGACTTTTCGGTCAGGGCAGGAAGAGGTTGGCTCTGAGGACGACGGGTGTGAGAACACACAGGGTGATGATGACGAGGTTGGAGATCCCACTTACTGTCAACCCACAGTCAGCCAGTCGATGAGGTCAGCAGAGGAGGTGGAGGATGATGCTATTGACGACGATGTTAGGTTGCGCCTTCCTGGACAGAGACAGAGTACTGGAAGCACATCAACAACTGCATCCTCAACCAGAACTCTGCCTCTGACAACAAGTCGTGGTGGCTCTTCAGGTCGCATGGGCTCTAAGCCTTGCATAGCCTGGGCAATTTTCAGATCGATAAGGAAGACCCAACTCGTGTTATCTGTAATATTTGTCACCAAAAGCTAAGTAGAGGCCAAAAAATCCATAGTTTGAGTACTTCATGCATGAACCGTCACATGGATATGAAGCATAAGTTGCAGTGGGAAGCTCACTGTGCTACAATGCGGCCTAGCGGGCCGGGCCAACCACCGTCTGCCCCATCTTGTGCATCCGCGGCCTCTTCATCCTCTGTGACTTGGGGTACAGCAGTCACACATGTTTTTGGACGCAGACCTGCCTCCTCTTTACCCGCAACAGCCAGTGTGATTGGCAGGTCATCATTTCATTTGGAAGTGGAAACACCAGCTGGTGTTGAGCGCTCTCCAACATCGAGAGCACCACCTTTGGATCAAGGCAACCTAACTTTTCCGCCTGCATCTTCCTCACAGACCGGCAGCTTGCCGGGGACACCCTACTCAACCCCGTCTAAGCACAACAGCCAGCCCTCGGTCCCTCAGATGTGGACAAGTAAAAGACCATTTCCTCCTAGCCATGACAAAGCTAAGAGATTGAATTTCACCATCTGCAAGCTGTTGGCTACAGAAATGCTGCCTTTCCGCCTGGTGGACACAGAGGATTTTCGAGACCTTATGTCCGTCGCAGTGCCCCAGTACCAGATGCCCAGTCGGCACTACTTCTCAAAGAAAGGTGTGCCTGCGCTACACCAGCATGTTGCACACAACATCACCGCTTCTTTGAGAAACTCTGTGTGTGACAGGGTGCATTTCACCACAGACACTTGGACGAGTAGGCATGGACAGGGGCGTTACATGTCGCTGACTGGGCACTGGGTAATTATGGTGACAGCAGGACAAGGGGCTGCTGTCCAAGTCTTGCTGTCCCCATGAGTTGTGCGTCAATCCTCTTTATCTAGAAGTTCCTCCACTGCTTCTGCCTCCTCAACCTCCTCTCGGTCCTCCACCTGCACCCAAAGCCTGTCTGGTAATGCCACCCGCTTTCTAACTGCGCAGAAGGAATCCTGCACAATGCCTTACTATGCTGGCAGCACGGCTCAATGGCATCAGGCGGTGTTTACTTTGAAATGTCTGGGAAATGTGAGTCACACAGCTGAGGAGTTGTGGTCAACTCTGGAGACCCAGTTTCATGAATGGTTGTCTCCACTGGACCTGCAACCAGGGAATGCCGTGTGCGACAATGCTGCAAACCTGGGTGCGGCCCTTCGCCGGGGCAATGTCACACACGTGCCTTGTATGGCTCACGTGTTGAACCTGGTTGTCCAGCAATTTTTAGCCCACTATCCCGGACTAGATGGCTTTCTGCAGAGGGCACGGTCGCTGTGTGCTCACTTCCGCCGTTCGCATCCTGCAGCTCAACGACTTACATCTCTACAGAAGTCGTTGGGCCTGCCAGTTCACCGGCTGAAATGCGATGTGCCGACATGGTGGAATTCAACTCTGCACATGTTGCAGCGACTGTGGCAGCACCGACAAGCCCTGGTGCAATACATTCTGACGTATAGCCTGGGCCAACGAGATCCAGAGGTGGGGCAAATCACGCTGCAGGAGTGGTCTCAGATCAGGGACCTATGCACCCTTCTGCACAGTTTTGAAATGGCGACGAAGATGTTTAGTGCTGACGATGCCATTATCAGCATGACTATTCCGGTCATTTACATGCTGGAGCACACGTTAAACAGAATTCGGAGTCAGGTGGTGGGACAAGAGGAGGTGGAAGAAGTAGAGGAGGAGTCTTTTGCAGAAGGTATAACATCTCTAAGGTCCAGAAGGTCGGCAGCACCAAGGCGGCAGGCATGGGAGGGTGGGGGAGAGGGATTAACCAGAGTGCATGGTAGCAGCCAAACTGTTGAGGAAGGTGCAGGAGCCGAGGAAGAAGTGGAGGACGAACTGGCGATGGGCATGGAAGACTCATCAGATGAGGGAGACCTTGATCACATTTCTGTTGTGCGAGGTTGGGGGGAGAGGGCAGAGGAAGGAAGGATGATTCTTACCTTGCTACCAACACAACAAGGACTTGGTCCTCCTGGATGCGCAAGACACATGAGTGCCTTCTTGCTGCACTACCTGCAACATGACCCTCGGATTGTCAGAATTCGAAGTAATCCCGACTACTGGGTTGCCACACTCTTAGATCCCCGGTACAAAAGTAAATTTGCCGAAATAATTTGTGCCATAGAAAGGGATTCACGCATGCAGGAGTATAAGCAGAGGCTCTTGCAGAATCTTACATGTGCTTTTCCACAAAACACCAGTGGTGCACCTAGTGAATCTCACAGTTTTAACTTGCCAACCGTGAGACTGTCGAGTCTTCATCACTCAAACCGTAACAGTAACACAGTATCTGCTGGTAACAGCAATTTTGTGGAATCGTTTCACCACTTTTTTAGACCATCCTTTGCAAGGCCACAGGAGACAAGAAGTCTGACACATAGTCAACGCCTAGAGAGGAATGTACAGGAGTATCTCCAAGTGAACATCGAAGCCATGACTGTGTCACTGGACCCTTGCTCATTTTGGGCTTCTAATCTGGAAAAATGTCCGGAGCTTGCCACTCACGCCTTGGAGATCTTGTCATGCCCTGCAGCCAGCGTTCTCTCTGAACATGTGTTCAGCGCTGCTGGTAGTGTGCTGACAGATAAGCGTACGCGGCTGTCCACTGAGAATGTAGACAGACTCACGTTCATAAAGATGAACAAATCATGGATCTGCAAGGACTTTTCTACCCCTGTGTCATCCTGGGGAGACTAAAAGCTTGAGGATTTGGTAAAATCACCTCACCAACCGTTTTAAACAACTCTGGGGCAATTGATGCCACTTAAGTGGTGTCTGTGCCACAATTTTTGGAAAAAATGGGGACTCTTTTTGGAGTTCCCTTGCTGTGTGTTACGTGATGTTGGCATAGTCAATTCCAGGTGGGTTGGGTCGCTCCCCCCCTTTTAACCGTAAGAAACTACATACACTATGGCTTGGGGTAACACAGATGGTTGAGTCTGAAGAGCTGTTTACTCAGAGGTCTGCTCCAAAGCTTCAGTGTCTGCTAGTCAGCGTAGTAGCCCAGCTCTGAAGCAAGCTACACCGCCTGTGTATCTAATAAGAATTTTTAACTGCATCTAGCCTAGGCAATACTTTGGGTGTAGTAGCCCAGCTGCGATGCAAGCTACACCGCCTGTGTATCTAATAAGAATTTTTAACTGCATCTAACCTAGGCAGACTGTGGGGACCCTCAACCAAACCCAGACGCTCAGCCCCCCTACCGCCCCCCTTTCCTTGACAATACAATATTGTAACTCTTACAACTGGATGGGTGAGGATCGGTCACAGCTTTATTAACTCTTTATACTCATTCCATTAGAAAGGCATTTTATTTCTAAAATAATTCAGCTTGTTGCAGAATGCCCTGTGTCTCCACACCGGCAAGTTGACCAACAAGTGTAACTCTCCAACATGTCCTTTCTATTTCCAGGCCACGGAGGATCCTGCGTACTCGTATGCAGGACTCTGACCCCCATCCATCACTCTTAACGCTTGTTCCACTCCGTCCTAGAGTCCTGACAGGAATATGTCCAGTCCAATATCCATTAAGTGAACACCGTCGGGCCGTATGAGGCCTGCTTTATCTCCTTCCAGTTGTCGATGTCGTATCACTACACCGCCTCTGTCTCTTCTAAATTTTGCCACCCGAATATTTATTACCCGCCTTGTCCGTTTGATGGCCGTGATGACTCGCGCACCTTGCCATACCGCTATAGGCACAATCTCTGACCATACTATAGTTAGTTTTGTGAAAAATTCTCTGAAGCGCTCAGTGTCTAGTTTCATTATTGCCATTAGTTATGCGTTCTTGTGATGACCTAGGTCATTTCCCCCGGCCTGTATAACTAAGATGACCGGACCTCTTGCCTCTCTCCCTACCTTGATTACCTCCTTTAGTACCTGTGGCCATTGCAAGCCTCTAATACCTCTCCAGTTGAAATATGTGTTATGAAACTCTAATTTCCTCCCACCTGGACAGACTTTTGCCCTTTTTTCTGCCCAATATATATACGAGTGGCCTATCACCCACACAGTTGGCTTAGCGTCACCTGTAAAAGAAACAAACCATGTTAGGATAACATGTCCGGTCTTATGTATCTCGCCAAACACGTGGATCGCCATCTCCCTATCCTCTGAACTTCCATTTCTGACAGTCCTGCTCTTGCTGCTTCCTCGGCCGCGCCTATGCGGAATGAGTGTGTCCCGTAATCTTTGGGGTGGTTCTCTGCCGATGTTAGGCATTTATTAAATATAGCTTGGAACTGGTATCTTGATAATGGTGTTCCATCTATGTGTGATAGGAAGAAATTACTTTCTGATCTGATGGTTATATATGTTTTTACTATTGTTACCCGACTGTGTACCGTTTGTGGGTTGCAGAAGTACCCAAGTGCCCCTGCCCGCTGGAACCGTTTTTGATTTGCGTATGCGTAGACGTATTGCATTATTGGCTATGACTACGTCCTGGTGTAATAAGCCTCCACTGGTGGTAATTTTGGATTGAGGGACTAATTTGCTTATGCATAGCGCCCCGAAGAAGGCGATCGCAAATGCAGTAGACAGTAGTGTAGCTTCAAATTGTGAGTGTCATGTTAATTGTGTTAGGGATATGATGTGAGAAATCAGTTTTAGTGACACGGGACGGGACGTCTACACTCCTGACTTGGCTGACCCCTTTTCCACCCTTTTATGGATTGTCCGATGATGAATCTCTTTGTCACATCTCCCCAATTCAGTAGTTGGAAGTGAAATGCTACTCCGGTCAGACACCGCTGCGCTGACGCCCCTGATATGCCCCTCATCATTAGCTGGTGGAGAAATTCTATGGTGACTTGTAATCTGGCTTGTTCACATTGGTCAACCCGTCTGCCTGCTACTAGTCGTGTCCACTCTTCCCATGCGTCACCGTATGCTTGCCACGTCGACGGGGCAACTGACGCTCTGATTAATGGCATCAACTATTCGCCACTAGATCCCATAGGGAGGGTGGGCAACTGTTGCCCGATGGGTGGGCGTTGGGGAGGAGCTCTGTGAAAATCTGCCAATTGAATTGTGATAAAGCGTTAGCAGCAGCGTTAGACCCCTCAGCATCGTGGCTAGCGCGGACCCATACATTGTGTTTTAGGCACAGCAATGCTAGCCGGCGTAGTAGGCTTAGCACTGGGAGAGACGATGATGCCATCTTGTTAATGCAGTGCGCTAGGCTGGTGTTTTTTGCTATGAAGCGTATATTTTTGTTAGCCAGGCGTGTGCCCCATATTTCTATTGCTACCACTATTGTGTAGAAAAATTATTTTCCGGGCTAGATGCAGCTAAAAATTATTATTAATTTCAAAGCTGGTGGAGCTTGGTATAGATGGCCTAATACAATGAGTACCACACACTGCTACTATGCCCAAAATTATTTTCCGGGCTAGATGCAGCTAAAAATTACTATTAATTTCAAAGCTGGTGGAGCTTGGTATAGATGGCCTAATACAATGAGTACCACACACTGCTACTATGCCCAAAATTATTTTCCGGGCTAGATGCAGCTAAAAATTATTATTAATTTCAAAGCTGGTGGAGCTTGGTATAGATGGCCTAATACAATGAGTAACACACACTGCTACTATGCCCAAAAGGTTTTACTTGGCTAGGTGCAGTAAAAAAATTGTATTACATGCACAGGTGGTGTAGCTTGCAACACAGATAGGCTACTCCACTGACTAACACACACTGCAAGAGGCCCAATAGGATTTGCTTAGCTAGATTTAGCCAAATGCTGTGAAAAACACTTGCACAGCACTAAAACAGACCTGCCTGGCAAAAAGTCCTAGGAAATGCTGTAACCAAGCCCTCAAAAGGTCTGCAATTACAACTAGTCCCTTCTCTCAACCTATCTGTCTATTTAAGAGCAAATTCGCTTGCAATTCACACAGTTAGAAAGTATAGTGCCCACAGCAGCAGCGGTGCTGATAGGCTGACAGACTGCACCTCCCCACTGTAAATGCGGGAAAGAAAAAAAACAATGGAGATCTTCATTATTTCTGCAGAGATCCATCCCCTGCCCCTCCCCCCGCCCACTGTACACTCAAACTGTGTATTAACATTGATTAACAGCATTACTGTGAAAAAATCCAGTTACGATTTTGGTGCACGAACAGTTATCGAACATAACCTCGAACAGCCGGATTTTTTTCGAATCGTTCGTGTTCGTCGAACAGCTCGAACACTGCCCAAAACAGCTCGAATTTGAGATTGGCGAACAGTTCGAGTCGAACACCGCTCATCTCTAATTAGGAGTACCTGACAGAACCCAACTTTCTTGTGTTCCTAGCTAGACCGTCTTCACGCTGGGTCTTTCTCCCTCCTGCCCTGCGCTTCCCCACTCTCAATCCCGCTCGGGTACTCTGAAGTCCCTCCTGTCACATCGGAGTTCCCGGACCTGCTTGACCCTCACGGGGATTAGAATGAGGCTTCGGCAACTGACTATATAAGCCAGAAGCCTCCGGGTTTCCCAGCCGAGACTTAGAGTAACAAGGCTGGACCAGGGGCCGGTCCCCTTCTAGCGGCCTACGATCCCTCTGTCTTCTGACAGATTCGGGGCGTACGGGTGCCATCCTGCACTCGCCGTACCCCCTGGGATCCCTTCTATAGATCGGAGCCTACTCCTCTGCTCACCTCCTGGACCTCTAGGACTAGGCCCTACTTGTGGAGCAGAGCTCCTAATGAGACTCTGCTCCCTGACTGTTCTTCTGAACTGTCCTCTCACTGACTGACCTTCCACCCTAAGATGGCTTCCCTATATATACTTCACTCTCCTAGTGCTCCCCCTAACTACTTCCTCCACCCACACCCACTACTGGTTCCCCCTACCTTTGGGTTCCCCCCACTCCAGCCAGGGTCAGGGCTCAGCAGAAAACACATTGCATCTTGCCCTTCCAGCCGGCCTGGAGTAGTGTAGTGTTGGATGCAGGTGTTGGGGTTCCGGGCAGCACTCCCTCCTTACCTGAGAGAAGGAGACACCACACCTCTGGGTGAGGTGCAGTACCTCTGTGGCGACTGAACCCTCAGGGGCGCCACAACATCCTGAATAGGGCATTATATGGGGGGGGGTGACATCCTGCATGGGGCATTATATGGGGGGAACAAGTGACATCTTGCATGGGGCATTATATGGGGGGGTGACATCCTGCATGGGACATTATATGGGGGGGGACAAGTAACATCCTGCATGGGGCATTATATGGGGGGGTGACATCCTGCATGGGGAATTATATGGGGGGGAAACAAGTGACATCCTGCATGGGGCATTATATGGGGGGAGTGACATCATATGGGGGGAAGTGACATCCTGCATGGGGCATTATGTGGGGGCACAGCCTGAATGGGGCATTATGTGGGGGCCAGTATTCTGTATGGAGCATTATATGGGGGCCAGTATTCTGTATGGAGCGTTATATGGGGGCCAGTATCTTCTATGGAGCGTTATATGGGAACCAGTATCCTGTATGCAGCGTTATATGGGGCCCATAATACTGTATGAAGGACTATGTGGTGCCCATTATACTGTGCGGAAGACTATGTGGGGTCATTATTCTGTATGGAGCAATATATGTGTGGCGCCCTGCTCCCCACAGGTGCCACAGAACCCTAGAGGGTACATGGATGGACTTCTCCACAAGAGGCCCTCACTACATACAAACACCTCCACCCTTCCACCTCATACCAGCAGAAGGAGCCCGTTAGGGACATATATATATGGAGGATGGAGCCAGGCAGCTCAGTTAGTTAGTTAGTTAGTTAGTGAGTAGTCAGAGAGAGTGTGCTGACGCTGGGAGAGCAGTGAAGCTGCAGCATCGCTGGCTGCTGTGCTTGGGCGAGCCAAGGCCTACAGCACGAGTTGAAGCCTAGTGAGGGCCCCGAGTGTGGCCGATGGCAAAGAGGAGAGGAGAGAGGAGTTAAGGGGGCAGAGGAGCGTACCAGGCTCACCCCGAACTATACACCGGACACCGGGTCCACGCCTACAGGATCCCTTTATACCCAGTAACGACCACCAGATACCTGGAGGACTACAAGTCCCAGGTCGACCAACGCTGACTACAGTACCAGGGTTAGGAGTCATGGAGGCCCCAGCGTCCAGGGAGAGTGATCTCCAAGAGAAGGCCCTACCACCAGGCCAGCAGGTGTAAGAGAGAGAGAGCTAGTAATCAAGCCAGGCCTAGCTCCAGGCAGGTCAGAAGCTTAGCAAGTGAAAGCAACGGATCAGGAGGCCCTATACCCGCTCACTGGGGAGAGGTCCAGAAGTGCACCCTTCGTACCGAGTACCCTGGACCATACCAGCATCTTCATCAGTAAAGGTACAGAAGCGAACCCCCGTGTGAATATCCGTCATTTCTCCCTGAACCGTCCTGGCCGTCTCTCACCTGTTCCACCATCCATTCCCCCATGCTGCCCTGAGGCCCGCTCCACCTGTGGGGAGCCGTTCCATCATAAGCTGACCTACCATCTGCCTCAGAGGACTGTCGCAGAGCTGGTAATCCTTACCAGGCACCACAGGTGGCGTCACAAACTATTCCAAAACCCCATATAAACCAATTTCCCCTTTCTTTGTTGACCGCCCTGGGCCACGGACTGGGCCAGTCACCTTGATATCCCCCTCCAGCATCCATAGGCCCGGCTGCCGAGTACCCCACGGCCCTGGGGGCGCGTCATATGGGGCCCATAATACTGTATGGAGGACTATGTGGTGCCCATAATACTGTATGGAGGACTATATTGTCCGGTTTGCGCTGCAAGGATTGGCTAGTTTCTGAGCTATTGTGGAATTTACAATAGATATCACTCATGTAATGTAAGAAGTAAAATCTTTGCATTGTACTATATTTATATTTCTCTACGGTATCTGTGCATGATGATCACCACATCGTGGTATGTTAAAGGGGCCCACTGAGACTCTTTTGCCCAGGGCCCACAATAACCTGGAGCCGGCCCTGCTGAGGGAAGGTGATGAATCATGAATTAGCTGAATGGAGCTCAAAAGAATAAAAACAAGAGTAGTTACTTCTCCAGTCAGACCAAACTCACTGATAGATTCCCAGTTAACTCATAGTGCAGCCAGCAATATAAATCTTGGTTTACACTGTTGATATATAAACTTATATTATTTGTGATTCTGCTATTACTATGATGTGGCGTTCTCATCGCAGGCATTGATACCATGTAAAGGCCTCACAATGTGGGTATAAATAACTAAATTGTTTATTGCAGGCACAGGTTGTCATACTAACCAGTAAACCTCCATGCCATACTGGTTCTCCAATATCAAGTGATCAGAGGGTCTTAATTTCTGATTATTACTTTGTATGTGATTGGTTATCTATATATTAAAGACAACCTGTCCCTTGATGAAGAAACTTAGGTTAAATACCCTGTTTACATTCGTGAGCTCCCCTCATTCTGCAGGTCTTTTAGCTTTTGTGCTGCATCGCTCCATTGCAGACATATTCATATTTAATGCTTTTGAAGTGCAATATGTGAAATCTCTGCTTGTAGTGCAACTGGGCATTTCTTCAGAGTCTTCTCTGAAGGCGTGCAACTTCACCCTTTCCTCCCAGATGCTGCTAATCACATCCTGGTAGCTGATCTATCAGTAGAAAATGCTGCTGAACTGTGATTGGCAGTGTCTGGGAGGGGTAAAGCGCACCTACCCCCCAGAGAGAACTCTGAAGAAACACTCAGTTGATCTGCAAGCAGAAATTTCACATGCTGCGCTCCCAAAGAAACAAATGTGAATATCTCTGCAATGGAGCGATGCAGCGCAAAATGGAAAAGAATGGCAGAATCAGGGGAGGTCAGGGATTTTACAAGGATTTTCACTCAACTTTTTTTTGAGTAAGTGACAGGTCCTCTTTATGTACGGAATGTGCAATATAGGCTACCATACATACTGGACTAATGTTGGCTGTACCTGCTGATATCTAATCCAACAGTCTAATGTGTATTTAGGCCTCCAAATTCTCCCCCCAACAAATGATGTTGGGGGAGATAAGGGTCCAACATATCCAATTGAAGACTGCCGATCATTTTGTCCCTGGTGAGATAAGCCTCCACCAGAGGAGTCTGGAGAGTTTGATATCAGCTGAACAATCTAAGAGGCCCCTTAGTTGAGTTTAATCATTTTCGGGCATATACACCTACCGGAGACGTAGTATACTCCCTAAAATGATGCATGGAAGAATGCACGTTCACTCTATTGGCACCATGGTCCCATCGGCGCATAAGTCTGAATCCCGTTTTGTGGGGGATTCGGATAGAAGCCCTAACGGGACCAACAAACGGGTGCCAAAAGGCAAAGTGATAGTGACTCGCCCCCTGGGCCTTGGGGCACTCGGGACCGGGCTTCAGGGCAATGCTGGGAGTAGTAGTGGCGACCCGGTCCCGAGGCTCAGGGTGGTCAGACCAGTGGCAGTCTCTTATATGTTTTAGGTAATGTCCGACTACGCCACCCGTGGATTGCGGCTATCATGAACCGCCGCTGCAAGGCAGTCCCCTGAGGCTGATGGTGTGTGCAGCTGAGTTAGTATAACTCCCCACGGGAAGAGTGTAGCCCCAGGGCAATGTGGAAGATGGTGGGGGTGATGGTGCAGGGAGTCCTAGTACCGTTAGTGCTGGTGAAGTAAAAAGCACAAAGACAACATGTTGCAGTTCAAGGTCTTTTACTCACAGTTCGTATACTCCAAGCCACTTCTGTACAGGTAGTGACTGCCCAAGCCGTGCTGCGTCCACCAGGTGAGGGGCTCGGTCAACCCCCAGGCAATTCAGGAGTATGGCACAGGACTCCCTTCTATCCTTCCTCTGGCTCGTGCCCCACCAGTGACCAAGCTTTTGTCCAGCTGCCACGGATCTATGCGGGCAAACGTGGGCCCCGTTTCCCGCTATCCTATATGGTGCCTTCCTAGCAAGGTTTAGCAGGGGGTCGCACCAAGTGATGATCACGACCTCCGGTTCTTGGCTGAGGATTATTTGCCTCCACCAACTTGGGATCCGGTACCCTTTTCTTGCCTGACCCGTCACCCGTAATTTCCTGGGTCCTTAGGGTCCCTTCTGCCTTCTTGTTTCTGAGCCCTTCTGTTTCTCTGTCACTCCTTCTCCTTTCCTGTTCCTTCTTCTCCTCCTTCCCTCGGCCTCTTCTCCAGGCCTACTTCTCCTTCTCCTCCCAGGCTCCGGCCTTCACCCTAGACCCGCCTTTGAGTGGAGCTCCTACAGAGCCTCCGCTCCCTGTCTTCTCCTCTCTCTGACTGTCTGACTGAACTCTGATCTAAGATGGTGCCCACCTTATATACCTTCCCCTAGAGTGTGAGCTCAGGTGACCAGCAACCAATGAGCTCCTACCTATGCTCAGAAACCGTCCCCTTCTGCTCCTACATCACTGGGTTTTCCTCCCCCCTCCCCACTCTAGCCAGGGACATGATCTGTCATGCCTGCATTACTGTTTAAATGGGAGCACCGTTGAGCTGTCCCCCGGAAATGGGGTGTGTGTGATGCATGCAGCTAACTGAGCCCCGGTCCATACTCCATCCTTACCCGGGAGTGGAATATCACACCTCTGGCAGAGGTGCAATACCCCTGTAGTGGCCGAACCCTCAGGGCGCTACAATAGCACCCTGTGTCCAACGCCTCAAGAGTTTTAATGATTTGGATAGGAGCTCTAAAAAGTTTTTCATAACCAAAGAAACATTTGTACAGACATTCACTTTAGTCTTCCAGACTCTTCCAGTACCATGGAACAGTTTATCTGTCAATTGTCCAGTTACCTTTAAGCCTGTAAAAAAAAGGAGGGATTAGAAAGACAATTGCTGAAAATCCCAAAAGTTTAAAGTAATATCTTATGTAAAACAGCTTGAATTAAAGGGAATCTGTCAGGGGGTTTTAGCTATGTAAACTGAGAGCAGTTTATTAGACTCTGTACTATAGTTTTAATACATCAGTGTTTTATCGGCAGGAGATTATCACTGCAGGACAGGGTCTCTGGTGCACAGCAGTCCAGCTAATCTGTATAACCCCGCCCCCACGACTGATTGGCAGCTTGCGGACAGTGCACACAGTAAGCTGCCAATAAGTGGTGTTATAGCGGGGTTATATTCTGACCACTGCTACATATACAACAGAGAAAACAGGGATTCTATCAAAACTGCACCAAGCAGCCCAATATGTGACCCATCCCTAGAATCAGGGTCTCTGCCCATACATCATGCTGATCTCAGATTACACAGCAGAAACATTCAAAATTTCGATCACATCTAGATACGTTTTGTTTCAAATGCAGGGATTAAATAATGTATATTCTGTAATTGTCCAAAAACTTCTGGACCTAATAAATAGCCCTCCATCCATTATCAAATATAAAGACATCTTAGAGAAAAAGAGTATATTCTGGGTTTTAATTAGTAAAAAATATGTAAGTTATACATTCCCTTAAAGAATATGGACACTAGAATTGGGTGCATCGATTTTTGGGACTCCGGTTCTTTGGCCAGGTTATTAGTCTTATTTTCCAGAATCCCCATGCGCAGCTTTTGATTAGCCAGACTGGCACGACATCACTTCCCAATTATGATAACATGCCAACCCGGCTACTCAAAAGTTGTGCTGGAGATCCAGGAAGGTAAGAAATTTGTGAACCTTCCATCCAGCGGACTATTGACGTTGGCCAACGGACCAGAGTCCTGCAAATTGATCCACCCAACTTTAATGGACACCTTTCACAAGGAAAAAATTATTTAATGCCAGTTATACTAATAAAAACTTACAATAAAAATGTTGATGTTGTTTGAAAAGATTTTCCAGTTACAATTTTGACTGCGATTTTTTTTTTATTTAAGTTTTAATTCTAGCCACTAGATGGCAGCCTGCTAGAAGAAGACAGTGAAATGTTCTGTATTGCTTGTGTTCCTGAGGCGCCAGTTAATATAAAATGTAATATAAAAATTAGACTATAATAATTTATTGTAGTATTTATATTATTAGATGGCATAACATTAAAGCTTACACCTTTATCTGTATTAAACACATTCGCTTTCACTGTACTTTAGATGCAATTATTATTATTATTATTAGATTATATATTATACTATTATTATATATTATATTATTATTGTTATATTATTGTTATGATTGTTATTATTAATATTATTATTATATTATATATTATTATATTATTATTATTTTATTATATATTATTATGTTATTGTTATTTTTATTAATAATATTATTATATATATATATATATAAATTTTATATTTGATTTTCTCACTTTTTTAACCACTTTAAATTTTTATACTGAACAACGAGATACTTTTTAACAATTTTACGCTTATACTTGGTTATTATCGTTATAAAATTTACTTTTTGTGTCTATTATCAGTAGCTTTTTCTTAATATGGATAATACTTTCTTGGCATTGCAATTTTAGTGTTGAGGAATGTATATGTAGGCAGTACTGTGCAAAAGTTTTAGACAGCTGGATAAAAACTAGAAATCTTAATAGTTTATTTTTAATAATTAACCCCTTCACGTCAAGGCCAATTTCCGCTTTTTGCGCTTTTGTTTTTTCATCCCCTTCTTCCCAGAGCCATAACTTTTTTTTATTTTTCTGTCCACATAGACTTATTAGGGCTTGTTTTTTTGCGGGATGAGTTGTACTTTTGAATTACTTCATTCATTTTACCAAATAATATACTAGAAAACAGGAACAAAATTCCAAGTGGGGAGTAATTGCAAAAAAACCCTCAATTTTGATATTTTTACGGTGTACAATGTATAATTAAAATGACCTGACAATATGTTTTTCCTCATCGGTACAATTGTGGAGATACCAAACATGTCCAGTTTTTTTTTGTTTTGTTTTTTTGTGGTGAAAAAAAATCTGAAGTTTGAGGAAAAAAAATTTGGGGAGTTGTGTCATCATTTTCTGAGACCCGTAACGTTTTCATTTTTCGACTGATGGCTTAATTTTTTGCGGGGGTTAGATGATATTTTTACTGAGACAATTGTTAGATAGATGATGTTTTGATCCCTTATTATAGCATTTTTTGTGGTATTGCGGCGACCAAAAAAATTTAATTTTGGCGTTCTTGAATTTTTTTCGTTTACACTGCTTACCGACTGGGTTAATTATTTTAATATTTTGATATATTGGACTTTTCTGAACGCTGCGATACCAAATATGTGTATTTTTTAATCTTTATTATTAATAGAGGAAAAGGGGGGATTTGAACTTTTATATATTTTTTCTTTTTTCATATTTTTAAAACATTTTTTTTTTACTTTTCATTGTACTTGTTAGTCCCCTTAGGGGACCATAACCTGCGATTGACTGATTGCTGGTGCTTTATACAGTGATGCCACAGCATTGATGTATATAGTAAAAATAAAGGTCTCCTATGAAGTTCGTCCACAGACCCCCTGCTGTCATGGAAACCCATGATCACTTCACGGGGGTGCCAATGGGCACTCACCCCCCATGCCAGCGAGAGTTAAATGTCGCTGTCAGAGTCTAACAGCGACATTTAACAGGTTAACAATCGCGGGTGGGACTTCGCGCTACCCATGATTGTTAGAGGCAGGTCCTCATTGTTTTTACAATTCTAACCATTATATTGAGACATCCCCTTTGACTGGGCACAAGGATAAAGCAATATGGCAGAGATTTATGAAACTTGTCTTGGTTGCCTGTAGCAACCAATCACAGCGCAGCTTCCATCTCTTACAGTGCTCTTATAAAATTAAAGCAGCTCTGTGATTGGTTGCTATGGGCAACCAGGCCTGTTGTTTATGTTACCAATTTTAATTCTCCGCCATGCTGCTTTATCTTTAATAATCCTTTCACCATTATCTTGCCATGCAAACTGGCTGTCAATCCCATGATGATCAAAACGCTTGTTCATGGGGAGAGATTACCTTTTACGCGGCATAAAAAAAAATCATCGTTTTCGACGGTGTATCGTCCTGTGTAAGCACGACTCGCGCTGCCGAGAACAATGGCAGCCTATGCGTACTGAGCGCTCTAGTGCACACCATTCGCTTTGGTCTCGCTGTATACACAGGCATTGAAACAATCGCCGATCAGTAAAAGTTTACCGATCGGCGGTCGCATCGTGACGCCAGCTGGTCACGGACCCTAAGGTTGTAGAGAAAGGCATGGACCGCACACGCAAAATGAATAAAATTTTGAGGGTATGTGCCCAAGTAGCGTTTTACAAGCGTATATGCTGTGGAATTTCCGCAGCGTAAACGCTTGTAAAACGCTTGGTAATCCGTCCCCCATGGTCCCCAATGAGAATCCGCAATTTCAATGCCCATGTTGTGGATTTTTCCACAGCGTTTTTGATGCGCTCAAAAATCCGCAGCATGTCCATTAATTTTGCGTTTACGCATGCGGAATTGCCTTGTCAATGCAATAAAAAACGCAAGGCAATTCCGCATGTCCCAAACGCCTCTAAAACGCGTGAAAAACGCTTGCCAAATTCCGCAAGCGTTTTTCCGGGAAAGGACATGCGGAAATGAAGCAGAAATTTTCTGCTTCATTTCTGCAACGTGGGCACATAGCCTTACCCTTTATATCCTTGCACATTCCACTGTGATCATAAATTAGCTGAGAGGAGGTCAGAAAAAGACAGATAAAAGAGTTACAAATTCACCATCCTAGCTGACTCACTGACAGACACTCACTTAGCTCATTCTGCAGCCAGGATAAGGCCACAGCCCCACTATCAGTATTTGGTCAGTATTCGGTCAGTATTTTTTCTTAGGAGTGGGTGATCAATGCAGAATTGGTGACTTGTTTCTATTCTACCTTTTCTCTGATTGTTCCTCACCTGGTTTTGGCTCCCACTACTGAGAAAAAATATTGACCGAATACTGACCAAATACTGATAGTGGGGCCGTGGCCTTATGGACCAGCTACGTACTATTACTCGCACTGCGATCGCGCCCGCATGCAAGCGGTGCAGGACGATCGCCGCCGGGTGTCAGCTGATTGTCACAACTGACACCTGGTGCTATGTGCAGGGAGTGGTCCCGCACCGCTACTGGCACTTTAACCCCTGCAATGCTGCGATCGAAGTCAATCGCAGCATTGCGGGGGCCAGGGGAGGTACTCACCTCCTCACCGGCGTCCCACGCTGTCTGCGACGGCTCCCGGCTGTTGTCATGGTGACCCAATGTCATCATGACAACATCCAGGTCACCAGACAGCAGGAAGTTACTTTGGTCATGCGCAGTGCATGACCAAAGTAACTTCTCCCTGTGTGCAGTGCTGACAGCCTGCATAGCATAGGGAGCTGCTGCGCTCTATGCTATACAGCCGAGAAGGCTGCAAAAGGTGAAAGTCCCATAGTGGGACATAGTGTAAAAGTAAAAAAAAAGTGCCAGAAAGTGAAAAAAAAATTGTAAAAATATTTAAAAAAAAAAATGAAAAAGAAAAAAAAACCCAAAAATTAAAATACATTGTACCCATAATATTTATTTACTATGAAAAAATAAACCAATAAAAGTATAGATATTTGGTATCACCATGCCCAAAATTACCTGACCTATAAAACTGTCCCACTAGTTAACCCCTTTACTGAACACAGTAAAAAAAATAAATAAAAAACTAAGCAAAAAACTATGCTTTATCATCATACCGCCAAACAAAAAGTGGAATAAAACGCGATCAAAAAGACGAATATAAATAAAAATGGTACCGCTGAAAATATCATCTTGTCCCACAAAAAACAAGCCGCCATACAGCTCCATCAGCCAAATGTGGTACCGCTGTAAACGTACTGACCCGAAGAATAAACTACCTTATCAATTTTACCACATGCGGAACAGCGTAAAAAAAAAAAAATTCCGGAATTGTCGGTTTTTGTTTATTCTGCCTCCCAAAAATCGGAATAGAAAGCGATCAAAAAATGTCACATGGCCGAAAATGGTACCAATAAAAACATTAGCTTGTCCTGCAAAAAACAACCCGTCACATGACTCTGTTGGCCGAAATATGGAAAAATTATAGCTCTCAAAATATGGCGATGCAAAAAATAGACTTTTAGTGTGTGACAGCTTTCAATCATAAAAAAACTATATGAATCTGGTATCCGAAGAATAAAGTCGTCTAATCACTTATACCGCACAAGGAATGTCGTGAAAAATAAACTCTAGGGTTAGGGTTGTGCTAGGGTTAGGGTTGTGTTAGGGTTAGGGTTGGGCTACAGTTAGGGTTAGGGTTGGGCTCGGGTTAGGGATGGGCTAGGGTTGGGCTAGGGTTAGGGCTAGGGTTGGGCTAGGGTTAGGGTTGGGCTAGGGATGGGCTAGGGTTAGGGATGGGCTAGAGTTAGGGATGGGCTAGAGTTAGGGATGGGCTAGGGTTATGGTTGGGCTAGGGTTAGGGTTGGGGTTGTGCTAGGGTTGGGGGGTTGTATTAGGATTGGGGTTAGGGTTGTGTTGGAGTTGGGATTTTTACTATATCAAAGGAAAAAAGATTATGACAATATGGCAAATAGTGTTGAGCTCAAGTGCTCGCTACTTGAGCTTGCATTGGGTGCTTGGGTATGCACCGAGTATCGCGGGTGCTCGAGTCTCCGCCCCATATGTTTTGCAGCTGTTATACAGCCAAAAAAACCTCACGAGGATTGCTTTTCATGCACGAGCGATCCCCGCATGTTTGTTTTTGGGTATCTAACAACCATGAAACATGCGGGTCGGGGAGCATGTCACTTGAGCACCCAAGATACACAGTGCATACCCGAGCACCTGATGCAAACTCAAGTAGCGAGCACTTGCGCTCAAGACTAATGACAAATTCACTATGATGACCTAATATTCTCAAAAGCAACAAGGCATCTGCTAATTATTCAAGCAAATTTTACATTCAAAAAGTCAAATGGCGCTCCTTCCCTTCCGAACCCTGCCGTGCGCCAAAACACTGGTTTCCCCCCACATATGGGGTATCGGCTTACTCAGGAGAAATTGCACAACAAATGGTATGGCGCAATTTCTCCTGCTACCCTTAAGAAAATGCAAAATTGGGGGCTGAAAAGCATTTTTGTGGGAAAAAAGTTAAAATTTTATTTTTATGGCTCAATGTTCTAAACTTCTGCAAAGCACCTGGGGGTTCAAGGTGCTCACCACACATCTAGATAAGTTCCTTGAGGGGTCTAGTTTCCAAAATGGTGTCACTTGTGGGGAGTTTTCACTGTTTAGGCACATCAGGGGCTCTCCAAAAGCAACATGGCGTCCGCTAATTATTTAAGCAAATTTTACATTCAAAAAGTCAAATGACACTCCTTCCATTCCGAGCCCTGCCGTGCGCCCAAACAGTGGTTTTCCCCCACATATGGGGTATCTGCGTGCTCAGGAGGACTTGCACAACAAATTTTGGAGTCGATTTTTTTAATGATACCCTTGCAAAAGTTAAAAAATGGGGTCTAAATTAACATTTTTGTGAAAAAAAATAAAAGTTCATTTTTTTCTTCCACATTCCAAAAATTCCTGTGAAGAACCTGAAGGGTTAATAAACTTCTTGAATGTGGTTTTAAGTACCTTGAGGTGTCACTTTTGGGTATTTTCTGTCATAAAGGTCCCTCAAAATCACTTCAAATGTGATGTGGTCCCTAAAAAAATGGTTTTGTAAATTTTGTTGTAAAAATAAGAAATCGCTGGTCAACTTTTAACCCTTATAGCTCCCTAACAAAAAACAGAGTACACAGCAGGGGCACATTTATAAGATTATCTCAGCACGGGAACATTTTTTTTTTAAACACATCCAATTGTGGAAGTTATTATTATCCAAAGATCAATTGATTAAAATGTTAAATAAAATTATCTTGGTTCGTGGGAAAACCTCTTTAAGTAAAAAAAAAAATGTCCCCAAAGATGGAAACCCCTTTAACAAGGAGGGTTCCCATTCAATTGCTAAAAGAGATATCTTGAAAATTAGTATATTGCGGAGCTTTCCATTATGTAGAGACAAAGTTTTGTTGGAGATTTTTTAATTAATTTTCCTTGTGTCACTTACACGCTTTCCCATATGAGGAACATATGTGAGATATGTCTCACCTTCTACACGGTGTAACAAATGGATGTAATAACTGGCAGCTCTGCCTGTGGCACTGGAGATGTTATATGTCTCTTCCATCAGATTTATCCCCCTTCCGCACTCATTTACAGATCTCTCTGTGGGATTTCCATCTACAAATAAAATTTCTAGGGATAAACCCACAGTAGCTTTATGGCAACGAGACCCACTTCAAGCCATCAATCTGTACCGGATTCCCAATTCCCAAATATTCAATGGCTTCTTGTGCTCACAATATAAGAAACCTCTTGACTAATTGCTTTATTCGATGTATATCTAAGACCTAAAGGTTATTATGGTCTCCTGGGAAATTCAGGACCTGTGCTCAGCCTGTCTGAATATATGCATCAAGCCTGAGACTGCAGACATATGTTCCCCTTGACGGCCAATATGCAATAATATGATTTGATTTTTAATACTGCAAACTACTAACTCTCCATAAATCTTGAAGGCATTTGCTTCTTTTAATTTTAATTTTACATTTTAATTGTTATTTAATTAATCAATACCACACATCAAAAGAAGAAATGTTGTAATAGATCTTATAAAAAAAAGTTTCCTTTTTTTCCCTCCTTCTAGATTGATCCTGTACTCTTAATTCATGAGTACAATCTGTGTTCAGTGAAGACAGATTTTGCTATTACTAAGACAGGAGATGGCAGTTGGTGCTCATAAAATTCTACGGAGAGGGGAGGAGCTAGAGGCAGGCACAGGCATTCTGCTGCAGGTGAGATGGCAGTTGGTGCTCATAAAATTCTATGGAGAGGGGAGGTGCTAGAGGCAGTCACAGGAATTCTTCTGCTGCAGGTGAGATGGCAGTTGGTGCTCATAAAATTCTAAAGAGAGGGGAGGAGCTAGAGGCAGACACAGATATTCTGCTGCAGGTGAGATGGCAGTTGGTGCTCATAAAATTCTAAGAAGAGGGGAGGAGCTAGAGGCAGACACAGGCATTCTGCTGCAGGTGAGACGGCAGTTGGTGCTCATAAAATTCTATGAAAATGGGAGGAGCTAGAGGCAGACGCAGATATTCTGCTGCAGGTGAGATGGCAGTTGGTGCTCATAAAATTCTATGGAAATGGGAGGAGCTAGAGGCAGACGCAGATATTCTGCTGCAGGTGAGATAACAGTTGGTGCTCATAAAATTCTAAGAAGAGGGGAGAAGCAAGAGGCAGAAACAGACATTCTGCTGCAGGTGAGATGGCAGTTGGTGCTCATAAAATTCTAAGGTGAGGGGAGGAGCTAGAGGCAGACACAGGCATTCTTCTGCAGGTGAGATGGCAGTTGGTGCTCATAAAATTCTAAGGAGAGGAGAGAAGCTATAGGCAGACACAGGAATTCTGCTGCAGGTGAGATGAAAGTTGGTGCTCATAAAATTCTATGGAGAGGGGAGGAGCTAGAGGCAGACACAGTAATTCTGCTGTAGGTGAAATGGCAGTTGGTGCTCATAAAATTCTAAGGAGAGGGGAGAAGCAAGAGGCAGAAACAGACATTCTGTTGCAGGTGAGATGGCAGTTGGTGCTCATAAAATTCTAAGGAGAGGGGAGGAGCTGGAAGCGGACACAGGCATTCTGCTGCACGTGAGATGGCATTTGGTGCTCATAAAATTCTAAGGAGAGGGGAGGAGATAGAAGCAGACGCAGGAATTCTGCTGCAGGTGAGATGAAAGTTGGTGCTCATAAAATTCTATGGAGAGGGGAGGAGCTAGAGGTGGACACGGACATTCTGTTGCAGGTGAAATGACAGTTGGTGCTCATAAAATTCTAAGGAGAGGGGAGGAGCTAGAGGCAGAAACAGACATTCTGTTTCAGGTGAGATGGCAGTTGGTGATCATAAAATTATAAGGAGGGGGAGGAGCTAGAGGAAGACAAAAGCATTCTGTTGCAGGTGAAATGGCAGTTGGTGCTCATAAAATTCTAAGGAGAGGGGAGAAGCTGGAGGCAGACACGTATATTCTGTTGCAGGTGAGATGGCTGTTGGTGCTCATAAAATTCTAAGGAGAGGGGAGGAGCTAGAGGCAGACACAGGCATTCTGCTGCAGGTGAAATGGCAGTTGGTGCTCATAAAATTATATGGAGAGGGGAGGATCAAGAGGCAGACACAGGCATTCTGTTGCAGGTGAGATGGCAGTTGGTGCAAATAAAATTCTAAGGAGAGGGGAGGAGCTAGAGGCAGAAACAGACATTCTGTTGCAGGTGAGATGGCAATTGGTGATCATAAAATTATAAGGAGGGGGAGGAGCTAGAGGAAGACAAAAGCATTCTGCTGCAGGTGAGATGGCAGCTGGTGCTCATAAAATTGTATGGAGAGGGGAGGAGCTAAAGGCAGACGCAGATATTCTGCTGAAGGTTTTCCTGAATTGACAGTTACAGTTCTCCATAGAACTTTATAAGTACCAACTATCATTTTCTATTTCCATAATGGAAACATCTGTACTTACTGAAGACACATTTTACTGGACTGAAAATTTTGAGATTGAAAAATCAGTCCAGGAGTAGAAAGATGCAGATTTCTCTAAATAAATATATTTAAAACTTTCTTATTTTTACATGTACTAATGATTTAGAGAAAAAAAAAGTTACTCTTTAATTGCAATCCTACAGTTGGATCTTATCTCTCCTTGGAGTCAATTTAAGGCCAATCTTTGAATGAGGATAATCAGTGCTCCTGAGATCAAAGAAGATATTTTTTTTTCTCGGTTCTCTTGTACAGATGCACCTGAAATAGATACAAGAAGTAGACATAGAGCAAAAAAGTTAAGACATGGTGAGTATATGATAGCGAGGAAAGTTAAATACCACAGATAGGGTTCTGTAACTTTGACTTTGTAAAGTGATATAAAGAAAAACTCAAAAAATTGAGTTAAATACGTTGTAACATTCCCTGAGCTACCCTGATTATGTTATTCTTTTCAGTTTTGTACTTTGTTACTCCATTACAAAGATATTCACTTTTTTTTTTTTTTTTTTTTTAAGTGCAGTATGTGAAATCTCTGCTTGTAGACCAACTAGGTGTTTCTTCACAGTCTTCTCTGCGGGCATGCGTTTTACCACTTCCTCCCAGATGCTGTCAATCACAGCTTGGCAGCTGATCTAGCAGTCTCTGTGGCTGCCAAGTTGGGATTGGCAGTGTCTGGGAGGAATTGGTGAAAGCACATGTCCCCAGAGAAGGCTCTAAAGAAACGCCCAGTTAGTTTACAAGAAGAGATTTCACATACTGCGCTCCAAAAGCAACAAATGTGAATATTTGTGCAATAGAGAGACGCAGCACAAAATGGAAAAGAGCAACAGAAACAGGGAAGCTCAGGAATTTTCTCAAGATATTTATCTAAATTTTTAGAGGCAAGTGATAAATCCCCTTTAAGTAATACTGGAGGCTAAATGCATCTTATATGATAAATGAAGTCACTTTGGATATAGTTCTGATTCAAAATACCTTAGTGTTTTCTTTATATTTGTACTATGGAGATCTTGGTGTCACCATAGTAACAGACTACAAACCCTGTGTAGTCGGATTCTCCAGTTATTTCACTATTTATTCTACCTTCCATATTTAGCTCATATACATTTTTCAGACTCCACAGATTTTTCTTTTTTCCTTTAACCATAAAGACTCATAGGTCACTTTTTGAGTTCTACTCACAAAATAGGAAAACATTTTGAATTTAGATTTTTATTATTTTAGTATTTTTCGTATTTTGTTTTTAAACGATTTGTCCAGGACTTTGCCATTAACAGCCTATTCTTAGGTTTCAAAGAAATTTGCATCTTCATGTCCAGTGGCATAACTATAGTTCGATGAACCCTGGTGCAAAATTTGGACCGGGGTCTGCACCTTGGTCAGATGTATGGGCTCTTATAGCGTTCTAGATCCTATAAAGACGTATGTGTTCACCATCCATGTAATAATGTCCCAATCCAGGCACCTTTCTGTAATAATATCCCTTATCCTTGGCCCCTTCCTGTTATAATGTCTCCTGTCCTGGGCCTCTTCCTAGTATAATGTCCCCTTCTAGAATGTCCCCCATCATGGGCCCCTTCCTAGTATAATGTCCCCCATCCTGAGCCCCTTCCAGTAGTTATGCCCCCCCATCCTGGATTAATATCCCCCATCATGGGCCACTTCCTGGCATAATGATTCTCATTCTGGGCCCCTTCCTGGTGTATTGACCTCCATCCTGGTATAATGGCCCCCATCCTGGATCCCTTCATTGTATAATGTCCCCCATCCTGGACCCATTCCTGGTGTAATGTCCATTCTGACACTTTTTTTCCAACACATTAAAACGCAATAAACAATTCTTCTTATCTTCCTCCGCTCCTATAATGTGCGGTGTCCTCTTCTGTAGCCAGCCATGGGCAGTGCATGGCGGCACTTCTATGCGCTGCTCATGACAGGCACGTCAACATCAGCTGTCTGCCTCTGATTATCTAGAAGCATGTATTGCAGTGCAGAGAACCAGTGGATCCCTATGCCGCAATACACTTCAGCTGAATGTGCGTCCTCGTATGCACATCCAGCTGAAGTAGTCGCTGGCATTGGCGAGCCCCCCTTCCGCATGGGCCCGATTGTGGTCACTACCTCTGTGACGGCGATCATAATGCCTCTGTTGGTGTCTTGTTTCTACACATGCTGTATGGCGCAATACATACTGCTTGTTAACCAGGTGTGCAGAGGCTATAGGTCCAGGTTTATGCACATGCCATTAAAATGTATATTGATTGTGATTTGCTAATATAAAGTATTTCAGAACTTATTTATAACATTTTGTTTCTTTCTTTTCTATTCCTGGAGAATCCCTTTAAGGTGACCTTACACATCAAAGCAATGTTGGCCAAACTTGCAAAGTTCGGTCATGCTGTCCCCATTTTGTGTGTTTGGGGTCTTTCTTCAGGCATGTTGAATTTTTCGGCTAAATTGCCAAGAGGTGTCTCGGGGCTGCATACTCCCCATTGATATCACATGCATGCTCAACCTGAGCGTCCATGTGTATGGGGGATTAGAAGAAATAGCTGTCAGTCATATGAGCATCTGAAGGTGTATGGGCCCTTTAGAACATGAAGTCTAACAAACTATTGCTCTATGTTATCAGCTATTTCAGCCGATACTGCAGTGCTCTTCAATGGGGCAATAAACATGTCCATACATATATGTGACTGATTGCCTTATTAGCTGCAGATTTTAGATTTAGAGCTTTTTTTTAAGTTCCCATATTTACCATGTTCTTTTTTTTGCTATTATTGCCAGAAGCCCCATTTTGTGCAATGGCCTCTGGGAAATGATGTGAACAGATGCAATACTTCCGCTGGGCTTCGGAGTGCTTCCCCCCTGATTGGAGGTTCGTTCTTCTCAACTGCGAGCTGGAGCCCCCCAGAGAGTGATGCTGGCGAGGATTAGTGTCCCATTTTCCAACTGTTTCGAAATCTGCTGACAGTTGGCAGCCCCAGAGACCGGGACGGAGAGCGCAGCCTTTACTAATGATGTTACTATATAGAGCACCCCTATATGTCTGGCAGGTTAGAGCGTGCAGAAGTAGAACCTGAGTCTTCAGTATTTTTTGCTGGCTCCGTGTATAGGACACTGCTTACCTCAATGCACTAATTAGTGCTTTTTATATCTGCAAGCAGGAATATATCAGTTTTACAGCTAGAAGGGCTAGATGCGGCCCCCTCCCCTGTCTCTGAATGTGCAGTTACAATGTGGTGCCTGACACTGCAAGAGCCTGTGACTACCATAAATGATGCATGATCAGAGGGCGGTGGTTTGGTACATGATTTCCGCAGTACTGTTTTCACAATTTTTACACGCTCCACACCAGCTGGTAAAGGGAGCTATTCGGATAATAAGTAAACAATTGCTAAAAATTGGATTTCCTAATGTAATAAAATGGTTCCAAAGTCTGAACTTCACTTTAAATTGTTCTATTTCATATTCCACATGGAAAGTGGTACGTACAGTACAGACCAAAAGTTTGGACACACCATCTCATTTAAAGATTTTTCTGTATTTTCATGACTATGAAAATTGTACATTCACACTGAAGGCATCAATACTATGAATTAACACATGTGGAATTATATACTTAACAAAAAAGTGTGAAACAACTGAAAATATGTCTTATATTCTAGGCTCTTCAAAGTAGCCACCTTTTGCTTTGATGACTGCCTTGCACATTCTTGGCATTCTCTTGATGAGCTTCAAGAGGTAGTCACCGGAAATGGTTTTCACTTCACAGGTGTTCCCTGTCAGGTTTAATAAGTGGGATTTCTTGCCTTATAAATGGGGTTGGGATCATCAGTTGTGTTGTGCAGAAGTCAGGTGGATACACAGCTGATAGTCCTACTGAATAGACTGTTAGAATTTGTATTATGCCAAGAAAAAAGAAGCTAAGTAAAGAAAAACGAGTGGCCATCATTACTTTAAGAAATGAAGGTCAGTCAGTGTGAAAAATTGGGAAAACTTTGAAAGTGTCCCCAAGTGCAGTTACAAAAACCATCAAGCGCTACAAAGAAACTGGCTCACATGAGGACCGCCCCAGGAAAGGAAGACCAAGAGTCACCTCTGCTTCTGAGGATAAGTTTATCCGAGTCACCAGCCTCAGAAATCGCAGGTTAACAGCAACTCAGATTAGAGACCAGGTCAATGCCACACAGAGTTCTAGCAGCAGACACATCTCGTCAACAACTGTTAAGAGGAGACTTTGTGCAGCAGGCCTTCATGGTAAAATAGCTGCTAGGAAACCACTGCTAAGGACAGGCAACAAGCAGAAGAGACAAGTTTGGGCTAAAGAACACAAGGCATGGACATTAGACCAGTGGAAATCTGTGCTTTGGTCTGATGACTCCAAATTTGAGATCTTTGGTTCCAACCACCGTGTCTTTGCGCGATGCTGAAAAGGTGAACGGATGGACTCTACATGCCTGGTTCCCATGTGAAGCATGGAGGAGGAGGTGTGATGGTGTGGGGGTGCTTTGCTGGTGACACTGTTGGGGATTTATTCAAAATTGAAGGTACTGAACCAGCATGGCTACCACAGCATCTTGCAGCGGCATGCTATTCCATCCGGTTTGCGTTTAGTTGGACCATGATTTATTTTTCATCAGGACAATGACCCCAAACACACCTCCCGGCTGTATAAGGGCTATTTGACTAAGAGGGAGAGTGATGGGGTGCTATGTCAGATGACCTGGCCTCCACAGTCACCAGACCTGAGCCCAATCGAGATGGTTTGGTGTGAGCTGGACCGCAGAGTAAAGGCAAAAGAGCCAACAAGTGCTAAGCATCTCTGGGGACTTTTTCAAGATTGTTGGAAGACCATTTCCAGTGACTACCTCTTGAAGCTCATCAAGAGAATGCCAAGAGTGTGCAAAGCAGTCATCAAAGCAAAAGGTGTCTACTTTGAAAAACCTAGAATATAAAACATATTTTAAGTGGTTTCACACTTTTTTGATAAGTATATAATTCCACATGTGTTAACTCATAGTTTTGATGCCTTCAGTGTGAATGTACAATTTTCATAGCCATGAAAATACAGAAAAATCTTTAAATGAGAAGGTGTGTCCAAACTTTTGGAGTGTACTGTATGTAAGGGAAAGAGGACTAATATCTGAAACCTTGGTGTAGAGCAGAGAAGGGGTTAATGTTGCCTACCTGGTGTCCAATGAGTAACTCATTCTTCAGGCTCCAGAAGTTCTCCCTGTAGCAGGAAGAATGGACTATAGACTAGAATGGAGAGAAATACTCGCTGCTCCCCATGCCTCTATCACACAGACCACTCCCATGCCCCTATCACACAGACTGCTCCACATGCTTCTATCACACAGACTGCTCCCCATGCCTCTATCAGGCAGACTGCTCCCGATGCCTCTATCGCACAGGCTGCTCCCCATGCTTCTATCACACAGACTGCTCCCCATGCTTCTATCACACAGTCTGCTCCCCATGCCTCTATCACACAGACTGCTCCCCATGCTTCTATCACACAGTCTGCTCCCCATGCCTCTGTAGCGCCCCGAGGGTTCGGTTGCTACAGGGGTATTGCACATCAACCAGAGGTGTGATATTCCACTCCCAGGTAAGGATGGAGTGTGGACCAGGGCTCAGTTAGCTGCATACACACACTCACCCCATTTTCGGGGGACAGCTCGACGGTGCTCCCATTTATGCAGGCACAACTGACCATGTCCTTGGCTGGAGTGGGCAGGGGGGAGAGAACCCAGTGATGTAGGAGCAGAGGGGACGGTTTCTGGAGCATAGTAAGGAGCTCATTGGGTGCAGGTCACCTGAGCTCAGACACAGAAAAGTAGATAAAAGGTGGGAGCCATCTTAGAAAGTGAGTTCAGAGAGAAGCAGAGCAGAGTAAAGGAGTAGAGAGCTGACAGGGAGCCAAGGCTCAGCCTGAGCTCAGCTCCACGAGGCAGGCCTAGAGAGAAGGCCGGGGCCAGAGAGGAGAAGAGGAGAAGAAGAAGGAGAAGGAAGGAAGGAGAGACAGAGGAGTAGAAAGGCTCCAGAAACAAGAAGGCAGAAGGGACCCTAAGAGAGCAGAACGGACAGCAACCGTTGCAAACCCACGTTATATCGGTTTGGGCAGTCATTGCTGACAGAAGTGACATGGATAACAACTGTGAGTAAAAACCCTGGACTGCACCATTGGACTCAGTGTGATCTTTGCTGCGCCTGCACCATCACCCCCAGCATCCACCTACACTGCCCTGAGGCTACACTCTTCCCGTGGGGAGTTATCCTACCCCTGTGCTGCACACCAACACCAGCCTCAGCGGTCTGCCTTGCAGCGGCGGTTATCTCTGACCGCAATCCACGGGTGGCGTAGTCGGACATTCAAAACACTGATAAATAGACTGCCGCCATTTGGTCTGACCACCCTGAGCCACGGGATCGGGTTGCCACTACTACCCCCATCAGCACCGTACACCAGAAGGCCCGGTTCCGGGTACCCCACAGCCCAGGGGGCGAGTTACCTCTATCACACAGACTGCTTCCCATGCTTCTATCACACAGACTGCTCGCCATGCTTCTATCACACAGACTGCTCCCCATGCTTCTATCACACAGACTGCTCCCCATGCTTCTATCACACAGACTGCTCCCCATGCCTCTATCACACAGACTGCTCCCCATGCTTCTATCACACAGACTGCTCCCCATACCTCTATCACACAGACTGCTCTCCATGCCTCTATCTCACACAGGGTGCTTCCCATGCCTCTATCACACAGACCGCTCCCCATGCTTCTATCACACAGACGGCTCCCCATGCCTCTATCAGGTAGACTGCTCACAATGCTTCTATCTCACAGGCTGCTCCACATGCCTCTATCACACAGACTGCTCCCCATGCTTCTATCACACAGACTGCTCTCCATGACTCTATCTCACAGGCTGCTCCCCATGCTTCTATCACACAGACTGCTCTCCATGCCTCTATCACACAGACTGCTCCCCATGCTGCTGTCACACAGACTGCTCCCCATGCTGCTATCACACAGGCTGTTCCCCATGCTTCTATCACTCAGGCTGCTCCCCGTACTACTATCACACAGACTGATCTCCATGCTTCTATCACACAGACTGCTTCCCATGCCTCTATCACACAGACTGCTCCCCATGCCTCTATCACACAGGCTGCTCCCCATACCTCTATCACACAGACTGCTCCCTATGCTTCTATCATACAGACTGCTCCCCATGCTTCTTTCACACAGACTGCTCCCCATGCTTCTATGACACAGACCGCTCCCCATACCTCTATCACACAGACTGCTCCCCATGCTTCTATCACACAGACTGCTCCCCATGCTTCTATCACACAGGCTGCTCCCCATACCTCGATCACACAGACTGCTCCCCATGCTTCTATAACACAGATTGCTCCCCATGCATCTATCACACAGACTGCTCCCCATGCCTCTATCACACAGACTGCTCCCCATGCCTCTATCACACAGGCTGCTCCCCATACCTCTATCACACAGACTGCTCCCTATGCTTCTATCACACAGACTGCTCCCCATACCTCTATCACACAGACTGCTCCCCATACCTCTATCACACAGACTGCTCCCCATGCCTCTATCACACAGACTGCTCCCCATACCTCGATCACACAGATTGCTCCACATGCCTCTATCACACAGGCTGTTCCCCATGCTTCTATCACACAGGCTGCTCCCCATGCTACTATCACACAGACTGATCTCCATGCTTCTATAGCACAGACTGCTCCCCATGCTTATATCACACAGACTGCTCCCCATGCTTCTATCACACAGACTGCTCTCCATGCTTCTATCACACAGACTGCTCCCCATGCCTCTATCACACAGGCTGCTCCCCATGCTTCTATCACACATGCTGCTCCCCATGCTTCTATCACACAGACTGCTCCCCATGTTTCTATCACACAGGCTGCTCCCCATGCTTCTATCACACAGACTGCTCCCCGTTGCTACTATCACACAGGCTGCTCCCCATGCTTCAATCACACAGACTACTCCCCATGCCTCTATCACACAGACTGCTCCCTTACTTCTATCACGCAGACTGCTCCCCATACCTCTATCACACAGACTGCTCCCTATACTTCTATCACACAGACTGCTCCCCATACCTCTATCACACAGACTGCTCCCCATGCCTCTATCTCACACAGGGTGCTTCCCATGCCTCTATCACACAGACCGCTCCCCATGCTTCTATCACACAGACGGCTCCCCATGCCTCTATCAGGTAGACTGCTCCCCATGCTTCTATCTCACAGGCTGCTCCCCATGCCTCTATCACACAGACTGCTCCCCATGCTTCTATCACACAGACTGCTCTCCATGACTCTATCTCACAGGCTGCTCCCCATGCTTCTATCACACAGACTGCTCTCCATGCCTCTATCTCACAGGCTGCTCCCCATGCTTCTATCACTCAGACTGCTCCCCATGCTGCTATCACACAGACAGTGCTCCCCATGCCTCTATGGCACAGGCTGCTCCCCATGCCTCTATCACACAAACTGCTCCCCATGCTTCTATCACACCGGCTGCTCCCCATAACTATATCACACAGACTGCTCCCCATGCCTCTATCACACAGACTGCTCCCCATACCTGTATCACACAGACTGCTCTCCATGCCTCTATCACACAGGCTGCTCCCCATGCTTCTATCACACAGGCTGCTCCCCATGCTTCTATCACTCAGACTGCTCCCCATGCTTCTATCACACAGACAGTGCTCCCCATGCCTCTATCGCACAGGCTGCTCCCCATGCCTCTATCACACAAACTGCTCCCCATGCTTCTATCACACAGGCTGCTCCCCATAACTATATCACACAGACTGCTCCCCATGCCTCTATCACACAGACTGCTCCCCATACCTGTATCACACAGACTGCTCTCCATGCCTCTATCACACAGGCTGCTCCCCATGCTTCTATCACACAGGCTGCTCCCCATGCCTCTATCACACAGGCTGCTCCCCATGCCTCTATCACACAGGGTGCTCCCCATGCCTCTATCACACAGACTGCTCCCCATACCTGTATCACACAGACTGCTCCCCATGCCTCTATCTCACACAGGGTGCTTCCCATGCCTCTATCACACAGACCGCTCCCCATGCTTCTGACGCGCCCCCTGGGCCTGTGTTGTGCAGGGGAACCCGGAACCGGGCCTGTTGTAGAATGCTGGGGGTTGTAGTCTCCGTGTGGCGGTGACCAGGTCCGTGCCCAGGGTGGTCAAACCAGTGGCGGTCTATTTGTATTGTTATAAGTGTCCGACTACGCCACCCGTGGATTGCGGTCAGTGGGGACCGCCGCTGCGCTGCCGACCGCTGAGGCTGATGTTGGTTGCGCAGCCGAGTATGGGATAACTCCCCATGGGAGGAGTATTGCCTCAGGGCAGCTAATGTGAGAGAGATGATGGGAGTGATGGTGTGAGCGTCCCAGTACTTATGGTGCTGGTGCGGCGAGGAATCACAGAGACGTGCAGTTGCAGTTTTCAAAGCTTTACTCACGGTTGTTGTTCTGGTCACTTGTGCACATGAGGGACCGCCTGAGCCGTGCTGCGTTCACCAGGCAAGGGACTCAGTCAACTCCCAGGCAATTCCAGAGTGTGGTTCAGAGCTCCCCTCTCTTCCTTTCTACTGGCCGTCCCCACCAGGGACCCACCTTTGTCCAGTTTCCTCGGGCCTTCTGTTGGCGAAACCTCTCTCCGGTTTCCCTGACCCTATACGGTATGCCTTTCTGGTGGATGTAGTGAGGGGTCGCACCAAGATGTGGTCACAACCTCCGGTTTTGGCTGAGGATTAGTCGCCTCCACCAATTCGGGTTCCGGTACCCTGCTCTGCCAACCCTTCACCCTGTATCTCCTGGGCATATGGGGTTCCTTCTGCCTTCGTGTCTCTGGGCCTTTCTCTGTGTTCCTTGCTTCCTTTCTCCTCTGTTCCAGTTCCTTTCCTACTTTCCTTTCTGTTCCTTCTTCTCTCTCTCTCTCTCAGGCTCCAGCCTCCTGACAAGGCCTGCCTGCAGAGCAGAGCCCATGCAGGAGCTCTGCTTCCCGTCTTCTCCTCAGACTGTCTCCACTGAACTGAACTGGACTGGACTGAACCCTGTTCTAAGATGGTGCCCACTTTATATACCTCCTTCTGACACCCGAGCCCAGGTGACTAGCAACCAATGGGCTCCTACCTATGCCCTGAGACCCACCCCTATCTGCTCCTACACCACTGGGTATTCCACCCCCTCCCCACTCCAGCCAGGGACAGATGCTGTCGTGCCTGCACTTCTATCTTGTGGGAGCACCGTTGAGCTGTCCCTCGGAAATGGGGTGTGTGTGGTGCATGCAGCTACTGAGCCCTAGTCCACACTCCATCCTTACCCGGGAGTGGAATATCACACCTCTGGACTGAGGTGCAATACCCCTGTAGCAGCCGAGCCCTCGGGGTGCTACATTCCCCCCTGGTAAATCACAGCACGTCCTCGGGCTGGAAAAGAGCAAAGACAATTTAAACATACAAGTTTTTAGAATGCATTCGTATATAAGACAATAACTTTTCACTCATCCCTTTATGGGAGGTATTCTTCTTTTTTTTTTTTTTTAACGTTACTGGTACTCTTTTTCTTTTCTTTAACATTCTTCTGTCACTAGCTATGGTCAAAACTACCGGAACTCTTTTATCATATAAAACATCACATAAAACATTTGCAGTATTATTCTAGCAGCATATAAAACTTTTTCATTTTAAACATTTTCAAATGAAACATTCTTGAGCTCTGGCCGCGGTGCAACTTGCGACCAGGAAGTTGCGGTTTTTGTATAAAACCAGTAGGGGGCGCTTTAAGAAGCGCAACTATTTACAGGATGGCCGCTCTCAGTCCTCGGCCAGTGGGGATAAGGGAGTGGCTGCTCACAGTCCTCAGCCTGGTTAGGGATTGAGGGGGTTAACTTGCACACGGGTAACAGTCCTTTAACTATTCCACACGAGTCCCAACGGGGACCACACTTCACTCAGCAACAGTTCTTGTACCCTGACGGGTAACTATATACAGTTCCATTTTACCGTTTACTGGTAACGGTGTCCTTCTCGCTCTTCCAGGTAATCTTCTGGTCCGTCCGGATCCTCAGTGTATTCCGTGTCTGGGCGGTACTGCAGTTCCTCCTCTGTGAGCCGGGGAACGTGGAGGGCGTACAGTCCCTTTGCGCCCTTGTGCCGGGTGTAGGTGACCACGTCGCCGGGGTACAGGTCACGTCCGTGATGTCCCTCTGGCAGGTGGCTTTCAACGTCCCTTCTAGTGACGAAGACGTCGGTGTCAGCCTCCGGGTCTCTGACGAAGCCCCAGCCATGCTCCAGCTGGAACTTGACTACGGTCCCGGTGGCTCTGGGTCCGCGGATGGCGTGGGTGTCTTGTCGGGCCCTCCTCTTTTGCTCCGCGCTCCTGGCTTTGAGTCGCTGCTCCCTGATGCGCCTCTGCCGCCGCTCTCTTTCATAGGTGGCTAGCTGCTGACGGCAGCACTCCAGGCGCTGGACTTCTTCCGCCCGGGTCTCCTGGGTGAAGCCCATGAGGTTCTCGCAAGTGGGGTCCCATGCAAACTGGGCATCCTCCGGCAGGGGTGGAGCGATGTTGGCGGGCTCCGGGGCCGGGATCAAAGGCTCACTCAGGGGTCGCTCTTTCCGGAGACGGGGGTTGGCGAACTCCAGCGGCCATTCAAAGGGTAGCCCGTCCGGGCTGGTATATTGGGCATACAGGTCCGCGCCCAAGGGTGGCACTGTGGGCTTCGGACGGGTGGCAGCGCCCGGGGGCACTCGGCCTTGCGACCAGGCCGGTGGTCGCTTGTTGGTCGCGCCCGGTGGTGGCACCGCCAAGGTAGGGGGCGCTGGTGAGGCAGCGGCACCCGGGTGTGCTAGGTCTTGCGTCCTGGCCCGTGACGTCTCACGCTAAACGGCGCCAGGGTTCAGAGGGCACAGCGCGGGGCGGGGCGTGACGACGGTGCTTGCTGCCTGAGGCCTAGCTGGTGGCGGTGGAGGCGTGGTGTCAGGTAAGGTCCCCGGGGCTTCGGGTCCCGCAACGGAGGGTGAGGGCAGGCTGGTGTTCCCCAGGCTTGGGGTGGTGGTGACGCGCCCCTGGGCCTGTGTCGCGCTGCGTTGCGCACGCGGGAGCTTACCCGGAGCCGGATCTCTTGAGGGTTGTAGTCTCGTGGCGGTGATCCGGTCCGTGCCCAGGGAGTCAGACTAAGTGGCGCTGTATCAGCGGTAGATGTTGGACGACTACGCCACCCGTTGAGTACAGCTAAGGAGCTGCTGCTGCAGGGCAGACCGCTGAGGCCGGTGGTAGGATTGTGCAGCGTGATAGTATAACCCCCAACGGGAGGGGTATGGCCTCAGGGCAGCCGACGTGGACGATGGGGGTAGCAGGAACCACTCGGAGACGGTACGGTGTAGTTCAGGGTCTTTACTGGTGACAAAGATAGACCCTCCCGGAGTACTGGCTAGCGATTGGGGCCTGGTCAGTCCTTGAGCAGATGGGATCTCCCCTGGCCAGGCGGAGTTGTAGGCCTCCCAAACTGACTGTACTCTTCTGGCTACCTTGCTAGAGGCGGGTATAAGTAGCCCACGTCCCTGAGTGTACCGTGTGGTGCTCACCCGTATGGCCGGTGACTCGGGCCTTCTAGTAGCTTCTGCTCCACGACGGCGGTGATGGTCCCACGCGTGTGACCGTGCCTTCGGGTTTCTGGGCCAGAGGACCTGCAATCCCCTGCCGCTCGGTTTCTGCTGCTGGATAGGAGTTAGTCCCCACAGCCTCGGACTCCGGGTCCGGTGAGAAATCTTCTCAGTCAGGGCGAGCTCTGCAGCTGCCAGCCCCTGACTCCTTGTTGCACTGCTCCTACAGAGCTCCTGTAGTTTCTTCCTATGCTGCTTCTCTTCTCTACCTCTTCTCTACTCACTAACCCTGCCTCAGCCCTAGGTTTATATAGGGGAAGTTCTTCCCCTCCCAGGACTGGGCAGGAGGTGTGGCATGCATAGGATCCCTGACCAAGAGACCTCCCACCTGCTCTCAGACGTAATATCTCTATCACTGTGGCAACCAGACCCCTGGGGTGTCACATTCCCCCCTAGTGAAATTTAGTACTCCGGGACTAAACATATTTTTGGAAAAACATAACAAGGTATAACAATAATGATACAATAAGAAAAACACATAAAGGTGGTCACGGCATGTCCGTAACCGGGTGCAGTCTTTGAAGAAAAGCAAGGTGTCCATTTCACCAAAACAGGGAGACGTAACCAGGTAGGGGTCTGTCCTGCCCCGAGTCCTTAACAGTCTTTAGTCCGTCCTGGGTTACGCTCCAACTATGTACACAGGATTCCCGGTAAATCCACCAAAGACTCCTATAAACAACTAGAAACACATAATTATACACAAGCAACAAGAAAAACAGGTAACCACAAATAAAACAATTTATACACTTCAAATCCTCCAACGTGCGGGTAACTGGCCTCTAGTGGCCCTAGTGGACCTACTGTTAGAACCTTGCTCTTAGTTTTTTTTTCCTTTGCTGGTCACATGACCTTGTTGGCCTATTTAATCCTGCTCCGCCCTTCTGGCTTTGCTGGACTCCATTGTATATCTACTTTCTAGCTAGCCTGTGCTCTGTGTCTTGCTCTGTTAGTTTGCTTGGTCTTCTGACCTCTATGTTCTATATATTTTGTTTGTTCGTCTGTCTGCTACTATTTCTGTTAGGAGGTGTCCCATATTCCTCCCAGTCCTTAGTACTTGTAGGGATTCCTTCCCCACATCTATAGGTCTCCGTACAGACTAGCTTAGGACTTTAGCAGGTCTGATCGCAGGATCAGGTTCCCTGTTACATCGTAGGGATTAAGCTGAGTTCTATCGTAGGGACAGATCTCCTCTCTTTCCTTAGCTCTGGTAGCAGAACATAACAGTAAGTCCAGCCAGCAAATTCTCTAAGGAAAGATTTTTCTGTTCCATCATGGTGTCGGTTCAGGATTTGGTTCATCGCCTGCAGGGACTCTCTCTGGAGGTGGCCGAGCTCCGTCAGCACGTGAGTAACTGTCCTGGAGCACATTTCTTGGAGCCTAAGGTATGTTTGCCGGATTTATTTTTTGGTGAACACCGAGAATTTTTTTCATTCAAAAATGCTTGCTTATTGTATTTTCGTTTGAGACCTAAGTCCTCTGGGGATGAATCCCAGCGCGTAGGGTTCATAATGTCACTTTTGCGCAAAGAGCCTCAGGAGTGGGCCTTTTCTTTGCAACCTAGTGATACATGCTTCAGATCAGTGGATAGTTTTTTTTCTGCTTTGGGACTATTATATGATGATCCTGACCGTGTCGCATCAGCTGAGACTGAGTTGAGACGTTTAAAACAAGGATCAGGTAATGTGGAAAAATATTGTACTCATTTCCGTCATTGGTCTACTCAAACAGGGTGGAACGATTCTGCTCTGAAAAGTCTATTTCTTGCTGGGCTCAGTGAAAGGGTTAAAGACCTGCTAATTGCTTATCCTACACCTGAAGATTTGCAACAGGCTATGCAATTAGCTATACGGGTGGATAGAAGACTGCATGCAAGGGTTAATGAGAGCAAATCCTCTGCTATGTCAGTTTCTGGTTATGAGAATGTATGTACTAACAGTGGTGAACCGATGGAGATTGGATCGGTGGCACCTCGCTCTCAAGAAAAAGACCGTCGATTCTTTGAAGGCTTGTGTTTCTATTGGGGAAAATCTGGTCATTTGATTAAAGGCTGTGAGCTTCGTATGAAGAAAGAAAAAAAAATGGTCAGTCATGCCCGTATTGCCTGTTTAAATTCCAAGGGTGTATTTTTAGCTGCTTCCACGATTGCTCAGGAAAAATTAATGGAATTTCGGGTGTTTGTCGATTGTGGGTCTACTCTGAATGTTATTGATGGGGGATTCGTGGAAAGACTCAATTTAAAACCTGAACCTTTATCATCCCCCATTGCTGTGGTTTCTGTGGATGGTTCCCCTTTGAAGAATATTACTCTCAAGGTCTGTGAATTTCCTCTCACTATTAATGGTGTTCACCATGAGAAATTGGATTTGGTAGTGTTGAATAACTTGCCTTCTCCAGTAATATTGGGATTGCCCTGGTTAAAATTTCACAATCCTGTACTGGATTGGTCTACCAGTGAAATTAAATCCTGGAGCCATAAATGTTATGACAAGTGTTGTAATGGGCGTATTGCAGCTTTGGATAGGGGAGAATTGCCTGTTCCTATTCAGGATTTTTGAAGAGTTTTTTCTGAGAAGGAATCGCAGGTTTTGCCTCCCCATAGAGACTATGATTGTTCTATTGAATTTGTCCCTGGAGCGACTCTTCCTAAAAGTCGTTTATTTAACCTTACTATTCCTGAGAGGAAGGCTTTGGAGGAATACATACAGACAAGTTTGGCCGCCGGTCACATTAGGCCCTCTAAGTCTCCTGTGGCGGTTGGATTTTTTTTTGTAAAAAAAAAGGACGGCGGTTTACGTCCTTGTCTGGATTTTCGTGAGATTAACAAAATTACTGTACGCAATCCTTACCCACTGCCATTGATTCCTGATCTGTTTAACCAGTTAATGGGGGCCAAGTGGTTCTCTAAAATTGACCTTAAGGGGGCATACAATCTGTTGCGCATGAAGGAGGGTGACGAATGGAAGACTGCTTTTAACACTCCTGTGGGTCATTTTGAGAATCTGGTTATGCCTTTTGGTCTTACTAATGCTCCTGCATTTTTTCAGAATCTGATTAATGACATCCTTAGACCTTTGATCGGTAAAAATGTGGTTGTGTATTTGGATGACATTTTGATTTATTCGCCGGATCTGGAGTCTCATTGGCGGAGCGTGCGTGAGGTATTACAGTTATTAATGGACAAATCGCTTTTTGCTAAGCTGGAGAAATGTGAGTTCGCTGTACAGAGAATTAGTTTTTTGGGCTACATTATCTCCAGCAAAGGTTTTGAGATGGATCCGGTTAAGGTTCAGGCTGTGCAGGAATGGCCTAGGCCTATTGGTTTGAAATCGATACAGAGGTTTTTGGGTTTCGCCAATTACTATAGAAAATTCATAAAAAATTTTTCTAGTATTGTCAAACCTCTGACTGATCTCACCAGGAAAGGTGCTGATGCGGTTCAGTGGTCTTCTGAGGCCATTGAAGCTTTTGTGTATCTCAAGGAGAGGTTCACCTCTGCTCCCATCCTTATGCAGCCTGATGTTACTAGGCCGTTTTTGGTTGAGGTTGATGCTTCCTCTGTGGGGGTTGGCGCAGTATTGTCTCAGGATAACGGGGATGGATTACATCCCTGTGCCTTTTTTTAAAAAAATTTTTCGGAGACTGAACTGAATTACGATATTGGTAATCGGGAATTATTGGCTATTAAACTTGCATTTGAACACTGGCGCCACTTCTTGGAAGGTGCGGAATTTCCCGTTCAGGTTCTTACGGATCATAAAAATCTGATATATCTTGATGCTGCCAAGCGCCTGAATGCCCGTCAGGCTAGGTGGGCACTGTTTTTCTCGCGGTTTAATTTCTCCGTTACTTACATCCCTGGTACTAAGAATGTTAAGGCGGATGCCTTGTCTCGCAGTTTTTCTCCCATAGTCGGTGCTGAGAAAGAGGAGAACATTTTACAAGAAGGTGTTGTGATAGCTGCTTTGGACTCCGTTTTGGAAAATGAGATTCTTAAAGCACAGGAGAATGCCCCTTCTAACACTCCTCATGGGAGGTTGTTTGTGCCTGGGACCTTTAGGAGAGATTTGTTTGTTGAGTGTCACGAATCTCGGTTGGCAGGTCATCCCGGAATCTCTGAGACCAAGAGACTGGTGGGTCGCAGTTTTTGGTGGCCTGGATGGCAGAAGGAAGTCATTAAGTGGGTGCGTCAATGTACTATATGTGCTAGATCTAAGTCCTCACATACTCCTGCTGCGGGGTTGCTTTGTCCTTTGGAGGTTCCCAGTGCTCCTTGGACACATTTGGCTATGGACTTTATAACTGACCTTCCCCCCTCTGAGGATTTTACTGTCATCTGGGTGGTCGTGGACCGTTTTAGCAAGATGTGTCACTTGGTTCCTTTCGTCAAACTGCCCTGCGCTAAAACTCTCGCTAGGGCCTTTGTCAAGGAAATTGTCAGACTTCATGGCGTTCCTACTGACATTGTTTCTGATAGGGGTCCTCAGTTCGTGGCTCGTTTTTGGCGTGCCTTTTGTGATAGGTTGGGAGTTCATTTGTCGTTCTCGTCCGGATATCATCCTGAATCTAATGGCCAGACAGAAAGGAAAAACCAGGATGTTGAGCAGTTCTTGCGTTGTTTTGTGGCAGACAATCAAGAGGGGTGGTCTGAGTTTCTGCCACTTGCTGAATTTGCTCTGAACAATCATACATCTTCTTCTGCTGGTTGTTCGCCTTTTTTTTGATGTTCTGGGAGACATCCGTCGTTTGGGTCGTTCTCCAAGTTGGGATCTGCCGTGCCTGAGGAGGAGAATTTTTCCGGTGATTTGGAGAGAGTTTGGACGGATGTGCGTGGTAATCTTCAGGAGGCCAACAGAAAATCTAAAGACTACTTTGATAGGAAACGACAGGAGGTTTTGTTCGCTGTTGGTGACATGGTTTGGTTGTCCTCTAGGAATCTGCGGTTGAGGATTCCTTCAAAGAAATTGGGTCCCAAGTTTGTAGGGCCCTTTAAGGTGCTTCAGGTTGTCAACCAATCTGCTGTTAGGTTGGAGGTTCCTACCTCCTGGAGAATTAATCCGGTATTTCATGTCTCTCTGTTGAAAAAAGCTGTTGTATCGGATTGTGACGCCTCTGCCTCTGTTCCTCCGGTGGTGGAGGACGGGGAATATGAAATTTCTCGCATCCTTAACTCTAGACGGTATAGAGGTAGTTTGCAGTATCTTGTGGCCTGGAAAGGTTTCGGTCCCGAGGATAACTCTTGGGTGAGGTCGGATGATGTTTCCGCGTCCAGACTTATCAGAGCGTTTCACAGGAGATTTCCTGATAAGCCTGGTCCTAGGGGATCCGGAGGATCCTCTTAGAAGGGGGGGTACTGTTAGAACCTTGCTCTTAGTTTTTTTTTCCTTTGCTGGTCACATGACCTTGTTGGCCTATTTAATCCTGCTCCGCCCTTCTGGCTTTGCTGGACTCCATTGTATATCTACTTTCTAGCTAGCCTGTGCTCTGTGTCTTGCTCTGTTAGTTTGCTTGGTCTTCTGACCTCTATGTTCTATATATTTTGTTTGTTCGTCTGTCTGCTACTATTTCTGTTAGGAGGTGTCCCATATTCCTCCCAGTCCTTAGTACTTGTAGCGATTCCTTCCCCACATCTATAGGTCTCCGTACAGACTAGCTTAGGACTTTAGCAGGTCTGATCGCAGGATCAGGTTCCCTGTTACATCGTAGGGATTAAGCTGAGTTCTATCGTAGGGACAGATCTCCTCTCTTTCCTTAGCTCTGGTAGCAGAACATAACACCTACGGAGCTGACTGTCTAGCCCTGAACTACAGGGTGTAGGAGCTGTCAAGGGTAAACTGGGCAGCTGTCTACCGGCTCCTTGGCTCACTAGGGGTACGGCAGGCTCACGATAAGCAGAGGGTTGATCCTCCTGTTCTGCTTGTGTGGAGTCTTCTGCCTCCTGGACCGGCTGCTCTTCCAGCTCTACCTGTCGCTCCGTAGGTGCTTGGGATGCTGGTTGGAGGAAGGTGAGTACGGGTACCACAACTGCGCCATTGACTTGAGTCCAAGACCGAGGGAAGTCTCCGAGCACAGTACTAACCATGTCTTCCCTTTTCTCTACGGGTCGAGGGTCTTCTTGCTCCTCTTCAGGGTTCCGTAGCTGTTCGGGACACTTCTTCAGGTGATCCCGGGATACAATGGTCGTGGTTTCCCCTCCGTCTTTACTGATGGTACAGACCTTTGGGTTGTCGTGGCTTGAGGGCAGTACGGTGTACGGGTCCTTCTCCCACTGGTCGTCCAACTTGTGAAGCCGTCTTTTTCTCTTCAAGACCTGCTCTCCGGGTACCAGGGGAACAGCGGGAGCATACTGGTTGTAAGTTTTCTCTTGTCTTTCCCTAGCCTGACAGAGACTTCGCTCCACACTCTCCTGTACTCTCCGGTACTGCTGCTGCCTCTCTGTGTCCCAGTCTGCTTCTGGTGAAGTGTCCTCGGGTGTCAGGACTCCCATTTCCAGGTCAACAGGTAACTTACCAGGTCTCGCCCTCATTAGGTAAGCCGGGGTACAGTTGGTGGAACCTACCGGGATGTGGTTGTATAGGTCCACCAGATCGGGCAGCTTCTCAGGCCACAGACTGCGTTCTTCCAGGGGCAACGTTTTCAGAAGATCCATTACCACCTGGTTCATTTTCTCACAAAGTCCATTAGTTTGCGGATGATAGGGTGTTGTCCTTATCTTCCGGCAGCCATACAGAGTGCAGAATTCTTGGAAGACCTCCGCTTCAAAGGCAGGTCCCTGGTCTGTCAACACTTGGTCCGGGTACCCGTGTGGACGGCAGAAATGCTGCTGGAAGGCTCTAGCTGCTGTTCGAGCTGTTAAGTCCTTGACGGGGACGACAACCAAGAACCGGGAGTAGTGATCCACGATGGTTAGTGCGTAGACGTAGCCACTTCTGCTTGGGGTCAGTTTTACATGATCCAAGGCTACCAGTTCCAACGGCTGCCGGGTGACGATGGACTGCAGGGGAGTCTTCTGGCTGGCACGGTCCTTCCTTCTTAGGTTGCACGGGCCACAGTCTCTACACCACCTCTCGATGGTCCCCCTCATGCCTACCCAGTGGAACCGCTCGCGCAGCAGGAACTCCAGCTTCTTCCATCCGAAGTGTCCAGCCCCGTCGTGGTATGCCTCCATCACCATGGCTGCGTCTCTTCGTGGCACCACTACTTGCCAGATTAGTTCATGCGTCCGGGAGTTAACCATTCTGCGGCACAACTTCCCCTTGTAAAGGAACAGTCGACTCTTCTCAGCCCATAGTTGCTTGGCTTCCTCCGGAGCGTCTGGGTCAAGGCGAGCCTCTGGCCGAGTCAGCATCTCCTTCACCAGTCGGACGGCAGGGTCACTGTCTTGCGTTTCCTCCCAGTTGTAGTGAGGCAAGGGGTTAAACGTAGCGGCTTGCTTACTCTTTACCCGATGGGAATACTGGATAGTCCCATGACGGTGGAACGCGGGGAGTTCAACTTCTTCCAGTCCCTCTGGATCTTCTCCTACGTCCGGTAGGTTTGGCATCCTGGACAGGGCGTCCGCGTTGGTATTGGAGCGTCCTGCCCGGTATTTGATTGTGAACTCGTAGTTGGACAGACGGGCCATCCATCTCTGCTCTAGGGCACCGAGTCTTGCCGTGTCCAGGTGTGTCAACGGGTTGTTATCCGTGTACACGATGAACCGGGAAGAAGCGAGGTAGTGCTTAAAGCGTTCGGTGACTGCCCACACCACTGCCAGGAACTCTAGCTTAAATGAGCTGTAATTCTCAGGGTTTCTCTCGGTGGGTCGCAGTTTTCGGCTGGCGTAAGCGATTACTCGTTCTTTCCCCTGCTGGATCTGGGACAGCACGGCTCCTAGCCCGATGTTACTTGCGTCGGTGTAGAGGATAAAGGGCTGGCTGTAATCAGGGTACGCCAGGATTTCATCCCCCGTGAGGGCCATCTTCAGCTGGCGGAAGGACTCTTCTTCTAACTTCTCCCATCAGAAGGGTGGCTTCTGGTTCTTGGCCTTCCGGGACTGGCCTATCAGGAGGTCCTGCATAGGAGCTGCCTTTTTGGTGAAACCGGGGATGAATCTGCGGTAATAGCCTACCAACCCGAGGAACTGCCGCACTTCTTTTACACTGGAGGGACTTGGCCATTCCTTAATTGCGGTGATCTTATCAGGGTCGGGAGCCACTCCGTCAGCGCTCACCACGTGTCCCAGGTACTGCACCTTTGGTTTCAGGAGGTGACACTTGGAGGGTTTCACCTTTAGGCCGTAGCTTGCCAGAGCTTCGAACACTTCCGCCAGGTGTTTCAGGTGGTCCTCATACGTCTTGGAATATACGATGACATCGTCCAGGTACAACAAGACCGTCTCGAAGTTTCTGTGGCCCAGACAGCACTTCATTAATCGTTGGAAGGTTCCTGGTGCGTTGCAGAGTCCGAACGGCATGCAGGTAAACTCGCTAAGTCCCATCGGGGTGGTGAATGCGGTCTTCTCCCGGTCCGCCTCTGCTACAGGAACCTGCCAGTACCCACTAGTGAGATCCAAGGTAGAGAAGAAGTTAGCAGATCTTAAAGCAGCCAAAGACTCCTCTATCCTTGGTAAGGGGTACGCATCCTTGTGTGTGATACGGTTGATTTTCCGGTAATCTACACACATCCTCATGGTGTTGTCTTTCTTTTTGACTAAGACTAGTGGAGATGCCCAGGGGCTACAGCTATCCCTGATCACCCCAGCCTCCTTCATGTCTCTAAGCATCCCCTTGGCGTGTTGGTAGTGTGCAGGGGGTACGGGTCGATACCTCTCTTTTATGGGAGGATGGTCTCCCGTGGGGATGTGGTGTTCTACCCCCTTGACTCGCCCGAAGTCTAACGGGTGTTTACTAAACACTCTCTCGTACTCTTGAACCACCCGATAGACTCCCTGTTTCTGGTGTGAGGGAGTGGAGTCAGTACCCAAATGTAGTTGCTGACACCAGTCCTCCATCGTTTTCTTAGAGCCGTTACCTTCCTCCGGGGAAGATGGAGGCAAGGGTTCTACGGACTGTATGGAATCTTGATTGATGGTATACAATTTGGCTAGCGTGGCATACCGGGGCAGGTACACTTCCCTCTTCCCGATATTTATTATGCGAACGGGCACCCTCCCATGGCGTACATTGACCACCCCCCGTGCTGTCAAAATGGTGGGCCTACTGTCTGAGTAAACTGGTTCTACCATTGTCTGGTAATCTCTACCTCTCAGACCAATAGCTGCCCGGCACCAAATCATCATTTCACTTTTTGGGGGCATGGCAATAGGGAAAGGGTCACACATTCGCACGCTACCAATCTCACCACCGGAGAGTTCTAGCTGTTGCCGTCGCATCAGTGCCCGGATCTCTTTCTGGAGCACTCGCTGCTGGCCGGAGCTGGCGTTCTTGGCAACCTGCTGTAAAAGGAAAATCACCTCTGCAAGAAAATTTTCAATTACATTAGTTCCTAGAGTTATCTTTGGGTGACTCTCGTGTTTGTCAATGTCTACAATGATCAGTCCCTGTGCTGCCAATTCGACTCTACCGATTTTAATGGTCACCTCTTTAAATCCAATCTGTGGCACGGGCTGACCATTGCTGGCGATGATACTCAAGTCGTCGTCAGGGTAGCGGGTGATATCCGAGTCATTCCAGTACTGCTTGAAGAGCACGTACGGGATGGTGGTGACCTGTGACCCGGTGTCCAGCAGGGCACTCATAGGAATGCCATCCAGTACCACGGGTAAGACTGGACGTCCTCCCACATATTTGTCGTGCCAGTTCGATGGGCCTGGTGATCTTTTTCCTGGGGGTTGGCCCTCTACCCCAGGTTGTGCCAGTTTAAAGGACAGTACCTTGCCATATGTCCGGGTTGATTGCAGCGGCGGCAGATGGGTCGTCCGTCCTCGTTGTATCGGTCGCTGGGTCTTCCTCTGGCCGGTGGGGTCCTCCTTGGTCGACGCCACGGGATGTCCTCCGGTCCGGATGCCAGCTGGATCTTCCCTGGAGTGGAAACCTGTAAAGACTGCACAGTTCGGGTTAGCGCAGCAACGCTTTTAGCTAGCTCTTGGACCTGATGGTGCAGGTCTGGAGCCGGGTCATTGTTCAAAGCCTGCGCATCAGCTCCCACAGGCCCTGCCGACAAGGGCGCCGCCTCCTGGTGGTAAGTGGTCGTGGGGCGTCTGTGGGTCACAACGCCACCTGGTGACGGTTCTCGAAGCACCCGGATGGCTCTGTCCTTGAACTGTGCAAATCCCAGATGAGGGTCCTGTAAGGCCATTGCCCGCAACTGGGTTCGGTGGGCATTGCAATATAAACCCTCTATAAATTGTTCAGTCAACAGCCTGTCCTCGTCTCCCACGCCGTCAGGGTCGGTCTGCTTAATGGCTCTCAGGGCCTCTTGTAGGTTTAGGGCATAGTCCCTTATACTCTCATGTGCCCGCTGTTTGCACCCGTAGAATCTAAGCTTAATCTCGGCTGAGGTGCGGGTATCAAAGGTGTCCCTCAGCCGGGTTAGTATCCCTGCGACAGTCCTCCCCCCAGGTGGCCAGGACTTTACCTCCCTTTGGGCTGCCCCGGTTAATTGGGCCACCAGGATGCTCACTTTTTTCTCCTCTGTGAGGGGGTACACCTGGAAGAGGCTATGCAGCTTTTCTCTAAAGTCATGCAGGGTATGTGACTCCCCCGAGTACTGGGGTAGCCAGGCTGCCCCCGGGATATAGGGCATGGTGAAAGGCATGACCGCCACAGCGGTGGCGCTGGCGGGGGTTGAAGCGGTGAAGCTCTCCTCCGTATCCGACATCCTTCTCCCCCCTAGTGGACTGTGGCCTACCTTGCGATGATCCTCTTCCGTAGGCCGCGGCTCCGCAGTGGATCGTCAGGGTTGAGGACCTTCCGTCGCGCTCCTGTGACGTCGGCGTCTGCTGGGCTCCTTCCAGGACCTTACGCAACGTCCGGACGTGAGGCGGGGCTTCAGTTCTCGCGCGCTTTCGGAGTCCACGCCCCTCTTCTTCCCGCGCGGCGTCCTCAAGATGGCGTCCAATGGCGGGAAAACTCCACGTATGGCGGGAAGAAGGCTGAAGATGGCGCCGGATGGCGGGAAAACTCCACCGATGGCGGGAAGGAAGCGGGAGATGGCGCCGGATGGCGGGAATCTTCACCACAGGTAAGTTTGAACAGTCTTTTTCAGGCACGCAGTACCCGGTGGTTGCGGTCACGAGATCCTGCCGACTACGCCAAAAGTTGACGCGCCCCTGGGCCTGTGTCGCGCTGCGTTGCGCTCGCGGGAGCTTACCCGGAGCTGGATCTCTTGAGGGTTGTAGTCTCGTGGCGGTGATCCGGTCCGTGCCCAGGGAGTCAGACTAAGTGGCGCTGTATCAGCGGTAGATGTTGGACGACTACGCCACCCGTTGAGTACAGCTAAGGAGCTGCTGCTGCAGGGCAGACCGCTGAGGCCGGTGGTAGGATTGTGCAGCGTGATAGTATAACCCCCAACGGGAGGGGTATGGCCTCAGGGCAGCCGACGTGGACGATGGGGGTAGCAGGAACCACTCGGAGACGGTACGGTGTAGTTCAGGGTCTTTACTGGTGACAAAGATAGACCCTCCCGGAGTACTGGCTAGCGATTGGGGCCTGGTCAGTCCTTGAGCAGATGGGATCTCCCCTGGCCAGGCGGAGTTGTAGGCCTCCCAAACTGACTGTACTCTTCTGGCTACCTTGCTAGAGGCGGGTATAAGTAGCCCACGTCCCTGAGTGTACCGTGTGGTGCTCACCCGTATGGCCGGTGACTCGGGCCTTCTAGTAGCTTCCGCTCCACGACGGCGGTGATGGTCCCACGCGTGTGACCGTGCCTTCGGGTTTCTGGGCCAGAGGACCTGCAATCCCCTGCCGCTCGGTTTCTGCTGCTGGATAGGAGTTAGTCCCCACAGCCTCGGACTCCGGGTCCGGTGAGAAATCTTCTCAGTCAGGGCGAGCTCTGCAGCTGCCAGCCCCTGACTCCTTGTTGCACTGCTCCTACAGAGCTCCTGTAGTTTCTTCCTATGCTGCTTCTCTTCTCTACCTCTTCTCTACTCACTAACCCTGCCTCAGCCCTAGGTTTATATAGGGGAAGTTCTTCCCCTCCCAGGACTGGGCAGGAGGTGTGGCATGCATAGGATCCCTGACCAAGAGACCTCCCACCTGCTCTCAGACGTAATATCTCTATCACTGTGGCAACCAGACCCCTGGGGTGTCACAGTGGCGTCCCCATTACCTGCCTCGGTCTCCGTGGCCTCCTCCGCGGCGTCATCTGCAGCTGCCGGTCCCTCTTCTCCGCGCCCAGTGGTAAGCGCGCTGCCCGGTTCCGGCGGGGTCCTCTGCTGGTCACCTCCGTGCTGCCGGGCCATCTCCTCTCTCCACCCGGCAAACACATCCCGCTGCGCCCGGACCATTCTTCTATTCAGATCTTCCAGCGCTGCGCGCGCACGATCCGGGTCTCTAGGCAGTTGGGCCAGCAGTTCTGTCAGGCTGCAGGGTGGCTCCGCTTGCAGCAGGCTGCGGGCCAGGGTGCTGGTGGAATTTTCTGCTCCCTCCATCTCCGGATGCAGCAGGTCCAGACTGATCCAGGCCGCACCCAGCCCCTAAGTTTTCTTTCCTATCCGCCCCCATGGGGGTTGGTCTTGGGGGCATCTGCTGACAATCACCTGCAGGGGCAGCCACCCCACGTTGATGGACATCTCCATTACTGCATTCATGGCTGGTGGGGGCGGGCTCCTTCTTTGGTGCCACTCTGGGACCTGGCCCACGATGGGAGGTGGCTTCCTGCTGTCCTTTGGTGCGCACATAATGGCGTCCGCTCTGCCAGGGCGGGAAAAACGGATGAAGATGGCGGGAAACGGTCCAAAATGGCGTCTGATGGCGGGAATCGGCTCCGGATGGCGGGAAACGACTCCGGACAGCGGGAAACTTCTGGAAATGGCGGGAGACTTCTTTTTAAGGTACATGTGCAGTTTTCTTCAGGCACGCAATACCCGCTTGTGGCGGGTTGGTAATGATCCTGCCGACTACGCCAAAGTTGACGCTCCCCCTGGGCCTGTGTTGTGCAGGGGAACCCGGAACCGGGCCTGTTGTAGAATGCTGGGGGTTGTAGTCTCCGTGTGGCGGTGACCAGGTCCGTGCCCAGGGTGGTCAAACCAGTGGCGGTCTATTTGTATTGTTATAAGTGTCCGACTACGCCACCCGTGGATTGCGGTCAGTGGGGACCGCCGCTGCGCTGCCGACCGCTGAGGCTGATGTTGGTTGCGCAGCCGAGTATGGGATAACTCCCCATGGGAGGAGTATTGCCTCAGGGCAGCTAATGTGAGAGAGATGATGGGAGTGATGGTGTGAGCGTCCCAGTACTTATGGTGCTGGTGCGGCGAGGAATCACAGAGACGTGCAGTTGCAGTTTTCAAAGCTTTACTCACGGTTGTTGTTCTGGTCACTTGTGCACATGAGGGACCGCCTGAGCCGTGCTGCGTTCACCAGGCAAGGGACTCAGTCAACTCCCAGGCAATTCCAGAGTGTGGTTCAGAGCTCCCCTCTCTTCCTTTCTACTGGCCGTCCCCACCAGGGACCCACCTTTGTCCAGTTTCCTCGGGCCTTCTGTTGGCGAAACCTCTCTCCGGTTTCCCTGACCCTATACGGTATGCCTTTCTGGTGGATGTAGTGAGGGGTCGCACCAAGATGTGGTCACAACCTCCGGTTTTGGCTGAGGATTAGTCGCCTCCACCAATTCGGGTTCCGGTACCCTGCTCTGCCAACCCTTCACCCTGTATCTCCTGGGCATATGGGGTTCCTTCTGCCTTCGTGTCTCTGGGCCTTTCTCTGTGTTCCTTGCTTCCTTTCTCCTCTGTTCCAGTTCCTTTCCTACTTTCCTTTCTGTTCCTTCTTCTCTCTCTCTCTCTCAGGCTCCAGCCTCCTGACAAGGCCTGCCTGCAGAGCAGAGCCCATGCAGGGGCTCTGCTTCCCGTCTTCTCCTCAGACTGTCTCCACTGAACTGAACTGGACTGGACTGAACCCTGTTCTAAGATGGTGCCCACCTTATATACCTCCTTCTGACACCCGAGCCCAGGTGACTAGCAACCAATAGGCTCCTACCTATGCCCAGAGACCCACCCCTATCTGCTCCTACACCACTGGGTATTCCACCCCCTCCCCACTCCAGCCAGGGACAGATGCTGTCGTGCCTGCACTTCTATCTTGTGGGAGCACCGTTGAGCTGTCCCTCGGAAATGGGGTGTGTGTGGTGCATGCAGCTACTGAGCCCTAGTCCACACTCCATCCTTACCCGGGAGTGGAATATCACACCTCTGGACTGAGGTGCAATACCCCTGTAGCAGCCGAGCCCTCGGGGTGCTACACTTCTATCACACAGACCGCACCCCATGCCTCTATCAGGTAGACTGCTTCCCATGCTTCTATTGCACAGGCTGATCCCCATGCCTCTATCACACAGACTGCTCCCCATGCTTCTATCACACAGACTGCTCTCCATGCCTCTATCTCACAGGCTGCTCCCCATGCCTCTATCACACAGATTGCTCCCCATGCTTCTATCACACAGACTGCTCTCCATGCTTCTATCACTCAGACTGCTCCCCATGCTTCTATCACACAGACAGTGCTCCCCATGCCTCTATCGCACAGGCTGCTCCCCATGCCTCTATCACACAAACTGCTCCCCATGCTTCTATCACACAGGCTGCTCCCCATAACTATATCACACAGACTGCTCCCCATGCCTCTATCACACAGACTGCTCCCCATACCTGTATCACACAGACTGCTCTCCATGCCTCTATCACACAGGCTGCTCCCCATGCTTCTATCACACAGGCTGCTCCCCATGCCTTTATCACACAGGCTGCTCCCCATGCCTCTATCACACAGGGTGCTCCCCATGCCTCTATCTCACACAGGGTGCTTCCCATGCCTCTATCACACAGACCGCTCCCCATGCTTCTATCACACAGACCGCTCCCCATGCCTCTCTCAGGTAGACTGCTTCCCATGCTTCTATTGCACAGGCTGATCCCCATGCCTCTATCACACAGACTGCTCCCCATGCTTCTATCACACAGACTGCTCTCCATGCCTCTATCTCACAGGCTGCTCCCCATGCTTCTATCACACAGACTGCTCTCCATGCCTATATCACACAGACTGCTCTCCATGCTTCTATCACACAGACTGCTCCCCATGCTTCTATCACACAGACTGCTCCCCATGCCTCTATCGCACAGGCTGCTCCCCATGCCTCTATCACACAAACTGCTCCCCATGCTTCTATCACACAGGCTGCTCCCCATACTTCCATCACACATGCTGCACCCCAGGCTTCTATCACACAGACTGCTCCCCGTTGCTACTATCACACAGGCTGCTCCCCATGCTTCTATCACAGAGACTGCTCCCCATGCCTCTATCACACAGACTGCTCCCCATGCCTCTATCACACAGACTGATCCCCATGCCTCTATCACACAGACTGCTCCCCATGCCTCTATCATACAGGCTGCTCCCCATACCCCTATCACACAGACTGCTCCCTATGCTTCTATCATACAGACTGCTCCCCATGCTTCTATGACACAGACCGCTCCCCATACCTCTATCACACAGACTGCTCCCCATGATTCTATCACACAGACTGCTCCCCATGCTTCTATAACACAGATTGCTCCCCATGCATCTATCACACAGACTGCTCCCCATGCCTCTATCACACAGACTGCTCCCCATGCCTCTATCACACAGGCTGCTCCCCATACCTCTATCACACAGACTGCTCCCTATGCTTCTATCACACAGACTGCTCCCCATACCTCTATCACACAGACTGCTCCCCATACCTCTATCACACAGACTGCTCCCCATGCCTCTATCACACAGACTGCTCCCCATACCTCTATCACACAGACTGCTCCCCATACCTCGATCACACGGACTGCTCCCCATGCCTCTATCACACAGGCTGTTCCCCATGCTTCTATCACACAGGCTGCTCCCCATGCTACTATCACACAGACTGATCTCCATGCTTCTATAGCACAGACTGCTCCCCATGCTTATATCACACAGACTGCTCCCCATGCTTCTATCACACAGACTGCTCTCCATGCTTCTATCACACAGACTGCTCCCCATGCCTGTATCACACAGACTGCTCCCCATGCTTTTATCACACAGACTGCTCCCCATGCCTCTATCACACAGGCTGCTCCCCATGCTTCTATCACACATGCTGCTCCCCATGCTTCTATCACACAGACTGCTCCCCATGTTTCTATCACACAGGCTGCTCCCCATGCTTCCATCACACATGCTGCACCCCATGCTTCTATCACACAGACTGCTCCCCGTTGCTACTATCACACAGGCTGCTCCCCATGCTTCTATCACACAGACTGCTCCCCATGCCTCTATCACACAGACTGCTCCCTTACTTCTATCACGCAGACTGCTCCCCATACCTCTATCACACAGACTGCTCCCCATACTTCTATCACACAGACTGCTCCCCATACCTCTATCACACAGACTGCTCGCCATACCTCTATCTCACACAGGGTGCTTCCCATGCCTCTATCACACAGACTGCTCCCCATGCTTCTATCACACAGACGGCTCCCCATGCCTCTATCAGGTAGACTGCTCCCCATGCCTCTATCACACAGACTGCTCCCCATGCTTCTATCACACAGACTGCTCTCCATGACTCTATCACACAAACTGCTCCCCATGCTTCTATCACACAGGCTGCTCCCCATAACTATATCACACAGACTGCTCCCCATGCCTCTATCACACAGACTGCTCCCCATACCTGTATCACACAGACTGCTCTCCATGCCTCTATCACAGGCTGCTCCCCATGCTTCTATCACACAGGCTGCTCCCCATGCCTCTATCACACAGGGTGCTCCCCATGCCTCTATCTCACACAGGGTGCTTCCCATGCCTCTATCACACAGACCGCTCCCCATGTTTCTATCACACAGACCGCTCCCCATGCCTCTATCAGGTAGACTGCTTCCCATGCTTCTATTGCACAGTCTGATCCCCATGCCTCTATCACACAGACTGCTCCCCATGCTTCTATCACACAGACTGCTCTCCATGCCTCTATCTCACAGGCTGCTCCCCATGCTTCTATCACACAGACTGCTCTCCATGCCTATATCACACAGACTGCTCCCCATGCTTCTATCACACAGACTGCTCCCCATGCTTCTATCACACAGACTGCTCCCCATGCCTCTATCACACAGGCTGCTCCCCATGTTTCTATCACACATGCTGCTCCCCATGCTTCTATCACACAAACTGCTCCCCATGTTTCTATCACACAGGCTGCTCCCCATGCTTCCATCACACATGCTGCACCCCATGCTTCTATCACACAGACTGCTCCCCGTTGCTACTATCACACAGGCTGCTCCCCATGCTTCTATCACACAGACTGCTCCCCATGCCTCTATCACACAGACTGCTCCCTTACTTCTATCACGCAGACTGCTCCCCATACCTCTATCACACAGACTGCTCCCCATACTTCTATCACACAGACTGCTCCCCATACCTCTATCACACAGACTGCTCCCCATTCCTCTATCTCACACAGGGTGCTTCCCATGCCTCTATCACACAGACTGCTCCCCATGCTTCTATCACACAGACGGCTCCCCATGCCTCTATCAGTTAGACTGCTCCCCATGCCTCTATCACACAGACTGCTCCCCATGCTTCCATCACACATGCTGCACCCCATGCTTCTATCACACAGACTGCTCCCCGTTGCTACTATCACACAGGCTGCTCCCCATGCTTCTATCACACAGACTGCTCCCCATGCCTCTATCACACAGACTGCTCCCTTACTTCTATCACGCAGACTGCTCCCCATACCTCTATCACACAGACTGCTCCCCATACTTCTATCACACAGACTGCTCCCCATACCTCTATCACACAGACTGCTCCCCATTCCTCTATCTCACACAGGGTGCTTCCCATGCCTCTATCACACAGACTGCTCCCCATGCTTCTATCACACAGACGGCTCCCCATGCCTCTATCAGTTAGACTGCTCCCCATGCCTCTATCACACAGACTGCTCCCCATGCTTCTATCACACAGACTGCTCTCCATGACTCTATCTTACAGGCTGCTCCCCATGCTTCTATCACACAGACTGCTCTCCATGCCTATATCACACAGACTGCTCCCCATGCTTCTATCACTCAGACTGCTCCCCATGCTTCTATCACACAGACAGTGCTCCCCATGCCTCTATCGCACAGGCTGCTCCCCATGCCTCTATCACACAAACTGCTCCCCATGCTTCTATCACACAGGCTGCTCCCCATAACTATATCACACAGACTGTTCCCTATGCCTCTATCACACAGACTGCTCCCCATACCTGTATCACACAGACTGCTCTCCATGCCTCTATCACAGGCTGCTCCCCATGCTTCTATCACACAGGCTGCTTCCCATGCCTCTATCACACAGGCTGCTCCCCATGCCTCTATCACACAGGGTGCTCCCCATGCCTCTATCTCACACAGGGTGCTTCCCATGCCTCTATCACACAGACCGCTCCCCATGCTTCTATCACACAGACCGCTCCCCATGCCTCTATCAGGTAGACTGCTTCCCATGCGTCTATTGCACAGGCTGATCCCCATGCCTCTATCACACAGACTGCTCCCCATGCTTCTATCACACAGACTGCTCTCCATGCCTCTATCTCACAGGCTGCTCCCCATGCTTCTATCACACAGACTGCTCCCCATGCCTCTATCACACAGGGTGCTCCCCATGCCTCTATCTCACACAGGGTGCTTCCCATGCCTCTATCACACAGACCGCTCCCCATGCTTCTATCACACAGACCGCTCCCCATGCCTCTATCAGGTAGACTGCTTCCCATGCTTCTATTGCACAGTCTGATCCCCATGCCTCTATCACACAGACTGCTCCCCATGCTTCTATCACACAGACTGCTCTCCATGCCTCTATCTCACAGGCTGCTCCCCATGCTTCTATCACACAGACTGCTCTCCATGCCTATATCACACAGACTGCTCCCCATGCTTCTATCACACAGACTGCTCCCCATGCTTCTATCACACAGACTGCTCCCCATGCCTCTATCACACAGGCTGCTCCCCATGTTTCTATCACACATGCTGCTCCCCATGCTTCTATCACACAAACTGCTCCCCATGTTTCTATCACACAGGCTGCTCCCCATGCTTCCATCACACATGCTGCACCCCATGCTTCTATCACACAGACTGCTCCCCGTTGCTACTATCACACAGGCTGCTCCCCATGCTTCTATCACACAGACTGCTCCCCATGCCTCTATCACACAGACTGCTCCCTTACTTCTATCACGCAGACTGCTCCCCATACCTCTATCACACAGACTGCTCCCCATACTTCTATCACACAGACTGCTCCCCATACCTCTATCACACAGACTGCTCCCCATTCCTCTATCTCACACAGGGTGCTTCCCATGCCTCTATCACACAGACTGCTCCCCATGCTTCTATCACACAGACGGCTCCCCATGCCTCTATCAGTTAGACTGCTCCCCATGCCTCTATCACACAGACTGCTCCCCATGCTTCTATCACACAGACTGCTCTCCATGCTTCTATCACACAGACTGCTCCCCATGCCTCTATCACACAGACTGCTCCCCATGCTTTTATCACACAGACTGCTCCCCATGCCTCTATCACACAGGCTGCTCCCCATGCTTCTATCACACATGCTGCTCCCCATGCTTCTATCACACAGACTGCTCCCCATGTTTCTATCACACAGGCTGCTCCCCATGCTTCCATCACACATGCTGCACCCCATGCTTCTATCACACAGACTGCTCCCCGTTGCTACTATCACACAGGCTGCTCCCCATGCTTCTATCACACAGACTGCTCCCCATGCCTCTATCACACAGACTGCTCCCTTACTTCTATCACGCAGACTGCTCCCCATACCTCTATCACACAGACTGCTCCCCATACTTCTATCACACAGACTGCTCCCCATACCTCTATCACACAGACTGCTCGCCATGCCTCTATCTCACACAGGGTGCTTCCCATGCCTCTATCACACAGACTGCTCCCCATGCTTCTATCACACAGACGGCTCCCCATGCCTCTATCAGGTAGACTGCTCCCCATGCCTCTATCACACAGACTGCTCCCCATGCTTCTATCACACAGACTGCTCTCCATGACTCTATCACACAGACTGCTCCCCATGCCTCTATCACACAGGCTGCTCCCCATACCCCTATCACACAGACAGTGCTCCCCATGCCTCTATCGCACAGGCTGCTCCCCATGCCTCTATCACACAAACTGCTCCCCATGCTTCTATCACACAGGCTGCTCCCCATAACTATATCACACAGACTGCTCCCCATGCCTCTATCACACAGACTGCTCCCCATACCTGTATCACACAGACTGCTCTCCATGCCTCTATCACAGGCTGCTCCCCATGCTTCTATCACACAGGCTGCTCCCCATGCCTCTATCACACAGGGTGCTCCCCATGCCTCTATCTCACACAGGGTGCTTCCCATGCCTCTATCACACAGACCGCTCCCCATGCTTCTATCACACAGACCGCTCCCCATGCCTCTATCAGGTAGACTGCTTCCCATGCTTCTATTGCACAGTCTGATCCCCATGCCTCTATCACACAGACTGCTCCCCACGCTTCTATCACACAGACTGCTCTCCATGCCTCTATCTCACAGGCTGCTCCCCATGCTTCTATCACACAGACTGCTCTCCATGCCTATATCACACAGACTGCTCCCCATGCTTCTATCACACAGACTGCTCCCCATGCTTCTATCACACAGACTGCTCCCCATGCCTCTATCACACAGGCTGCTCCCCATGTTTCTATCACACATGCTGCTCCCCATGCTTCTATCACACAAACTGCTCCCCATGTTTCTATCACACAGGCTGCTCCCCATGCTTCCATCACACATGCTGCACCCCATGCTTCTATCACACAGACTGCTCCCCGTTGCTACTATCACACAGGCTGCTCCCCATGCTTCTATCACACAGACTGCTCCCCATGCCTCTATCACACAGACTGCTCCCTTACTTCTATCACGCAGACTGCTCCCCATACCTCTATCACACAGACTGCTCCCCATACTTCTATCACACAGACTGCTCCCCATACCTCTATCACACAGACTGCTCCCCATTCCTCTATCTCACACAGGGTGCTTCCCATGCCTCTATCACACAGACTGCTCCCCATGCTTCTATCACACAGACGGCTCCCCATGCCTCTATCAGTTAGACTGCTCCCCATGCCTCTATCACACAGACTGCTCCCCATGCTTCTATCACACAGACTGCTCTCCATGACTCTATCTTACAGGCTGCTCCCCATGCTTCTATCACACAGACTGCTCTCCATGCCTATATCACACAGACTGCTCCCCATGCTTCTATCACTCAGACTGCTCCCCATGCTTCTATCACACAGACAGTGCTCCCCATGCCTCTATCGCACAGGCTGCTCCCCATGCCTCTATCACACAAACTGCTCCCCATGCTTCTATCACACAGGCTGCTCCCCATAACTATATCACACAGACTGTTCCCTATGCCTCTATCACACAGACTGCTCCCCATACCTGTATCACACAGACTGCTCTCCATGCCTCTATCACAGGCTGCTCCCCATGCTTCTATCACACAGGCTGCTTCCCATGCCTCTATCACACAGGCTGCTCCCCATGCCTCTATCACACAGGGTGCTCCCCATGCCTCTATCTCACACAGGGTGCTTCCCATGCCTCTATCACACAGACCGCTCCCCATGCTTCTATCACACAGACCGCTCCCCATGCCTCTATCAGGTAGACTGCTTCCCATGCGTCTATTGCACAGGCTGATCCCCATGCCTCTATCACACAGACTGCTCCCCATGCTTCTATCACACAGACTGCTCTCCATGCCTCTATCTCACAGGCTGCTCCCCATGCTTCTATCACACAGACTGCTCCCCATGCCTCTATCACACAGGGTGCTCCCCATGCCTCTATCTCACACAGGGTGCTTCCCATGCCTCTATCACACAGACCGCTCCCCATGCTTCTATCACACAGACCGCTCCCCATGCCTCTATCAGGTAGACTGCTTCCCATGCTTCTATTGCACAGTCTGATCCCCATGCCTCTATCACACAGACTGCTCCCCATGCTTCTATCACACAGACTTCTCTCCATGCCTCTATCTCACAGGCTGCTCCCCATGCTTCTATCACACAGACTGCTCTCCATGCCTATATCACACAGACTGCTCCCCATGCTTCTATCACACAGACTGCTCCCCATGCTTCTATCACACAGACTGCTCCCCATGCCTCTATCACACAGGCTGCTCCCCATGTTTCTATCACACATGCTGCTCCCCATGCTTCTATCACACAAACTGCTCCCCATGTTTCTATCACACAGGCTGCTCCCCATGCTTCCATCACACATGCTGCACCCCATGCTTCTATCACACAGACTGCTCCCCGTTGCTACTATCACACAGGCTGCTCCCCATGCTTCTATCACACAGACTGCTCCCCATGCCTCTATCACACAGACTGCTCCCTTACTTCTATCACGCAGACTGCTCCCCATACCTCTATCACACAGACTGCTCCCCATACTTCTATCACACAGACTGCTCCCCATACCTCTATCACACAGACTGCTCCCCATTCCTCTATCTCACACAGGGTGCTTCCCATGCCTCTATCACACAGACTGCTCCCCATGCTTCTATCACACAGACGGCTCCCCATGCCTCTATCAGTTAGACTGCTCCCCATGCCTCTATCACACAGACTGCTCCCCATGCTTCTATCACACAGACTGCTCTCCATGACTCTATCTTACAGGCTGCTCCCCATGCTTCTGTGATGAAAGCCGGCCGGTGGGTGCAGCTCTCTGGCGCCCCCTTACCTCTCAGGTCAGTCAAGGTACTGCACCTAGAGAAAGTAGTGCCAGGAAGCTGCAACCAGCGCAGGGAACACGGTAGTGTGTTATCCCTTCAACGTCACTAAACCGTAACGTCACTACACAGCACAACTCGCTAGCGCCCTCTTAGCCTCAGGTCAGTCAAGGAACTGCACCTAGGATAAGCGGTCGCCAGGGAGACTGTCCTGTAACCTACTGGGGATCGGGGCCCTCTGTAGTGAGGGCGGTATATATATCTTCCTTGGCCGCGCCAGGAATATATATATCTGAACCTCCGACCGTCACTACCAGCCTTCCCCAATCCCCAGTTGGTATGCTGCCACCAGTCCCTATTTTAGATATACGCCCAGTCCGTGAATGGGCCTATATCGGGTCAGGAACCAACCCTGGGTAGCGTTTTGGCTTGAGCCGAGCTCACACGGACGTGCGTTCGTTATGCAGAATAAAAGGCAGGCCCACAATTACTTGAGGTAATTGATTATAATAATACACTAGATACACGATATACAACTAAATATACACAGGTATAAGGTCAGGCTAAACTATACAACAATGGAATACAACACACAGAATCACCACAGCATATCAGTTACCGGTTTCTTGATTTTCTTGTGACGCAGGGAGAGGATTCTGCGGTCGCAGGCACGGTTCTTTGTTACAGGCTGAGGCCTACCACCGCATGGTCAAACTGCTCCTCCCCTTGGTGGCCTCAGCTGGTGCTCAGATGTTCAGCACACCACTCTTGGGTCAAGACTGACTTATCTCTTGTCTGTCCTGCTATCTTACCTGCCCCGTCCCGCCCACTGCTGGTGAGGTCAGCTGGCTCAGTCTCCACCCTCAGGTCTAACTTCGATCAGAAGCCCAAATTCTATGGAACCCAATAACTTCTTCTGGGATGGTCTCATGATACCCCCAGGGGTTCCCATGGATTCGGGCCGCCGTAACCGACCTTTTGATATCAATTATGATACCATACGGTCCTCAGGAATGGCTCCGCGCTATATCTTGGCTTCCAGAGCACGTACAAACGTCTACCGCGGAGGCTTGTGTGCGCAATGGCTCCGGGACGCCGTGATATTTTTTTATTGGCCCATCCCACGCAACATGCGTGTACTATTCATGTTTCTATATCTTATGCCTCCATGCTTGTGACAGACAAAGAAACTAGTCCTATGGGACAAATGGTCAGGTACAGATAGACGAAGCACCCCCCCCTGCTGGCTGTGTTTCCTCTCGAAGTCTTTGAAGCTCCTAGCATTCAAGTGTTAAGTAGGCTTCTTATCTTACAGGAGCCTGGATGGGGGGAAACTATCTAGTTGACGTTTTAACAGAAGGTCCCAAGGGTGGGGGCTGCTGAAGTGTGGCCATCCCTGGATATGATTTATCATTACCAAGATGGCGGCTACAGGTTCATCACACCTCCCCCTATACGAGGGCGCGAGGGGGTAGCACATTCCTGTGTTCCCCCGTGCGTCCTTCTGCACCCTCCCCTTGCCGGGATAACCCGTCAGCGTTACCGTGGTCACGGCCTCTTCTGTGGCGAATGGAGAAGTGGTACTGCTGGAGAGCGAGGCTCCAGCGTAGCAACCTGCCATTCGACCCAGAGACCGTGTGTAACCAGCTGAGGGGGTTGTGGTCCGTCTCCACGGTGAAATGGCTCCCGTACAAGTAGGGCTGCAGACGCTGCAGGGCCCATACAATTGCCAGGCATTCTTTTTCCACCGTGGAGTAAGCCACCTCCCGGGGCAGTAGCTTCCTGCTCAGGTACAAGACAGGATGTTCCTGGCCTGTCGTGTTGACCTGACTTAGCACAGCACCGAGGCCAAAGTCACTGGCGTCGGTCTGTACCACAAACGGCCGGTCGAAGTCGGCAGCTTGCAGTACAGGGGAGCTACTTAGGGCGGCCTTGAGTGCCCCGAAAGCTGTCTCGCAGGCGACTGTCCAGTCGACTGCGACGGGCAGCTTCTTCTTGGTGAGGTCCGTCAGGGGCTTGGCCAGGGTGCTATAGTGTGGGACGAACCTCCTATAGTACCCGGCGGTCCCCAAGAAGGACATCACCTGCTTTTTGGTCCTAGGAGTGGGCCAGGATGCGATGGCATCCACTTTCCCCGGTTCTGGCTTCAGAACCCCCCCGCCTACCCGGTGACCCAGGTAGAGGACCTCACTCATGCCCAGCTGGCACTTTTCCGGCTTGATGGTCAAGCCTGCCCGGTGGATCCGACCGAGCACCTGCCGCAGGTGCTCTAGGTGATCCTCCCAAGTGGGACTGAAGACTGCAATATCGTCCAAGTACGCAGCCGCGTACCCTTCAAGTCCCTCAAGCAGCGTATTGACCATCCGCTGAAAAGTGGCAGGGGCATTCTTCATGCCGAATGGCATCACTGTGGACTCGTACAGTCCAAAAGGGGTGATAAAGGCAGAGCGTTCCCTTGCCGCGGGGGTCAGAGGAATCTGCCAGTACCCCCGGCTCAGATCCATGATGGTCAGGTACTTAGCCCCGGCCATCCGATCGAGCAGGTCATCGATGCGTGGTATGGGGAACGCATCGGTGGCCGTTACAGCGTTGAGCCCCCGGTAGTCCACGCAGAACCGTGTAGTTCGGTCCTTCTTTGGTACGAGGACTACAGGCGAGGCCCACGCGCTGCTGGATGCCTGGATCACCCCCAGCTTCAGCATCTCGTCTATCTCTTGGCGCATGTTTCCCTGCACCTCGAAAGAGACCCGATATGCTGAACGCCGGATCGGCGGGTGATCGCCAGTGTCCACGTCGTGGACAGCCATCTCAGTCCTTCCGGGCAGGCTGCTGAACAGCCCCCGGAAGGGGTGCAGGGTGGTCCCCAGCTGGGACCGTTGGTCCTCCGTGAGCTGGTGGCCAACCCCCACATCCTCGATGGACCCACCCGCCTTGGCTTGGGTGAGCAGATCCAGGAGGCTTTCTACCTCTCCTTCCTCGGGAAGGTTGCACACTGGGTGGGCAGTCGCTTCCCGCTCATGATGAGCCTTCATCATGTTCACGTGGAAGGCCTTCCTCCTTCCACGGGCGTGATCCAGGGTGACCAGATAGGTGACGGCATTGAGTTTCTGGTGCACGAAGTAGGGACCTTCCCAGGCTGCCTGAAGCTTGTTCTGTGGTACGGGGACCAGTACCCACACCTTTTGACCCACCTGGTAGGTCCTCTCACAAGCATTCTGGTCGTACCACCGCTTCTGGTCGGCCTGGGCCTGGGCCATATTGTCCTGCACCAGCTTTGCCAAGGCCATCATCCTGTCCCGGTGGCGCACGACATACTCGATGACCGACACCTCGGGGGTGGCCAAATCCCCTTCCCATGCTTCCTTCACCAGAGCCAGGGGGCCCCGTACCCGTCGCCCGTACAGGAGCTCAAAGGGGGAGAACCCCGTTGAGGCCTGCGGAACCTCCCGGTAAGCAAATAGGAGGTGTGGGAGGTAACGCTCCCAGTCTCTCCCGTGGGAGTCGACCAACATCTTAAGCATCTGCTTTAAGGTGCCATTGAACCGCTCACACAGGCCATTAGTCTGTGGGTGATACGGGCTGGCCACCAGATGTTGCACCTGCATTTGCTTACAGAGGGACTCCATCAGCCGCGACATGAACTGGGTCCCTCGGTCGGTGAGCATTTCTTGGGGGAAACCCACTCTGGAGAAGATCTCCAGTAAGGCGGTAGCCACCTTGTCGGCCCGAATGGACGACAAAGCTACCGCTTCCGGGTACCGGGTGGCATAGTCCACTACCGTGAGTATGAAGCATTTCCCGGAGTGGCTGGGAGTGGACAGAGGTCCAATAAGATCCACAGCGACCCTCGAGAAAGGCTCTTCGATGATTGGCAGAGTTACCAGTGGGGCTTTGGGGAGCGGCCCCGCCTTCCCCACCCTCTGACAGGTGTCACACGAACGGCAGTAGGCACCCACCGCGGCTCCCATCCCAGGCCAGTAGAAATGCTGAGCTATCCTGGCCTTGGTTTTAGCGATCCCTAGGTGTCCGGCCATCGGAATCTCGTGTGCGATCTGCAACAATTCCGCCCTGAACGGATAGGGTACCACTAACTGTCGGTCCCTGGGCCACGCCTCCGGTGAACCCTGCTGTACCGTTACCCGGTACAGCCGTCCCTGGTCCCAGACCACACGCTCGCAGTCTGACTCCATGGGAGGCTGTGCCGCCTGTTCCTTGAGAGCTTTCAGGCTGTCGTCTGCTTCCAACGCAGCCTGAAATTCCTGACTTGATGTGGCCAGAATCGACGAAACTGCCACACCCTCCGTCAGCCCCTCCGGGCATGTCACCTGGCCGCTGTCTGACCCGGCAGACACTTGGTCAGAAGTGGGGAAGCCGTCGGACCTCTGCAAGGCTCCTTGGGCTCCGGCGCTCCCACTCCTGGTGACAGCGGCTATGACCGCTGTGACCGTGGGTAGTGCCTGCTTCCCCTCTGTTTCTGACCAAGCCGCCCGATCAGGCAGGCTTCCTAGGCCTTTGGACATCTCGGATGTGGGGAACTCCTGCCCTGGGGTCTTACCTGGTGGCTCCTCTCTTGGGACACCCCCACCTCCCATGGCCTGTTCCTCCCCCTGCAGTGGGCCTATACTCAGCAGCCTGGATACCCCGGGGAGCCCTACACTGCCGGTAGCTGCCCCCCTCTCCATCCCTGAGCTTCCCTCTACAGAATCCTGCCCGCCCCCTCCCTCACCGGAGGACAAGAGGTCACGGCACGCCGGCTGAGCACCTCTGCGGGCATCCCCACACTCCCCACCTGCTTTCACTAACCCTGTTTGTGTTGTGTCTGTGCAGGTGTTACCCTCAGGTTTCACTCCCTCCTCCTCAGCAGGACACACACTACATACAACATGGTTGGCATTAGCAGCAGACAAATCAATACACTCTTGGGGGGCCGAACTTGGGGGTTCAGAGGGTACATACTGCGATACAAGACGCCCCAAGTCGGTCCCTAATAAAACATTTGCGGGAATATTTGGCGTTACTCCCACCTCCCGCATCCCCCTCCCGGCACCCCAGTCCAAATACACCATGGCAACGGGAAGTGCCGGCTCCACGCCTCCAACCCCGGAGACGGAAAGAGTCTTTCCTGGTACCAAGTCCTGGGGGGACACCACCTCAGGCCGTACCAGTGTTCGTTCAGCGCCCGTGTCCCGCAGTCCCATGACCGCAGAACGGCCTATGGTGACGGGTTGGATGTTATCCAGGGACCTACCACCACCCCCTCCCACACACAAAACATTGGGCGCTCTCTGGGACTGGGATGGGGTCTTTTGGCGCTGGGGACACTCAGCCCTAAAGTGTCCTGGTTTGTTGCATAGATGACAACGTCTTACGTCTGGTCCTTGCCTGGAGAGGGCAACAGGGGGATACACCCCTTGTGTTCTAGGGGCCGGGGAAACAGGGGCATGACTGGGCTTACCCCCTCTCCAGGTGCTGCTGGCAGACTTCTTCAGCTCAGGCGCCCTGTTATTGGCATACTCGTCTGCCAGGGCGGCTGTAGCAGAAGCCCCTGTTGGTTTTCGGTCACGGAGGAACTGTCGGAGGTCCTCTGGGCAGTTCCACAAGAACTGCTCCGTGACGAACAGTTCCTGGACCTCCTGGCGGGTAGTAAGCGCTAGACCCGAGGTCCAGTGCTCTGCGGCTCTCAACAGCGCCCGCATATGATCGGTCCAGGTGTCCTTGGGGCCACGCAGCAGGCTCCGGAACTTCTGGCGGTACGACTCGGGAGTGAGGTTGTACTGCCGGATCAGGGCCCGCTTGATGCAGTCGTAGTTCTGTACCTCCCCGGCAGGTAAGTCCCCCAAGGCATCCAGGGACTTACCCCTCAAACGGGGGGTCAGGTATCTGGCCCACTGATCCCGGGCCAGATGGTGCTGAAGACAGGTCCGTTCAAATGCCACCAGAAAGGAGTCCAGGTCCCCATCCTTCTCCAGTAGAGGGAAGTCCTCAGCTCGGACTTTGGACGACTTGGTCTCCTGATGGGTTGGTTGCTCTAGCGGAAGCCCCCGCTGGGCCAGGTCCAGTTGGTGCTGGCGCTCCGCAGCTCGCTCTGCACGCTCCGCAACCTCCCGGCGCTCTGCAGCTTCACGCTCCGCAGCCCGCTCCGCAGCCCGCTCCGCAGCCCGCTCTGCACGCTCCTCCTCCGCTGCCTTCTCTGATGCTGCCAGGAGGGTTTTGTAGACGGCATCGCCATGAGACTGGAGACTTGCCATAGCCGCTTGTAAAAGGGCTTGTGATCTGGACAGGCTGGGCTGGGTAGGTGATGGGCAGCCCACTGCGGGACCGTATACTGGGGACTGGCTCCCTGAGGTGCCCGGGCTGGACTCCTCCTCGCCATGAGTAACAATGTCCTCCCCTCCTGCCACACGGACCGTAGCATTAGCCTCTTGCAGGGTCTTGCTCCTGGTGCCGTCTGCCATCTTGGTAACCGACACCGCTGCAACCCTGAGTTTGCACACACCTTGTTATACTTTTAGCCTGACCGTCTAACGTTGGGCTGACCTTAAGACTCCAGCAGTGGAAGTTACCACTGGCAGTCTTTAGTGCCTGGGAGTAGGGGTCCCACAACACTATTATTCTGCAATCCCACCGCTCTGCCTCCAATGTGATGAAAGCCGGCCGGTGGGTGCAGCTCTCTGGCGCCCCCTTACCTCTCAGGTCAGTCAAGGTACTGCACCTAGAGAAAGTAGTGCCAGGAAGCTGCAACCAGCGCAGGGAACACGGTAGTGTGTTATCCCTTCAACGTCACTAAACCGTAACGTCACTACACAGCACAACTCGCTAGCGCCCTCTTAGCCTCAGGTCAGTCAAGGAACTGCACCTAGGATAAGCGGTCGCCAGGGAGACTGTCCTGTAACCTACTGGGGATCGGGGCCCTCTGTAGTGAGGGCGGTATATATATCTTCCTTGGCCGCGCCAGGAATATATATATCTGAACCTCCGACCGTCACTACCAGCCTTCCCCAATCCCCAGTTGGTATGCTGCCACCAGTCCCTATTTTAGATATACGCCCAGTCCGTGAATGGGCCTATATCGGGTCAGGAACCAACCCTGGGTAGCGTTTTGGCTTGAGCCGAGCTCACACGGACGTGCGTTCGTTATGCAGAATAAAAGGCAGGCCCACAATTACTTGAGGTAATTGATTATAATAATACACTAGATACACGATATACAACTAAATATACACAGGTATAAGGTCAGGCTAAACTATACAACAATGGAATACAACACACAGAATCACCACAGCATATCAGTTACCGGTTTCTTGATTTTCTTGTGACGCAGGGAGAGGATTCTGCGGTCGCAGGCACGGTTCTTTGTTACAGGCTGAGGCCTACCACCGCATGGTCAAACTGCTCCTCCCCTTGGTGGCCTCAGCTGGTGCTCAGATGTTCAGCACACCACTCTTGGGTCAAGACTGACTTATCTCTTGTCTGTCCTGCTATCTTACCTGCCCCGTCCCGCCCACTGCTGGTGAGGTCAGCTGGCTCAGTCTCCACCCTCAGGTCTAACTTCGATCAGAAGCCCAAATTCTATGGAACCCAATAACTTCTTCTGGGATGGTCTCATGATACCTCCAGGGGTTCCCATGGATTCGGGCCGCCGTAACCGACCTTTTGATATCAATTATGATACCATACGGTCCTCAGGAATGGCTCCGCGCTATATCTTGGCTTCCAGAGCACGTACAAACGTCTACCGCGGAGGCTTGTGTGCGCAATGGCTCCGGGACGCCGTGATATTTTTTTATTGGCCCATCCCACGCAACATGCGTGTACTATTCATGTTTCTATATCTTATGCCTCCATGCTTGTGACAGACAAAGAAACTAGTCCTATGGGACAAATGGTCAGGTACAGATAGACGAAGCACCCCCCCCTGCTGGCTGTGTTTCCTCTCGAAGTCTTTGAAGCTCCTAGCATTCAAGTGTTAAGTAGGCTTCTTATCTTACAGGAGCCTGGATGGGGGGAAACTATCTAGTTGACGTTTTAACAGAAGGTCCCAAGGGTGGGGGCTGCTGAAGTGTGGCCATCCCTGGATATGATTTATCATTACCAAGATGGCGGCTACAGGTTCATCACAGCTTCTATCACACAGACTGCTCTCCATGCCTATATCACACAGACTGCTCCCCATGCTTCTATCACTCAGACTGCTCCCCATGCTTCTATCACACAGACAGTGCTCCCCATGCCTCTATCGCACAGGCTGCTCCCCATGCCTCTATCACACAAACTGCTCCCCATGCTTCTATCACACAGGCTGCTCCCCATAACTATATCACACAGACTGTTCCCTATGCCTCTATCACACAGACTGCTCCCCATACCTGTATCACACAGACTGCTCTCCATGCCTCTATCACAGGCTGCTCCCCATGCTTCTATCACACAGGCTGCTTCCCATGCCTCTATCACACAGGCTGCTCCCCATGCCTCTATCACACAGGGTGCTCCCCATGCCTCTATCTCACACAGGGTGCTTCCCATGCCTCTATCACACAGACCGCTCCCCATGCTTCTATCACACAGACCGCTCCCCATGCCTCTATCAGGTAGACTGCTTCCCATGCGTCTATTGCACAGGCTGATCCCCATGCCTCTATCACACAGACTGCTCCCCATGCTTCTATCACACAGACTGCTCTCCATGCCTCTATCTCACAGGCTGCTCCCCATGCTTCTATCACACAGACTGCTCCCCATGCCTCTATCACACAGGGTGCTCCCCATGCCTCTATCTCACACAGGGTGCTTCCCATGCCTCTATCACACAGACCGCTCCCCATGCTTCTATCACACAGACCGCTCCCCATGCCTCTATCAGGTAGACTGCTTCCCATGCTTCTATTGCACAGTCTGATCCCCATGCCTCTATCACACAGACTGCTCCCCATGCTTCTATCACACAGACTGCTCTCCATGCCTCTACCTCACAGGCTGCTCCCCATGCTTCTATCACACAGACTGCTCTCCATGCCTATATCACACAGACTGCTCCCCATGCTTCTATCACACAGACTGCTCCCCATGCTTCTATCACACAGACTGCAACCCATGCCTCTATCACACAGGCTGCTCCCCATGTTTCTATCGCACATGCTGCTCCCCATGCTTCTATCACACAAACTGCTCCCCATGTTTCTATCACACAGGCTGCTCCCCATGCTTCCATCACACATGCTGCACCCCATGCTTCTATCACACAGACTGCTCCCCGTTGCTACTATCACACAGGCTGCTCCCCATGCTTCTATCACACAGACTGCTCCCCATGCCTCTATCACACAGACTGCTCCCTTACTTCTATCACGCAGACTGCTCCTCATACCTCTATCACACAGACTGCTCCCCATACTTCTATCACACAGACTGCTGCCCATACCTCTATCACACAGACTGCTCCCCATTCCTCTATCTCACACAGGGTGCTTCCCATGCCTCTATCACACAGACTGCTCCCCATGCTTCTATCACACAGACGGCTCCCCATGCCTCTATCAGTTAGACTGCTCCCCATGCCTCTATCACACAGACTGCTCCCCATGCTTCTATCACACAGACTGCTCTCCATGACTCTATCTTACAGGCTGCTCCCCATGCTTCTATCACACAGACTGCTCTCCATGCCTATATCACACAGACTGCTCCCCATGCTTCTATCACTCAGACTGCTCCCCATGCTTCTATCACACAGACTGCTCTCCATGCCTCTATCTCACAGGCTGCTCCCCATGCTTCTATCACACAGACTGCTCCCCATGCCTCTATCACACAGGGTGCTCCCCATGCCTCTATCTCACACAGGGTGCTTCCCATGCCTCTATCACACAGACCGCTCCCCATGCTTCTATCACACAGACCGCTCCCCATGCCTCTATCAGGTAGACTGCTTCCCATGCTTCTATTGCACAGTCTGATCCCCATGCCTCTATCACACAGACTGCTCCCCATGCTTCTATCACACAGACTGCTCTCCATGCCTCTATCTCACAGGCTGCTCCCCATGCTTCTATCACACAGACTGCTCTCCATGCCTATATCACACAGACTGCTCCCCATGCTTCTATCACACAGACTGCTCCCCATGCTTCTATCACACAGACTGCTCCCCATGCCTCTATCACACAGGCTGCTCCCCATGTTTCTATCACACATGCTGCTCCCCATGCTTCTATCACACAAACTGCTCCCCATGTTTCTATCACACAGGCTGCTCCCCATGCTTCCATCACACATGCTGCACCCCATGCTTCTATCACACAGACTGCTCCCCGTTGCTACTATCACACAGGCTGCTCCCCATGCTTCTATCACACAGACTGCTCCCCATGCCTCTATCACACAGACTGCTCCCTTACTTCTATCACGCAGACTGCTCCTCATACCTCTATCACACAGACTGCTCCCCATACTTCTATCACACAGACTGCTGCCCATACCTCTATCACACAGACTGCTCCCCATTCCTCTATCTCACACAGGGTGCTTCCCATGCCTCTATCACACAGACTGCTCCCCATGCTTCTATCACACAGACGGCTCCCCATGCCTCTATCAGTTAGACTGCTCCCCATGCCTCTATCACACAGACTGCTCCCCATGCTTCTATCACACAGACTGCTCTCCATGACTCTATCTTACAGGCTGCTCCCCATGCTTCTATCACACAGACTGCTCTCCATGCCTATATCACACAGACTGCTCCCCATGCTTCTATCACTCAGACTGCTCCCCATGCTTCTATCACACAGACAGTGCTCCCCATGCCTCTATCGCACAGGCTGCTCCCCATGCCTCTATCACACAAACTGCTCCCCATGCTTCTATCACACAGGCTGCTCCCCATAACTATATCACACAGACAGTTCCCTATGCCTCTATCACACAGACTGCTCCCCATACCTGTATCACACAGACTGCTCTCCATGCCTCTATCACAGGCTGCTCCCCATGCTTCTATCACACAGGCTGCTTCCCATGCCTCTATCACACAGGCTGCTCCCCATGCCTCTATCACACAGGGTGCTCCCCATACCTCTATCTCACACAGGGTGCTTCCCATGCCTCTATCACACAGACCGCTCCCCATGCTTCTATCACACAGACCGCTCCCCATGCCTCTATCAGGTAGACTGCTTCCCATGCGTCTATTGCACAGGCTGATCCCCATGCCTCTATCACACAGACTGCTCCCCATGCTTCTATCACACAGACTGCTCTCCATGCCTCTATCTCACAGGCTGCTCCCCATGCTTCTATCACACAGACTGCTCTCCATGCCTATATCACACAGACTGCTCCCCATGCTTCTATCACACAGACTGCTCCCCATGCTTCTATCACACAGACTGCTCCCCATGCCTCTATCGCACAGGCTGCTCCCCATGCCTCTATCACACAAACTGCTCCCCATGCTTCTATCACACAGGCTGCTCCCCATAACTCTATCACACAGACTGCTCCCCATGCCTCTATCACACAGACTGCTCCCCATACCTGTATCACACAGACTGCTCTCCATGCCTCTATCTCACAGGCTGCTCCCCATGCTTCTATCACACAGGCTGCTCCCCATGCTTCTATCACACAGGCTGCTCCCCATGCCTCTATCACACAGGGTGCTTCCCATGCCTCTGTCACACAGACTGCTCCCCATGCCTCTATCACACAGACTGCTCCCCATGCCTCTGTGTCACCCTGGCCTGAATGCCACAAATATAATATAGCTGTTTCTGAGAGCAAGGGGGAGGTTCTCTGGTCAGGGGAACATTACCATGCAATACCTCCTGTCACAGGTAGACTGCTCCCCATGCCTCTATCTCACACAGGGTGCTTCCCATGCCTCTATTACACAGACCGCTCCCCGTGCTTCTATCACACAGACTGCTCCCCATGCCTCTATCAGGTAGACTGCTCCCCATGCTTCTATCGCACAGGCTGCTCCCCATGCCTCTATCACACAGACTGCTCCCCATGCTTCTATCACACAAACTGCTCTCCATGCCTATATCACACAGACTGCTCCCCATGCTTCTATCACACAGACTGCTCCCCATGCTTCTATCACACAGACTTCTCCCCATGCCTCTATCGTACAGGCTGCTCTCCATGCCTCTATCACACAAACTGCTCCCCATGCTTCTATCACACAGGCTGCTCCCCATAACTCTATCACACAGACTGCTCCCCATGCCTCTATCACACAGACTGCTCCCCATACCTGTATCACACAGACTGCTCTCCATGCCTCTATCTCACAGGCTGCTCCCCATGCTTCTATCACACAGGCTGCTCCCCATGCTTCTATCACACAGGCTGCTCCCCATGCCTCTATCACACAGGGTGCTTCCCATGCCTCTGTCACACAGACTGCTCCCCATGCCTCTATCACACAGACTGCTCCCCATGCCTCTGTGTCACCCTGGCCTGAATGCCACAAATATAATATAGCTGTTTCTGAGAGCAAGGGGGAGGTTCTCTGGTCAGGGGAACATTACCATGCAATACCTCCTGTCACAGGTAGACTGCTCCCCATGCCTCTATCTCACACAGGGTGCTTCCCATGCCTCTATCACACAGACCGCTCCCCGTGCTTCTATCACACAGACTGCTCCCCATGCCTCTATCAGGTAGACTGCTCCCCATGCTTCTATCGCACAGGCTGCTCCCCATGCCTCTATCACACAGACTGCTCCCCATGCTTCTATCACACAAACTGCTCTCCATGCCTATATCACACAGACTGCTCCCCATGCTTCTATCACACAGACTGCTCCCCATGCTTCTATCACACAGACTTCTCCCCATGCCTCTATCGTACAGGCTGCTCTCCATGCCTCTATCACACAAACTGCTCCCCATGCTTCTATCACACAGGCTGGTCCCCATAACTCTATCACACAGACTGCTCCCCATGCCTCTATCACACAGACTGCTCCCCATACCTGTATCACACAGACTGCTCTCCATGCCTCTATCGCACAGGCTGCTCCCCATGCTTCTATCACACAGTCTGCTCCTCATGCCTCTATCACTCAGGCTGCTCCCCATGCCTCTATCACACAGGGTGCTTCCCATGCCTCTGACACACAGACTGCTCCCCATGCCTCTATCACACAGACTGCTCCCCATGCCTCTATCACACAGACTGCTCCCCATGCCTCTATCACACAGACTGCTCCCCATGCCTCTGTGTCACCCTGGCCTGGATGCCACAAATATAATAAAGCTGTTTCTGAGAGCAAGGGGGAGGTTCTCTGGTCAGGGGAACATTAGCATGCAATACTTCCTGTCACAGGCCAGTAGGGCGAGCAGGCTGCCCCTATAAAAGCTGGAACTGGGGGCAGGGTTACAGAGAACTGGACGACCTGTCTCAGGATTGAGAAGTGTCCCAGAGCAGTGAGGGACAGTTGTATTGCACCCTAAGAGGACGTGTGGCAGTAGGAGAGCCACAAGCCAGGGTCAAGAGGTGAAGTGCGCCTGTCCTGGCAGATAGAGAACCAAATTCACCAGACTTTGGCGTCTGAGGCTGTGAGGATTCCACGTCCTACAGCAGATAACCAGTCCGCAGGGGACTGTACGTTCCTTGGCCTAAGAAGCCCGGAGGCTCCGCCACAGCAGAAGGGACCAGCAGAGCCGTACCAGGCCAGGAGTAGAAAGGAACCCACGTTGCAAACCATACGGGCGAGAAGACACGGTGAGCTCGGGACCGTGGGCTGTTACCCTACCAGGAGGAGATAGCCAGAAGGAGCGCAGAGAGCATGGTAGGCCTACACCCTCACCCTGACCAGGGCCAATTTCCCAATTGCTCTCAGACATCCAGGTCCCCTCCTACCTGGGACTGTTTGTGGGTCATTTCACCTGTTCTAGTAAAGACCCTGGACTGCAACCTGTTGTCTGTGTGCTCCTTGCTCCTCCAGCACTAACGGTACTGGGACGCCATACTCCATCACCCCCATCTTCCATTATACTGCCCTGGGGCAGCACTCTTCCCGTGGGGAGTCACACTATCCCAGCTGCATACATAATCAGCCCCAGCGGTTTACCTGGCAGCGGCGGTCCGCACTGACCGCAATCCACGGGTGGCGTAGTCGGACACACCAACAGCGTGTCGCAGACTACCACTGGTCTGACCACCCTGAGCCACGGAACCGGGTAGCCACTACTACCCCCATCGTTCCCCTATTGCCCGGATCCGAGTGCCCTACGGCCCAGGGGGCGAGTCAGCTTTGGCGTAGTCGGCAGGATTGAGACCAACCCTCCACAAACGGGTATTGCGTGCCTGAAAAAGACTGTGCACATACCTGAAGAAGAGGTTCCCGCCATCCGGAGCCGTTTCCCGCCGTTTTCAGCCGTCTCCCGCCATCTTCAGCCGCCTCCCGCCATCTTCAGCTGCTTTCCTTCCATCCTCAGCCGCTTTCCCGCCATCGGACGCCATCTTCAGGGCGCCGCGCGGGAAGAAGAGGGGCGTGGACGTCCAAACGGCGCGAGACCCGAAGCTCTGCCCCACGCACCGACGCTGGGCAAGGTCCTGGAAGGTAGAGAGAGTGACGCTGACGTCACCAGGACGCGACGCAAGGTCCTCGTCCGGAGCAGCACCAGCGGAGCCGCGGCCTACAGAAGAGGATCGTCGGAAGGTAGGCCACGCTTGACTAGGGGGGAGGAAGATGTCGGACACGGAGGCGCCCACTACCACCAGCGAAGCTGCAGCAGCGGTGATGCCCTTTTCCCTGCCCTACATTCCTGGAGCGGCCTGGCTGCCTAAGTATTCAGGGGAGCCCCATGCCCTAACTGACTTTAAGGAAAGGCTGTACAGTCTGTTCCAAGTTTACCCCCTGACAGAGGAAAAGAAGATTAGCATACTGACCGGGCAGCTAACTGGCGCAGCCCAGCGGGAGGTAAAGTCATGGCCCGCTGAGGAGAAAAGAACTGTAAAGGGCATTCTGGCCCGGCTGCGGGGTACCTTTGATACACGTACCTCCGCTGAAATTAAAATGCGGTTCTATGGATGTAAGCAGCGGGCACAGGACAGCATCAGGGACTATGCCCTAAATTTGTAGGAAGCCTTGAGAGCCATCAAACAAGCTGACCCTGGCAGCGTGCAGGGTATGGATAAGCTACTAACAGAACAGTTCATAGAAGGTCTGCTGTCTAGCACCCACAGAACCCAGCTGCGCCTCATGTTCTTTCAGAACCCTGACCTGACCTTTGCCCAATTCAAGGACAGGGCCATAAGGGTGCTCCGTGAACCCACAACAAGTGGCGCTATAAACCCCTGGCGCCCTGCTCTCACCTACCACCAGGAGGCGGCGCCCTCCTCTATGAACTCTGTGGGGGCCGATGCACAGGCCCTGAACCAAGCCCCGTCGAAAGATCTGCATCACCAAGTCCAGGAGCTGACCAGGAGCATCGCGGCGTTGACCTGGACCGTCCAGGCGTTACAAGTGGACCTGACTCGCCCCCTGGGCCGTGGGGCACTCGGATCCGGGCAGTAGGGGAACGATGGGAGTAGTAGTGGCAACCCGGTTCCGTGGCTCAGGGTGGCCAGGCCAGTGGTAGTCCGTTATGTGCTGATGATTATGTCCGACTACGCCACCCGTGGATTGCGGTTATTAGGAACCGCCGCTGCATGCAGACCGCTGGGGCTGATGAGGTGTGCAGCTAGGGTAGTATGACTCCCCACGGGAAGAGTGCGGCCCCAGGGCAGTATAATGGATGGTGGGAGTGATGGTAGTGAGAGTCACAGTGCTGATAGTGCTGGAGGAGCAAGGAGCACACAGACAACAGGTTGCAGTCCAGGGTCTTTACTAGAACAGGTAAATTGACCCACAAACAGTCCCAGCTAGGAGGGGACCTGGATGTCTGAGAGCAACGGGGAAATTGGCCCTGGTCAGGGTGAGGGTGTAGGCCTACCGTGCTTTCTGCACTCCTTCTGGCTATCTCCTCGTTATAGGGTAACAGCCCACGCTTCCAAGCTTTCCGTGTAATTCTCGCCTGTATGGCCTGCGACGTGGGTTCCTTTCTGCTCCCAGCCTTGTACGGCTTTACTGGTCCCTTTTATTGTGGCAGGGCCTCCAGGCTTCTTAGGCCAAGGAATATACAGTCCCTTGCGGACTGGTTCTCTGCTGGAGGATGTAGAATCCTCCCAGCCTCAGACACCAAAGTCTGGTAAAGTCAGTCTCTTATCTGCCAAGACAGGCTTGCTTCGCCTCTTATCTCTGGCTTGTGGCTCTCCTCTTGCCACACTTCCTCTTAGGTGCAGTGCAACTGTCTGTCCCTGCTCTGCTCTGGGACACGTCTCAGTGCTGAGACAGGCCATCAAGTTCTCCCTAACCCTGCCCCCAGCACCAGCTTTTATAGGGGCAGCCAGCTCCCCCTACTGGCCTGTGACAGGAGGCATTGCATGCTAATGTTCCCCTGACCAGAGAACCTCCCCCTTGCTCTCAGACACAGCTTTAATACATTTTGTGGCATCCAGGCCAGGGTGACACAGACCCCTCAAGACCCATCGAGTTGGCCTCAAGTCCGGAGGATGTCCCGTGGCGTCGACAGAGGAGGATCCCGTTGTTCTGAGGGAGGCCCACAAACCTCTACACAGAGTATGGACAGCCCATTTGCCGTCGATGCAACCAGCCCGGACACATTTCCAGGTACTATAATTTAAACGGGTCCAACCTGGGGCAGAGGGCCAACCCCCAGGCATAAGATCACCAGGCCCTTATAATTGGCGTGATAAGTATGTTGGGGGGCGCCCGGTTTTACCCGTGGTGCTGGACGGTATCCCCATGAGCGCCTTGCTGGATACTGGGTCGCAAGTAACCACTATCCCTTATGTACTTTTTAAGCAGTATTGGACTGATGCTGATATCACACGGTATCCAGACAGTAACTTGAGCATCATTGCCAGTAATGGCTTACCCGTTCCGCAGATGGGGTTCAAGGAGATGACCATTAAAATTGGTAAAGTTGAACTACCGGCACAGGGAGTGATTATTGTGGACATTGACCGTCGTGAAAGTCACCCTAAAATAACTGTGGGCACTAACGTGATTGAAAATTGTCTTTCTGAGGTAATTGTAATTCTACAACAGGTGGCGGTGAATGCTAGTTCCAGCCAACAGAGAGTCCTCAACAAAGAGATAAAAGCCCTGATGAGACGGCAGCAGGTAGAACTGTCTAGTGGTGAGATTGGTAGCGTAAGAATGAGTGACCCATTCCCCATTTCCATGCCTCCCAAAAGTGAAATGATGATCTGGTGTCGGACTGCAATCGGGTTGAGAGGTAGAGACTACCAAGCCATGGTAGAACCCGTGTACTCAGACAGCAGGCCCACCGTTTTGACAGCCAGGGGGGTGGTTGATGTCCATCATGGGAGGGTGCCCATTCGCATTCTCAACATTGGGGAGAGAGAGGTACACTTACCCAGGTACGCTACACTTGCCAAACTGTTTGTTGTCGAACACAAAGCTATCAGGGCCGTGGAGCCTTTGCCTCCATCTTCTCAGGCGGAGGGTAATGGCTCCCAGAAACAAAAGGAGGACTGGTGCCAGAAACTCCATGTGGGTGCTGACTCCACTCCCCTGCACCAAAAACAAGGAGTCTACGGGTGGTCCAGGAGTACGAGAGAATTTTTAGTAAGCACCCGCTAGACTTAGGCAGAGAAAAAGGGATAGAACACCATATCCCCACGGGGAGCCACCCGCCAATAAAAGAGAGACACAGGCCTGTACCCCCTGCACATTATCAGAACGCCAAGGGTATGCTGCGGGAAATGAAAGAAGCTGGGGTCATTAGAGATAGCTGTAGCCCCTGGGCAGCCCCCCTGGTTCTGGTAAAAAAGAAAGACGGCACCATGAGAAAGTGTGTGGACTATAGACAAATCAACCGTATCACCCACAAAGACACATATCCGCTGCCTAGAATAGAAGAGTCATTAGCCGCACTAAAATCAGCTAACTTCTTTTCTACTTTGGACCTTACTAGCGGGTACTGGCAGGTTCCTGTGGCAGAGGCTGACAAGGAGAAGACCGCCTTCACCACCCCGATGGGACTGAGTGAGTTCAACTGTATGCCCTTCGGGCTCTGCAACGCACCAGGGACCTTCCAGAGGCTGATGGAATGCTGTCTAGGGCACCGAAACTTCGAGACGGTCCCCCTTTACCTGGACGACGTGATCGTCTATTCGAAGACTTACGAGGACCATCTAAAGTACCTGGCCGAGGTGTTCGAAGCCCTGGCAGGCTATGGCCTGAAGGTGAAACCATCAAAGTGTCACCTGCTGAAACCGAAGGTCCAGTACCTAGGGCACGTGGTAAGTGCGGAAGGAGTAGCCCCCGACCCTGACAAGGTCACGGCAATCAAGAGCTGGCCAAGCCCCTCGAACATCAAAGAAGTGAGGCAGTTACTCGGGTTGGTAGGCTACTACCAAAGGTTCATACCCGGGTTCACTAAGATGGCAGCTCCTATGCAGGACCTCCTGATAGGACAGTCTAAGTCCAGAAGCCAAAAGCCACCCTCAAGTGGGATAAACCAGAAGAGGAGTCCTTCCACCAGTTGAAGATGGCCCTCACAGGAGATGAGATCCTGGCCTACCCTGATTATGGTCAGCCTTTTATTCTCCACACAGACGCCAGTAATGTGGGACTGGGAGCCGTACTGTCACAAAACAAACAGGGCAGAGAAAGGGTGATCGCGTACGCCAGTCGGAAGCTGAGGCCCACCGAGAGGAACCCAGAGAATTACAGCTCCTTCAAGCTAGAATTCTTGGCGGTGGTGTGGGCCGTAACGGAACGCTTCAAGCATTACCTGGCCTCCACAAAGTTCACTGTGTACATGGACAACAACCCGTTAACACACCTAGACAGTGCAAGACTTGGTGCCCTGGAACAGCGGTGGATGGCCCGTCTCTCCAATTATGACTTTGTGATCAAGTACCGGGCAGGCAAAACCAATGCCAACGCTGATGCCCTATCGAGAATGCCTCACTTACCTGAAGGTGACGAAGACCCAGAAGAGCTGGAAGAGGTAGAACTCCCCGCGTTTCACCGGTATGGAGCCGCTCAATACTCCCACAGCGTGAAGGAGGAAGATTTAACAACCGTTATGATCAATCCCCTACCTCACCACAGCTGGGCCAAGACCCAAGACAGTGACCCTGCAATCCGCCTGGTGAAAGATCTGCTGACCCAGGAAGACGCCTGCTTAGGTCCAGATGCTCCAGAGGAAGCCAAGCAGCTATGGAAAGAGAAGAGCAAGCTGTTCCTCTATGAAGGCAAGCTGTGCAGAAGACTTGTCAACCACCGGACACACGAGCTGACCTGGCAAGTCGTGGTCCCAAGGCGGGATGCAGCTATGGTCCTGGGGGCTTACCATGACAGAGCGGGGCACTTCGGTTGGAAGAAACTGGAGTTCCTACTAAGAGGACGCTTCTTTTGGGTCGGCATGAGAGGGGCTGTAGAGAAGTGGTGCAGGGACTGTGGCCCTTGTAACTTAAGGAGAAAAGACCGCACCAGCCAGAAGACACCGTTGAAGCCCATCGTCACCCAGCAGCCTCTTGAGCTGGTAGCTCTGGACCACGTCAAATTGGCTCCAAGCCGGTCAGGATACATCTACGCCCTGACAATCGTGGACCACTATTCCCGTTTTCTAGTGGTGGTCCCGGTGAAAGACTTGACAGTCCAAACGGTGGCCAGAGCCTTCCAGCAATACTTCTGCCGTCCACACAGTTATCCAGAACAAGTTCTGACAGACCAGGGTCCAGCGTTCGAGGCCGAAATCTTCCAAGACTTTTGCAACCTCTATGGCTGTAAGAAAATTCGGACAACGCCTTACCACCCACAAACCAACGGGATGTGTGAGAAAATGAACAATATCGTCATCGATCTCCTGAAGACGTTGCCCCTGGAGGAACGCAGCCTGTGGCCAGAAAAACTGCCGGATCTAATAGACTTATACAACCATATCCCGGTGAATGCTACAAACTGCACCTCTGCTTACCTGATGCGAGCTAGACCAGGTAAGCTGCTCGTAGACCTGGAGATGGGAGTCCTAACCCCTGAGGACACCTCCCCGGATGCGGACTGGGATACGGAAAGGCGACTGCAGTACAAGAAGGTACAGGAGAGTGTGGAGAAGAGCTTGGCCCAGGAGGTCCTGAAGAGAAAGAGAAGGCTTCACAAGTTGGACGACCAGTGGGAAAGGGAACCCTACACCGTACTGCAGTCTGATCACGACAACCCGAAGGTGTGCGTGATCACCAAGGATGGAGGAGAAACCACTAGTACCGTCTCCAGAGACCACCTAAAAAGGTGCCCCGAGCAACTCGGTAGTGCAGAAGAGGATCTAAGTGACCTTGAACCCGCAGAGGACAAGGAAGAAATGATCAGCACCGTTCTCGGAGAGTTCCCTCAGTCCTGGACTCGAATAAACGATGCCATAGCGGTACCCGTCCTGCATTTCCTGCAACCGACTCAGCAACAACCTGCACCAGAATCGGAAGGTGAAGAAGAGCAAGCAGTTCCAGAGGCAGAAGAGCCTGTACCAGCAGCCCAGGAGAGTCAACCCTCTGCTGACAGTGAGCCTGCCATGCCTGCGGTGAGCCAAAGGACCCGCAGACAGCTGCCTGCCCTACCTGTACACCCAGCTGGTAGCTGTACCCCTAACGCTAGTGGGGAAAGCCAGGTCGGTCCACCACCAGACAGTGGGTTAAGGAGATCAACCAGGAGCACAAAGGGGCAGATACCCGCTCGCTGTAGAATATAGAGTGCACTAAAATAGTAAATAACCCTGTTGCCAAATGTTGAAATGTTTGCCAAGTTACCTTCATGATTATTAATAGTGTATTTCAGTTTCTTGCAGTTACCGTACGGACTCAAAGGTTATGGACTTTTAATAACCGGGACTTTGTATGGACTGCGTTCGGAGCCTGACCAAGGAATGAACTAAGACTGTAAAGGACTTGGGGCTAGGACAGACCCCCACCTGGTTAAGGCTCCCCATTGTATTGGTGATATGGACACCCGGTCACAGACCACACAGTGACCTTAAGAACTCAATCTGTGCGTCGTTTGTCTACTAATGTTTTATAGTCATGTATATTATCTTTGTTTATTGTTTAGTCCCGGAGTACTAAATTTTACTAGGGGGGATTTGTGTCACCCTGGCCTGGATGCCACAAATATAATAAAGCTGTTTCTGAGAGCAAGGGGGAGGTTCTCTGGTCAGGGGAACATTAGCATGCAATACTTCCTGTCACAGGCCAGTAGGGGGAGCAGGCTGCCCCTATAAAAGCTGGAACTGGGGACAGGGTTACAGAGACCTGGACGACCTGTCTCAGGATTCAGAAGTGTCCCAGAGCAGTGAGGGACAGTTGTATTGCACCCTAAGAGGACGTGTGGCAGTAGGAGAGCCACAAGCCAGGGACAAGAGGTGAAGTGTGCCTGTCCTGGCAAATAAAGAACCAAATTCACTAGACTTTGGCGTCTGAGGCTGTGAGGATTCCACGTCCTACAGCAGATAAACAGTCCGCAGGGGACTGTACGTTCCTTGGCCTAAGAAGCCCGGAGGCTCCGCCACAGCAGAAGGGACCAGCAGAGCCATACCAGGCCAGGAGTAGAAAGGAACCCACGTTGCAAACCATACGGGCGAGAGGACACGGTGAGCTCGGGAACGTGGGCTGTTACCCTACCAGGAGGAGATAGCCAGAAGGAGCGCAGAGAGCACGGTAGGCCTACACCCTCACCCTGACCAGGGCCAATTTCCCAATTGCTCTCAGACATCCAGGTCCCCTCCTAGCTGGGACTGTTTGTGGGTCAGTTCACCTGTTCTAGTAAAGACCCTGGACTGCAACCTGTTGTCTGTGTGCTCCTTGCTCCTCCAGCACTAACGGTATTGGGACGCCATACACCATCACCCCCATCTTCCATTATACTGCCCTGGGGCCGCACTCTTCCCGTGGGGAGTCATACTATCCCAGCTGCATACATCATCAGCCCCAGCGGTTTACCTGGCAGCGGCGGTCCGCACTGACCGCAATCCATGGGTGGCGTAGTCGGACACACCAACAGCGCGTCGCAGACTACCACTGGTCTGACCACCCTGAGCCACGGAACCGGGTAGCCACTACTACCCCCATCGTTCCTCTATTGCCCGGATCCGAGTGCCCTACGGCCCAGGGGGCGAGTCACCTCTATCACACAGACTGCTCCCCATGCTTCTATCACACAGGCTGCTCCCCATACCTCTATCACACAGACTGCTTCCCATGCCTCTATCACACAGACTGCTTCCCATGCCTCTATCACACAGACTGCTTCCCATGCTTCTGTGACGCTCGCAGCCCTACCCTGGGAAGATGGGGGGTACTTGTAGCCGGTCAGATGTTTGGTGGGTTGTAGCCGTGGCCTGGACCCGTTCCGTGCCCAGGGCCGTCACATTAAAAAGGATGTAATGGGCTGACAGGGTTAGTGTTCATACAGTGGTGAAATTGACTACGCCACCTGTGGTGTCTGGTGATGGCCACCAGCGCTGCGGCAGTCCTCTGAGGCGGGATGTAGGGGCAGCAGGAGATGGTGCTACTCCCCACAGGCGGAGCAGGGCCTCAGGGCAGAGAGGCGGATGGAGGGAGTTGTAGTGGAGGAGTTCTGGTGCTGTGCTGTGCGGTGCAGAAATAAAGAGACTGGAGGCCATAGGGGTAGACTTCCAGGGTTTTTACTCACGGTAGAGCACGCAGCTGCAAGGCTTCTCCCTGCTCCTCACGGGGCTCTGCGGCCAACAGGCTCGGGGGTCCGACAACATCCGAGTAATTCAGGTGCTTTAATCAGGACCCCGCACCAAAGTGTTCCTAGACTTCACCTTTAGTCCTCTCCTATCCGTATGTGTAGAAAGGCTGGGTCTCCCTCTGGATTATGCACAGAACAAGGGCACGGGTGGCGACTCCACTCCGTTACCCGGTGGGATCCACTGAGCCTCTGGGCTTCTCCGACTGAGACATACAGTAACAAAGTCAGATATCGGGGGCCAGTATCCCTTTTGCAGCAGGAATCCCTCTGACTAGGCCAGAATAGCGAGGACAGGTGGCGTATACCGCTCCGTCTGCATCCCCCTGGGATCCTTTTGCGGTGGAGCTAGACTCCTCTGCTCCAGGCCTTCTTGGGAAGGGACCTTGACCGGGTAGAGACAACCGTTAACTCTTGCCCGCTCCTCGACTCAAGGCCAGAGTACGAGGACCGTGTCCCCATCAACTGCAGGTTCACACAGAAAGCTACGTTCAGTGATGAAGATCACAATCAAAAGACCATGAGCCAAGATGGCTGTTTATTAAATATGAATTATTAAGTGTAACCTACATGTGCGTCCTCCACCCTCACCCACTACATGGTTCCCCCTATCTCTTGGTTCCCCCATCTCCACTTATCCCGGATGGGGCAGCACACTGGTGCCTATTAGCCCCCTCTGCAGGTGGGAGAAGTGAAGCGTTGGGTGCGAAGGTGGGGTCCTGACAGTTTCACCATCCTTACCTCGAAGGTGAGATACCACACCCCATTAAAGAGGTGCAGTATCCCTGTGGCGATCGAACCCCCAGGGGCGCCACACTTCTATCACACAGACTGCTCCCCATGTCTGTATCACACAGACTGCGCCCCATGTCTCTATCACACAGACTGCTTCCCATGTCTTTACCACAAAGACTGCTTCCCATGCCTCTATCACACAGACTGCTTCCCATGCTTCCTTTAACACAGACTGCAGTGAATGTTATATAACGTAGATGCTACTAAGTACAGATTTGTGATATTGAGGTAAATAACAGAATTGCTGGTTATACATTCATGGAATATTTATGCCTAATTAAATACAAGTATGTAAGTATCTGCTGCAATGAAGCATCCGCCATGCTGTAGAAGGTTAGGAAAGGCGGACTGCTGAGCGGCTATTATGGAAAACTGGAAATGTCCTCTTTAATAATTAATAAATAATACTATTTTGCTCAGCTGTTTAATAACTATCTTAAAGCCTGAGGTTAGTGAGAAAACAATATGTTACTTATGCAGCCTGACTTGCAGTATGATTGCAGTAATTTTCCTGTGTGATAACCCCTTCTGCTACAATTATGTCCTTTTGTTGGCAGCTATCAAGCACATGATATCACTTCCTGGCTCAGTGATTTCAGAGTCTACTCAAAAATCTTCCTGGTCTCAGACAATGACTCAAAAATGCCCAAGGAGAGAACCAGGTTAGCCAGCTCCACCCATGACGAGAACAGGGCGTGAAGGCTCCACCCATGAAGTGGACAGGACATGGAAGCTCAGCCAAGAAAAGAACAGGACATGGAGACTCCAACCAAGAAGAGAACATTACATGGAGATTCCACCCAAGAAGGAAGCAGAACATGGAGGCTCCCCCCATGAAGGGAACAGAACATTGACGGTTCACTCATTAAGAGAACATGAGATGGAGAGTCTATCCATGAAAAAAACAACATTAAGGCTCCACTCAAGGAGAAAACAGAAAATGAAGGCTACACCGCAAAAAGAACAGGAAATGGAGGGTCCGCCCATGAAGAAGATGACGCGCCCCCTGGGCCGTGGGGTACTCGGTGCCGGGCCGGTCGTTGCTAGGGGAGAAGTCACAGTGGCGGTGACCCGGTTCGTGACCCAGGGCGGTCAGTGAAAGGGGATTATTTACAGGGGATTTACAGTTTTTATATGCAGTTTGTGACGCCACCTGTGGTATGCGGCTATATGGAGCCCCCGCTGCAGTGCAGATCCTCTGGAGCCGATGTTAGTGCAGCAGAGTTGATTCAGCTCGCCACAGGCAGAGCTTAGCTCCAGGGCAGTGTAGATGTTAAAGATGTTGCTGTGTAGTGCAGGGGGTGATGGCGTAGCAATAACTTCACAGAGACAGTGGGGTGCAGTCTTCAGAGTTTACTCACAGTTGTTAAGTTCCTCAGGTTGCACGGTCCAGCTTACAGCCTCCCACGTCGCGCTGCATTCACCAGGCAGGGGCTTAGCAATCTCCCAGGTGTTTCAAGAGTGCCTGACAGGACCCCGTTCTATATGACTGATGCGCCCCCAGGGCCGCGGGGTACTCGGCAGCCGGGCCTATGGATGCTGGGGGGGGTATGTCACAGTGGCTGCCCCGGTCCGTGGCCCAGGGCGGTCAACCAAAAAGGGGATTGTAACTTGGATAGAAAATAAAAATAAAGTAAATAGTTTGTGACGCACCTGTGGTACCTGGTAAGGTTTACCAGCGCTGCTGCAGACCTCCGGGGGGTGATGGGATGGCAGCTGAGGTGTTTCTGTTCCCCACAGGTCGAGCGGGCCCACGGGGCAGGGTGGATTTTGATGGTGGGTGTTGATGCTGGGACTTGTAGTGCAGGTGGGATGGCGCAGCAGGAGTAATTGACAGAGACAGGGGATTCGCTTCAATATCTTTACTGGTGCGGATGTCAGGTACCGTCCAGGGTACTCAGTAGGATGGGTGCACTTCAGGACTTCTCCCCAGTGAGCGGGTATAAGGCCTCCTGGTTCGTGTCTGCCTCTCTGTATGCTCCTGGCCAGCCTGCAACTGGGCCTAGCTTATGTGTCGTGCTGTTCCTTCACCTGTCGCTCGGTAGTAGGACATTCTGCTGGCAACCACTATCCCTGGTTGCCGGGGCCTTCGTGATTCCTGGTCCTGTAATGGGTCTAGCTTCAGGTTGGCCAGGGACTTGTAGTCCTCCTTGTATGCCGGTGATCCCTGCTGGGTATAAAGGACCCTGTAGGCGCGGACCCGGTGTCCGGTTTGGATCTTCGGGGTGAGCCTTATGATGCTCCTCTGCCCCTTTCAACTCCTATCTCCTTTCTCCTCTTGCCTTTGGCCACACTCGGGGCCCTCAGAACTCAGCAGCAGACGTGCTGCGTCTTCGCTGCTCTCAGCGTCAGCACACTCTCAGACTCTCTGACTCTGTCTGACTGACTGAACTGCCTGGCTCCACCCTCCATATATACAGTACAGACCAAAAGTTTGGACACACCTTCTCATTTAAAGATTTTTCTGTATTTTCATGACTATGAAAATTGTACATTCACACTGAAGGCATCAAAACTATGAATTAACACATGTGGAATTATATACTTAACAAAAAAGTGTGAAACAACTGAAAATATGTCTTATATTCTAGGTTCTTCAAAGTAGCCACCTTTTGCTTTGATGACTGCTTTGCACACTCTTGGCACTCTCTTGATGAGCTTCACGAGGTAGTCACCAGAAATGGTCTTCCAACAATCTTGAAGGAGTTCCCAGAGATGCTTAGCACATATTGGCCCTTTTGCCTTCACTCTGCGGTCCAGCTCACCCCAAACCATCTCGATTGGGTTCAGGTCTGGTGACTGTGGAGGCCAGGTCATTTGGCGTAGCACCCCAGCACTCTCCTTCTTGGTCAAATAGCCCTTATACAGCCTGGAGGTGTGTTTGGGCTCATTGTCCTGTGGAAAAATAAATGATGGTCCAACTAAATGCAAACCGGATGGAATAGCATGCTGCGGCAAGATGCTGTGGTAGCCATGCTGGTTCAGTATGCCTTCAATTTTGAATAAATCCCCAACAGTGTCACCAGCAAAGCACCCCCACACCATCACACCTCCTCCTCCATGCTTCACGGTGGGAACCAGGCATGTAGAGTCCATCCGTTCACCTTTTCTGCGTCGCACAAAGACACTGTGGTTGGAACCAAAGATCTCAAATTTGGACTCATCAGACCAAAGCACAGATTTCCACAGGTCTAATGTCCATTCCTTATGTTCTTTAGCCCAAACAAGTCTCTTCTGCTTGTTGCCTGTCCTTAGCAGTGGTTTCCTAGCAGCTATTTTACCATGAAGGCCTGCTGCACAAAGTCTCCTCTTAACAGTTGTTGAAGAGATGTGTCTGCTGCTAGAACTCTGTGTGGCATTGACCTGGTCTCTTATCTGAGCTGCTGTTAACCTGCGATTTCTGAGGCTGGTGACTCGGATAAACTTATCCTCAGAAGCAAAGGTGACTCTTGGTCTTCCTTTCCTGGAGCGGTCCTCATGTGAGCCTGTTTCTTTTTAGCGCTTGATGGTTTTTACAACTGCACTTGGGGACACTTTCAAACTTTGCCCAGTTTTTTTGGACTGACTGACTTTCATTTGTTAAAGTAATGATGGCTAGAGATGAGCGTTGTTCTACTCGAACTGTTCGCCAATCTCAAATTCGAGCTGTTTTGGGCGGTGTTCGAGCCGTTCGGCGAACACGAACAATTTGAGAAAAATTCGGCTGTTCGAGGTTATGTTCGATAACTGTTCGTGCACCAAAATCATAACTGGATTTTTTCTCAGTAATGATGAAAATTAATGTTAATACGCAGTTTGAGTGTGCAGCGGGGTGGGGGGAGGGGCAGGGGATGGATCTCTGCAGGAACAATGAAGATCTCCATTTTTTTTTTCTCTTTCCTGCATTTACAGTGGGGAGGTGCAATCTGTCAGCCTATCAGCAGCGCACACACGGAGCGAAGTGCTTTTTTTCACACAAGCAAGGGCATGTGTCATTGGCAGTGTATGTCACATGTCCTTGCCCTATAAGACCAAGCCATTTTCCCCGTCGCCACCATTTTCTCACTGCTGCAGCTGCGTGTTAGACGGCACCGCTGTTGCTGTATGCGCTATACCTTGTTAATTTCAAGCCAATTTTCGCACAAATCTACAGATAGCTTGGGAGTAGGGAATAGTTGTGATTGCAGTCCTTTTAGGGACTAGGTTACAGCATTTCCTACAACTTTTATCAGGCAGGTCTGTGCTCTTAAATAGATAGGTTGTGGGAGTAAAGACTAATTGTAATTGGAGTCCTTTTCAGGACTAGGTTACATCAGTTCCTATCAGTTTTTGCCAGGCAGGTCTGTGCCAGTGCTGTGCAAGTTTTTTTCACAGCATTTGGCTGAATCTAGCAAAGCTAATCCTTTTTGGCCTATTGCAGAGTGTGTTAGTCAGTGGAGTAGCCTATCTGTGTTGCAAGATATACCACCTGTGTATAGAATACCAATTTTTTTACTGCACCTAGTGAAGTAAAATCTTTTGGGCATAGCATCATTCTATTAGTCCATCTATACTGACCTCCATCAGGTTGCAAATTGAATATAATTTTTTTCTGCATCTAGCTCTGAAAAAATATTGGGCTTCTAGCTGTGTGTGGGACTTGTTGTATTAGTCCATCTATACTGACCTCCATCAGGTTGCAAACTGCATATATTTTTTTCTTCATCTACCTCTGAAAAAATATTGGGCTTCTAGCTGTGTGTGGGACTTGTTCTATTAATCCATCTATACAGACCTCCATCAGGTTGCAAACTGAATATATTTTTTTCTGCATCTACCTCTGAAAAAATATTGGGCTTCTAGCTGTGTGTGGGACTTGTTGTATTAGTCCATCTATACTGACCTCCATCAGGTTGCAAACTGAATATATTTTTTTCTGCATCTACCTCTGAAAAAATATTGGGCTTCTAGCTGTGTGTGGGACTTGTTCTATTAATCCATCTATACAGACCTCCATCAGGTTGCAAACTGAATATATTTTTTTCTGCATCTACCTCTGAAAAAATATTGGGCTTCTAGCTGTGTGTGGGACTTGTTGTATTAGTCCATCTATACTGACCTCCATCAGGTTGCAAACTGAATATATTTTTTTCTGCATCTACCTCTGAAAAAATATTGGGCTTCTAGCTGTGTGTGGGACTTGTTCTATTAATCCATCTATACAGACCTCCATCAGGTTGCAAACTGAATATATTTTTTTCTGCATCTAGCTCTGAAAAAATATTTGGCCTTCTAGCAGTGTGTGGGACTTTCTCTATTAGTCCATCTATACTGACCTCCATCAGGTTGCAAATTGAATATAATTTTTTTCTGCATCTAACCCAGCCAATAGTTTTGGCCTAATACCACAGTTTGGCTACTCAGCTCTGCTCGGTTCCCATCCATTGTTTTTTTGTGCAAACAACTCCAGAGTTGTTAATTAGTTAACCACCAAAATGAGTGGAAAAAGGCCTGCTGCTGGTGGAAAGGGGAATAGGCGTGTTGGGAAGGGGAAAAAAGGTTGTGTCCGTGGGGTAGGTGTTAAAGCAACAGTAACATCTGCAGAAGAAAGACCATCTTCCAGCCAAACTAAAATGTCTACTTCTTTTAGCGGACAATGTGATAAGATCCCTTTCTTACGGCCACGCCAATCGCTACAAATTCCAGATGAGGCACAAAAGCAGCAGGTGCTTCAACGGATATCAAGTGCTCCTTTAAGTGGGCTCTCCTCCACATCAACTTCAACATCACAAATACTCCAGTCCTCAAAGGTGTCACCCCAATCGCACTTGCTTCCTCACAGCTCCCAAATCTCCAGCTGCCCGTCTGAGTATGAGGTAGAACAGATGGTTGAGTCTGCAGAGCTGTTTACTCATACTATAGCCTGGGAATCAGAGGTCGACTCCAGCGCTTCTGTGAATCCAGACGAGGAAATGATCTGCACTGATGCCCAGAATCTTTATGAGTCGGATCCAGGACCAGACGCAGAAGGTTCTGACCATAATGTAGACCCTCATTCCCAAACTGTAATTCCTGTTGGTGGAGACAATGAGGAAGACGATGATAAGACTCAAATACCTGATTGGAGCGACAACTTTAGTTTTTTGTCAGGGCAGGAACAGGTTGGCTCTGAGGACGACGGGTGTGATAACGCACAGGGTGATGATGATGAGGTTGGAGATCCCACTTACTGTCAACCCACAGTCAGCCAAGAGATGAGGTCAGCAGAGGAGGTGGAGGAAGATGCTAGTGACGACGAGGTCAGGTTGCGCCTTCCTGGACAGAGACGTAGTACTGGAAGCACGTCAACAACTGCATCCTCAAACACAACTCTGCCTCTCACCACAAGTCGTGGTGGCTCTTCAGGTCGCATGGGTGCTAAGCCTTGCATAGCCTGGGCATTTTTTCAGATCAATAAAGATGACTCAACTCGTGTTATCTGTAACATTTGTCAGCAAAAGCTAAGTAGAGGCCAAAAAATACATAGTTTGAGTACTTCATGCATGAACCGGCACATGGACATGAAGCATAAGTTGCAGTGGGAAGCTCAGTGTGCTACAATGCGGCCTAGCCGGCCGGGCCAACCACCGTCTGCCAAATCTTGTGCATCCGCGGCCTCTTCATCCTCTGTGACTGGGGGGGACAGCAGTCACACCTGTTTTGGGGCGCAGACCTGCCACCTCTTTACCCGCAACAGCCAGCGTGATTGGCAGGTCATCATTTTCTTTGGAGGTGGTAACACCAGCTGGTGTTGAGCGCTGTCCGACATCGATAGCACCACCTTTGGATCAAGGCAACCTAACATGTCCACCTGCATCTTCCTCACAGACCGGCAGTTTGCCGGGGACACCCTTATCAACCCCGTCTAAGCACAATAGCCAGCCCTCGGTCCCTCAGATGTGGACAAGTAAAAGACCATTTCCTCCTAGCCATGAGAAAGCTAAGAGGTTGAATTTCACCATCTGCAAGTTCTTGGCTAGAGAAATGCTGCCTTTCCGCCTGGTGGACACAGAGGATTTTCGAGACCTTATGTCCGTCGCAGTGCCCCAGTACCAGATGCCCAGTCGGCACTACTTCTCAAAGAAAGGTGTGCCTGCGCTCCACCAGCATGTCGCACACAACATCACCGCTTCTTTGAGAAACTCTGTGTGTGACAGGGTGCATTTCACCACAGACACTTGGACGAGTAGGCATGGACAGGGGCGTTACATGTCGCTGACTGGGCACTGGGTAACTATGGTGACAGCAGGACAAGGGGCTGCTGTCCAAGTCTTGCCGTCCCCACGAGTTGTGCGTCAATCCTCTTTATGTCAAAGTTCCTCCACTGCTTCTGCCTCCTCAACCTCCTCTCGGTCTTCCACCTGCACCCAAAGCCTGTCTGGTCATGCCACAAGCTTTCTAACTGCGCAGAAGGGATCCTGCACACCTCCTTACTATGCTGGCAGTAGGGCTCAACGTCATCAGGCGGTTTTTACATTGAAATGTCTGGGAAATGTGAGTCACACAGCTGAGGAGTTGTGGTCAGCTCTGGAGAACCAATTTCATGAATGGTTGTCTCCACTGGACCTGAAACCAGGGAAGGCCGTGTGCGACAATGCTGCAAACCTGGGTGCGGCCCTTCGCCGGGGCAATGTCACACACGTGCCTTGTATGGCTCACGTGTTGAACCTGGTTGTCCAGCAATTTTTAGCCCACTATCCCAGACTAGATGGCCTTCTGCAGAGGGCATGGTCGCTGTGTGCTCACTTTCGCCGTTCGCATCCCGCAGCTCAGCGACTTACATCTCTACAGAAGTCGTTGGGCTTGCCACTTCACCGGCTAAAATGCGATGTGCCTACCCGGTGGAATTCAACTCTGCACATGTTGCAGCGACTGTGGCAGCACCGACAAGCCCTGGTGCAATACGTTCTGACGTATAGCCTGGGCCAACGAGATCCAGAGGTGGGGCAAATCAAGCTGGAGGAGTGGTCTCAGATCAGGGACCTATGCACCCTTCTGCACAGTTTTGAAATGGCGACGAAGATGTTTAGTGCTGACGATGCCATTATCAGCATGACTATTCCGGTGATTTACATGCTGGAGCACATGTTAAACAGAATTCGGAGTCAGGTGGTGGCACAAGAGGAGGTGGAGGAAGTAGAGGAGGAGGAGTTGTATGCGGAAGGGCTAACATCTGCAAGGTCCAGACGGTCGGCAGCACCAAGGCGGCAGGCATGTGAGGGTGGGGGAGATGGTTTTACCAGGGCGCATGGTAGCAGCCAAACTAGTGAGGAAGGTGCAGGAGCCCAGGAAGAAGTGGAGGACGAACTGATGGAAGACTCATCAGATGAGGGAGACCTTGATCACATTTCTGTTGTGCGAGGTTTGGGGGAGAGGACAGAGGAAGGAAGCATGATTGTTACCTCGCCACCAACACAACAGGGACTTGGTGCTCCTGGATGCGCAACACACATGAGTGCCTTCTTGCTGCACTACCTGCAACATGACCCTCGAATTGTGAGAATTAGAAATAATCCTGACTACTGGGTTGCCACACTGTTAGATCCCCGGTACAAAAGTAAATTTGCAGAAATTATTCCTGCCATAGAAAGGGATGCACGCATGCAGGAGTATCAGCAGAGACTGTTGCAGAATCTTACATGTGCTTTTCCACAAAATACCAGTGGTGCACGTAGTGAATCTCACAGTTCCAACTTGCCAACCGTGGGACCGTCAAGTGTTCAGCACTCAAACCGTAACAGAACCACAGTATCTGCTGGTAACATCAATTTTGCGGAATCATTTCACCACTTTTTTAGCCCATCCTTTGCAAGGCCACAGGAGACAAGAAGTCTGACACATAGTCAACGCCTAGAGACGATGGTACAGGAGTATCTCCAAGTAAACATTGAAGCCACGACTGTGTCACTGGACCCTTGCTCTTTTTGGGCTTCCAATCTGGATAAATGGCCGGAGCTAGCCACTTACGCCTTGGAGATCTTGTCATGCCCCGCAGCCAGCGTTCTGTCTGAACGTGTGTTCAGCGCTGCTGGTGGTGTGCTGACAGATAAGCGCACGCGGCTCTCCACTGATAATGTAGACAGACTCACGTTCATAAAGATGAACAAATCATGGATCCGAAACGACTTTTCTACCCCTGTGTCATCCTGGGGAGAGTAAAAGCTTGATGATTGGTTAAAATCACCCTACCAACCGTTTTAAGCTTTCAAATTACTAATCATGTTTATCTGTATCTTGGCTGGAAAATAATTTGGGCTTTGTAGCAGTGTGCAGCACTGATTCTATTAGGCCATCTATAATAAGCTCCACCAGATTTAAAATTACTAATCATGTTTATCTGTATCTTGACTGGAAAATAATTTGGGCTTTGTAGCAGTGTGCAGCACTGATCCTATTAGGCCATCTATACTAAAGCTTCACCAGATTTAAAATTAATAATAATTTTTAGCTGCATTTAGCCCGGAAAATAATTTTGGGGCTCCGAGATGCGCAAGACACATAAGTGCCTTCTTGCTGCACTACCTGCAGCATGACCCTCATATTGTCAGAATTCGAAGTAATCATGACTACTGGGTTGCCACACTCTTAGATCCCCCAAACTTTTCGATCAACCTTTTCATTTTAATAAAGACCAAAAAAATGGTCATTTTTGAAATTATAAGCATTAGCAGGTTGTTAGAAACTGAAATCAAACAGTTTTCAACTCAAAACTTTATTCTAGGTGATGTTACATTTTCACATAGGACCCCTTGTTCGAAAGGAGCTTCTGAACTCTCTCGTCCATTGAATTTGTCAGGTTTTGGATGGTTTCTGCTTCAATTGTTTTGCATGAGGACAGAATACCCTCCCAGAGCTGTTGCTTAGATGTGAACTGCCTCCCGCCATCATAGACACTCCTTTTAATGATGCTCCAAAGGTTCTGAATGGGGTAGAGGTCAGGGGAGCATGGGGGTCACACCATAAGTTTGTCCCCTTTTATGCCCATATCAGCCAGAGATGCAGATGTTTTATGTGCAGCATGAGATGGTGCATTATCATGCAGAAAAATGATCTTGCTGTGAAATACACGGTTCTTCTTCTTGAACCATGGCAGGAAGTGCTGTTTGAGAAAATCCACATACATTATGGAGTTCATCTTTAGCGCCTTCAGGGATCCTAAAGGGGCCGACAATATCTCTCCCCATGATTCCAGCCCAAAACATTACTCCACCTCCTCCTTGTTGGCGCTGTAGCCGTGTTTGCGTGGGGTGTCCATCAACCAGCCATCCTCCACTCCATCCATCTGGACCATCGAGCGCTGCACGGCACTCATCCGTGAACAAAACAGTTTTGAAATCAGTCTTCATGTAATGTTTGGCCCACTGGAGCCGTTTCTGCTTGTGTGAAGTGGATAGAGGAGGTCGACAGGATGGCGTATGCACAGCTGCAAACCTCTGAAGGACCCTGCATCTTGTTGTTCGGGGGACGTTGGAGGCACAAGCAGCTTCAAAAACTTGTCTGCTGCTATGACAAGGCTTTTTTGCCGCTGCTCTTTCAACCTGACGTAATTGCCTGTAGGAAAGAGTCCTCAATTTGCCCTTATCAGCACGCACACGTGTGTACTGTGAATCAGCTACATACTTCTTGATTGCCAAGACACTTCATCCTGATCATCGCACAATGTTGATTGTAGTCATGCCTTGACCTAAACACTCCACAATTTGTTGCTTCTCAGCAGCCGACACATCCTTTTTCTTTCCCATTTTGGCAGAAAATGTAGGCTGCTTAATAATGTGAGACAGCCTTCTTAAGTAGTCTTGCCTTTCATTGGACACACCTGCCAAACTAATTAGCACAGGTGTCTGCAATTGCTTACAGTGATATAAAGAGCCCTGACACACATCACCATCAATGAGTTTAACTGACAAACAAACAAATTCTTCCCTTATCACTCCTAAACACTTTTTGCATAATAATTTGGAACACAGTGTACATGTGCTTTTCCACAAAACACCAGTGGTTCACGTAGTGAATCTTACAGTTCTAACTTGCCAACCGTGGTCTGTATGGAGTTGTTCAATAAAGGGCCCAAAATTAAGATAACATAGATGGGAGAGGTCTCTATGAATAGGAATTCCTAAGTATTTGATACCCTGTGAGGGCCAGGCAAAGGGAAAGTTGGACTGGATGGAATCCTATATGGATTTGGGGAGGGAGACATCGAGGGCCTCAGACTTCGCAGCATTGATTTTAAAATTTTACCATGTAACAAAGTGATCTATTTCAGCCATAACAGCATGGATGGATATATGTGATTGAGTGATATATACTAGGACATCATCAGCAAATAGAGAGCACTTGTACTCGGTGCCTCCCACCTCAATCCACCTAATATTGGGGTTATGGCGAATTGATGAGAGCAGGTGCTCCGTCACTAGGATGTATAAGAGAGGGGACAGAGAACATCCCTGCCTTGTCCCATTGGTGATTGTGAAAGGTGATGAAAATGTTCTGACGCGCCCCCTGGGCCTTGAGACACCCGGAGCCGGACCCTTTTTGGTGGATGCTGGTGGTTGTAGTCTCCGTGGCGGCAACCCGGTTCCGTGGCTCAGGGCGGTCAAACCAGTGGCGGAACTATTTATGTGGTTTTGATGTTTAAATGTCCGACTACGCCACCCGTGGATTGCGGTCAGAGTGAACCGCCGCTCCAGGGCAGACCGCTGAGGCTGGTGTTGTGGGTGCAGCAGAGCGTAGCATAACTCCCCACGGGAGGAGTATAGCCTCAGGGCAGTGTATGCGGAGGATGGGGGTGATGGTGCAGGGCAGCAGCAGTAATGACACGGAGTCAGTGATGCAGTGCAGGGCCTTTACTCACAGTTCTTATTATCCAGACCACATCTGCAGGTAACGGCTGCCAACGTCGTACTGTGCTCACCAGGTGAGGGGCTCAGACAACTCCCAGATAACTTTGGAGTGCTTCACAGGACCCCCTTTGTGTGTCCTTTGTCTGGCCTTTCTTACCAATCCTTCTGTCCGGCTGCCTCGGGCCTCCTCTTGGTAAACTTGGCGCCAGTTTCCCTGACCCTATGTGGTGCCTTCCTAGCGGGTGTAGCGAGGGGCTGCGCCACATAAAATGTCACAGCCTCCTGTTTCTAGCTGAAGGTCGTTTCCTGCCTCCACTAGTTTCGGGGACCGGTCTCCCCCTTTGGCCTGACCCCTCCACGCAGGTGGATTCGGGCGTGCGGTGGCGACTCGCCCGTCCGCACCCCTGAGATCCCTTCGTTCCTCGTTCCTGGAGCCTTCTCCGCTCCTCTTCCTTCCTTCTCCCTCTTCCAGGCCTGGGCCTCTGTTACTAGGCCCGCCTCCGGAGCAGAGCTCATGCAGAGCCCCTGCTCCCTGCCACTTCTGCTCAGACTTCTCTGCACTGAACTAAGATGGTGCCCACCTTTTATACTCCCTTCTCAATGCACCCAGGAACTGCTTCCTCCCTGCTCCTGCACTACAGGGTTCCCCTTCCTCAGTGTTCCCTCCCCCCACTCCAGCCAGGGACAGGGACTGTCGTGCCCATCTCAGGGGCATATTGGTCGCCCTGCCCCACGGCAATGTGGTGTAATGCATGCAGGTGTCGGGTCCTGATCCACACTACATCCTTACCTGAGAGTGAGATATCACACCTCTGGGTGAGGTGCAATACCTCTGTAGCAACCGAGCCCTCAGGGTGCTACAGTTCCATTTATCTTCAGCCTAGGTGACGTATTGCGATACAGGGCCGTGATTTTGGCTATAAAAGGGTCCCCTAGACCCCTACCCCAAGCTTTTTAAGAGAATCATATATGGCGTGCCAGGTGACTCTATGGAATGCTTTCTCAGCATCCAACGAGAGTATCTAATTACAAATTTTTAACTGCATCTAGCCCAGGAAATACTTTGTGCCTAGTAGCAGGGTCTGCTAGTCAGCGGATTATCCCGGCTGTTAAGCAAGCTACACCACCTGTAGTTTGGACACTTCATTTTTTCAAAGGAAATGCTTCTGGACCACGGGATACTCAGTGAAGAGCATCAGGAGGCACCCCAAGGCATAGGGGCTCGGACTGGCAGTAGGATGCCTTGCGGTGGACAGCCGAGCTCGATCCTTATAAAAGCTTTTTAACTGCAGCAGCTTTAGTGGACGCTACTGGAGCTGGAATTACGCGGCTGCTGGCATGAGACTTGCCCTCCAATAGAACCTTGTAAATGGATTTAAAGTGTATTTATTCAAATTAGAGAGACAATTTAAATTAAAAAGCTTAGAGCTGCCTCCACCACAGGGGGGCTCGCTCGACCCACCAGCGGACAGGCACCAGTATTGGGAGAGGGGGGCTGGCCGTCAGGGTTCACCGCGGCTCTGGCACAAACCCGGCGACACGGAGGTGGCACGGGCAGGAGCGGACTGAACGTGTCGGCTTCTCACTTTTTGGATTTTAGAAGGGCATGACATGCCTATATCTGTGTCTCCCCCTCCTTTTACTCCTCCACCTCTTTTCTTTTCGCATGACTATATGTACTTGTCACTTTTCCATGTGTTAGTTGTGTCTTCTGAGCAGTTTGTCAGCTTTTGAACACCTTTGAAGGTGTTTTCTATGTGTTTCTATGTGTTTTTGTTTGCCTGCCATTGGTTTTAACGGTGTTCGAAGGTGTTCGACGAACAGTTCGACGAACAGTTCGGCGAACACACGGGTGTTCGACGAACCGAACCGAACTCGAACACTACGGGGGTGGCTCAACACTAATGATGGCCACTCGTTTTTCTTTACTTAGCTGCATTTTTCTTGCCATAATACAAATTCTAACAGTCTATTCAGTAGGACTATCAGCTGTGTATCCACCAGACTTCTGCACAACACAAATGATGGTCCCAACCCCATTTATAAGGCAAGAAATCCCACTTATTAAACCTGACAGGGCACATCTGTGAAGTGAAAACCATTTCCGGTGACTACCTCTTGAAGCTCATCAAGAGAATGCCAAGAGTGTGCAAAGCAGTCATCAAAGCAAAAGGTGGCTACTTTGAAGAACCAAGAATATAAGACATATTTTCAGTTGTTTCACACTTTTTTGTTATAATTCCACATGTGTTAATGCATAGTTTTGATGCCTTCAGTGTGAATGTACAATTTTCAAAGTCATGAAAATACAGAAAAATCTTTAAATGAGAAGGTGTGTCCAAACTTTTGGTCTGTACTGTATATCCCTAACGGGCTCCCTCTGGTGGTATGAGATGGAAGGGTGGAGGTGTTTGTATGTAGTGAGGGCCTCTTGTGGAGAAGTCCATCCATGCACCCTGGGTCCTGTGGTACCTGTGAACAGCAGGGTGCCACATTCCCCCCTAGTACAATTCAGTACTCCTGGACTGAATCATTTTTTAAAACAAAACCTACAAAAGACAAAAATATATCTCATACCCTACCATCATTATATATAAATGTAAAGCAAAGTTGCATAATAAATATAGGGTACTTAGTGAACTATTTTTGATCAAAAAAAGTATACAAGCCGTCCCACCAGCGGCAAGGTGACCCTAAATTGGGACGGTACCTATACTGTCTATATTAAAAACCTTACTGTATATCAAAGTTGAAGTAATGCATATAAAAGGGTAGACAAATAGGACCGGGTCCCAACTCCAGACCACCTAGGCCCGTGGTAAGCTACATATATACTAATCAGCTCAACAAAAGGGGATGCCACACCCTTAAATTGCACAGAATGCAAACAAGACAAAAAACCAAGCAATGTGAACTGAGGTCTAAGATGGTAGACATGCAAGAAATAGGAGCATGTTCACACTAGCAAAAAGAAGCAAAACCTACAAAAGACAAAAATATATCTCATACCCTACCATCATTATATATAAATGTAAAGCAAAGTTGCATAATAAATATAGGGTACTTAGTGAACTATTTTTGATCAAAAAAAGTATACAAGCCGTCCCACCAGCGGCAAGGTGACCCTAAATTGGGACGGTACCTATACTGTCTATATTAAAAACCTTACTGTATATCAAAGTTGAAGTAATGCATATAAAAGGGTAGACAAATAGGACCGGGTCCCAACTCCAGACCACCTAGGCCCGTGGTAAGCTACATATATACTAATCAGCTCAACAAAAGGGGATGCCACACCCTTAAATTGCACAGAATGCAAACAAGACAAAAAACCAAGCAATGTGAACTGAGGTCTAAGATGGTAGACATGCAAGAAATAGGAGCATGTTCACACTAGCAAAAAGAAGCAAAACCTACAAAAGACAAAAATATATCTCATACCCTACCATCATTATATATAAATGTAAAGCAAAGTTGCATAATAAATATAGGGTACTTAGTGAACTATTTTTGATCAAAAAAAGTATACAAGCCGTCCCACCAGCGGCAAGGTGACCCTAAATTGGGACGGTACCTATACTGTCTATATTAAAAACCTTACTGTATATCAAAGTTGAAGTAATGCATATAAAAGGGTAGACAAATAGGACCGGGTCCCAACTCCAGACCACCTAGGCCCGTGGTAAGCTACATATATACTAATCAGCTCAACAAAAGGGGATGCCACACCCTTAAATTGCACAGAATGCAAACAAGACAAAAAACCAAGCAATGTGAACTGAGGTCTAAGATGGTAGACATGCAAGAAATAGGAGCATGTTCACACTAGCAAAAAGAAGCAAAACCTACAAAAGACAAAAATATATCTCATACCCTACCATCATTTTATATAAATGTAAAGCAAAGTTGCATAATAAATATAGGGTACTTAGTGAACTATTTTTGATCAAAAAAAGTATACAAGCCGTCCCACCAGCGACAAGGTGACCCTAAATTGGGACGGTACCTATACTGTCTATATTAAAAACCTTACTGTATATCAAAGTTGAAGTAATGCATATAAAAGGGTAGACAAATAGGACCGGGTCCCAACTCCAGACCACCTAGACCCGTGGTAAGCTACATATATACTAATCAGCTCAACAAAAGGGGATGCCACACCCTTAAATTGCACAGAATGCAAACAAGACAAAAAACCAAGCAATGTGAACTGAGGTCTAAGATGGTAGACATGCAAGAAATAGGAGCATGTTCACACTAGCAAAAAGAAGCAAAACCTACAAAAGACAAAAATATATCTCATACCCTACCATCATTATATATAAATGTAAAGCAAAGTTGCATAATAAATATAGGGTACTTAGTGAACTATTTTTGATCAAAAAAAGTATACAAGCCGTCCCACCAGCGGACCCTAAATTGGGACGGTACCTATACTGTCTATATTAAAAACCTTACTGAATATCAAAGTTGAAGTAATGCATAAAAAGGGTAGACAAATAGGACCGGGTCCCAACTCCAGACCACCTAGGCCCGTGGTAAGCTACATATATACTAATATGTCCCGCTGGTGGGACGGCTTGTATACTTTTTTTGATCAAAAATAGTTCACTAAGTACCCTATATTTATTATGCAACTTTGCTTTACATTTATATATAATGATGGTAGGGTATGAGATATATTTTTGTCTTTTGTAGGTTTTGCTTCTTTTTGCTAGTGTGAACATGCTCCTATTTCTTGCATGTCTACCATCTTAGACCTCAGTTCACATTGCTTGGTTTTTTGTCTTGTTTGCATTCTGTGCAATTTAAGGGTGTGGCATCCCCTTTTGTTGAGCTGATTAGTATATATGTAGCTTACCACGGGCCTAGGTGGTCTGGAGTTGGGACCCGGTCCTATTTGTCTACCCTTTTATATGCATTACTTCAACTTTGATATACAGTAAGGTTTTTAATATAGACAGTATAGGTACCGTCCCAATTTAGGGTCACCTTGCCGCTGGTGGGACGGCTTGTATACTTTTTTTGATCAAAAATAGTTCACTAAGTACCCTATATTTATTATGCAACTTTGCTTTACATTTATATATAATGATGGTAGGGTATGAGATATATTTTTGTCTTTTGTAGGTTTTGCTTCTTTTTGCTAGTGTGAACATGCTCCTATTTCTTGCATGTCTACCATCTTAGACCTCAGTTCACATTGCTTGGTTTTTTGTCTTGTTTGCATTCTGTGCAATTTAAGGGTGTGGCATCCCCTTTTGTTGAGCTGATTAGTATATATGTAGCTTACCACGGGCCTAGGTGGTCTGGAGTTGGGACCCGGTCCTATTTGTCTACCCTTTTATATGCATTACTTCAACTTTGATATACAGTAAGGTTTTTAATATAGACAGTATAGGTACCGTCCCAATTTAGGGTCACCTTGCCGCTGGTGGGACGGCTTGTATACTTTTTTTGATCAAAAATAGTTCACTAAGTACCCTATATTTATTATGCAACTTTGCTTTACATTTATATATAATGATGGTAGGGTATGAGATATATTTTTGTCTTTTGTAGGTTTTGCTTCTTTTTGCTAGTGTGAACATGCTCCTATTTCTTGCATGTCTACCATCTTAGACCTCAGTTCACATTGCTTGGTTTTTTGTCTTGTTTGCATTCTGTGCAATTTAAGGGTGCGGCATCCCCTTTTGTTGAGCTGATTAGTATATATGTAGCTTACCACGGGCCTAGGTGGTCTGGAGTTGGGACCCGGTCCTATTTGTCTACCCTTTTATATGCATTACTTCAACTTTGATATACAGTAAGGTTTTTAATATAGACAGTATAGGTGCCGTCCCAATTTAGGGTCACCTTGCCGCTGGTGGGACGGCTTGTATACTTTTTTTGATCAAAAATAGTTCACTAAGTACCCTATATTTATTATGCAACTTTGCTTTACATTTATATATAATGATGGTAGGGTATGAGATATATTTTTGTCTTTTGTAGGTTTTGCTTCTTTTTGCTAGTGTGAACATGCTCCTATTTCTTGCATGTCTACCATCTTAGACCTCAGTTCACATTGCTTGGTTTTTTGTCTTGTTTGCATTCTGTGCAATTTAAGGGTGTGGCATCCCCTTTTGTTGAGCTGATTAGTATATATGTAGCTTACCACGGGCCTAGGTGGTCTGGAGTTGGGACCCGGTCCTATTTGTCTACCCTTTTATATGCATTACTTCAACTTTGATATACAGTAAGGTTTTTAATATAGACAGTATAGGTACCGTCCCAATTTAGGGTCACCTTGCCGCTGGTAGGACGGCTTGTATACTTTTTTTGATCAAAAATAGTTCACTAAGTACCCTATATTTATTATGCAACTTTGCTTTACATTTATATATAATGATGGTAGGGTATGAGATATATTTTTGTCTTTTGTAGGTTTTGCTTCTTTTTGCTAGTGTGAACATGCTCCTATTTCTTGCATGTCTACCATCTTAGACCTCAGTTCACATTGCTTGGTTTTTTATTTTTTAAAACAAGTAACAACAATAACAATAATTATAATATCAATAATAAAGTTACAGTATGTCCCGTAACCAGGTGTCCATTTCACCGATGAAAGTGTAACAGGGAGAAACATGAGGGTCCCGCCTGAAAACCCTCAACGTAGGCCCTGGGCATGGCCACAGGGCATAAGTGATCCCGGTGTTGGACCACGTCTTCAGCCACGCCAAACGGGTTTTTGTTCAGTGGTCAAATAAGAGGGCACTTTTGATGAGTGCAAATATTTACAGGGCAGTTTTTGGCTGCTCACAGTCCTCAGCCTACAAGTCTTTGTACCCTGACGGGTAACTAAATGCACACATATTATTGACAGTTTATACAATAAATAATAGGCAATACCCAACTGGGTAACTATTTACAATTTTGGCACTTCATGCTTATTCCCTAAACCTGGCAGGGATTTTTCCTTGTGTGCTGCGTGTGGACCTTCGTAGCACTGGGATGTCACTAGTGTCTGTGCGTACCCTTTCTGTTAATCTAGCAGGTGTACGTGCTGTGCTGGTAGATTATAGAACTGCCTTAATCTCTCTATGGGACTGACAAATACACTGTCCACTGGGCCTTCAGGCTCTGTTTCAACGGGTGATCCTCCTCTTATTGGGGACTCTTCCTGTTCTTGAGCAGGTTCTTCTAGAGCGTTCACAGGTTCTTCTTGTGGTTGATAGAAGTGTATTACTGGTATAATAACTGCTGCATCAAGTTGAGGCCAGTCTGCAGGGAAATCTCCTAGAACTGTATGAAGTACATACATCTTCCTTGGGTTCTTCCGGTGCTATAGGAGGTACTTCTTCTTCCGTTGTCTTCAGTTGACCTGGGCACACTTTCAGATGGTCTCTTGAGACTGTTGCAGTTGATTTTCCTCCATCTTTGCTAATCAGGCAAGTTTTACTGTTGTCAAATCTGGAGTTCAACACTGTGAAGGGCTCTATTTCCCACTGGTCATTGAGCTTGTGACTAGTGTTGAGCCACCCCCGTAGTGTTCGGGTTCGGTTCGGTTCGTCGAACACCGGGATGTTCGAGGAACTGTTCGTCGAACTGTTCGTCGAACACCTTAGAACACCGTCGAACACCGTTAAAACCAATGGCAGGCAAACAAAAACACATAGAAACACATAGAAAACACCTTGAAAGGTGTCCAAAAGCTGACAAACTGCTCAGAAGACGCTTTCTTTAAAAAAGCCGGCCGGCAATTCAGCAGCGGCATACACCGGTACCCGACAATTTAGACAAAAAGGAATAGAGCCTCACACATAGATTAGATAGATAGAAACATGTCAGTCACATATATATGAAGTACAGTGACAGTGTTGCTTACTGTACTTGTCATTTAGTGTAAAGGATTTATTAAAAAATATAATAGTGTTTTCATGCACTGTCTCTTTAAAAAAGCCGGCCGGCAATTCAGCAGCGGTATCCGACAATTTATAACAGACAGAATAGAGCTTCACACATAGATTAGATAGATAGAAACATGTCAGTCACATATATATGAAGTACAGTGACAATGTTGCTTACTGTACTTGTCATTTAGTGTAAAGGATTTATTAAAAAAAGTAATAGTGTTTTCATGCACCGTCTCTTTAAAAAAGCCGGCCGGCAATTCAGCATCTGTACCCGACAATTTATAACAGACAGAATAGAGCTTCACACATAGATTAGATAGATAGAAACATGTCAGTCACATATATATGAAGTACAGTGATAGTGTTGGTTACTGTACTTGTCATTTAGTATTAAAATAAAGGATTTATTATTAAAAAAAATTGGCGTGGGGTTCCCCTTAATTTTAGTCTCTAGCGGAGGTTAAGCAGACAGCTGGGGCAGATGTTTGAAGCCTGGGAAGGGGGTAATACCCACGGAGCTTCCCAGGCTACTAATATGAGCCCCCAGCTGAATACATAGCCTTTACTAGCTATTAAAATGGGGGACCCCCCCAAAAAAATGACGTGGGGTCCCCCCTAATTTAATAGCTAGCAAAGGCTAGGCAGACAGCTGGGAGCTGATATTAATAGCCCAGGAAGGGTGCCATGAATATTGGCCCCCTCCCAGGCTAGAAACACCAGCCGTCAGTCGCCCCAGAAATGGCGCATTCATAGGATGCGCCAATTCTGGCACTTAGCCTCGCTCTTCCACGCTGCCCTGGTGCGGTGGCAGGGGGTAATAGGGCTGGGGTTGATGTCAGCTTATAATGCCAGCTGACATCAAGCCCAGGTTAGTAATGGAGAGGCGTCTATAAGACACCCCCATTACTAACCCCATAGTCAAAGTTAAAAGAAAACACAAACACCCAGAATAAAGTCCTTTAATTGAAATAAAGACACAATCCTTTATTGTTCTAAATTAAACCATACTTACCATCACGCCCATTCCAGCTGAAGCCAACGATCTCCTGCAATAAAAGAAAAATAATAAAGCAACATCATCCTTACCTTTCCATGGTTCCCACGACAGCTTCAGCTCTGCTACATCGAGATGACAGGCTGGACCGCAGCAGAACGCCGCCATCCAGCCTGTCATCCCGCAGACACTGAGAAGCGCAGGCTTGCTTGCGCTCTGCAGTGTCTGGCTGTGACGGCATAAAGATGAGACGAGTTCATGTCCAATGAACTCGGCGCACCTCATGCACGTCACTGACAGCGTGGGAAAATTCTCACGCTGAAGCGCTGAGTGCAGGAGAATTCTCCCACGCTGTCAGTGACGTGCATAAGGTGAGCTCATGTCCAATGAACTCAGCTCACCTCCTGCACGTCACTGACAGCGTGGGAGAATTCTCCTGCACTCAGCGCTTCAGCGTGAGAATTCTCCCACGCTGAAGCGCTGAGTGCAGGAGAATTTTCCCACGCTGTCAGTGACGTGCATAAGGTGAGCTCATGTCCAATGAACTCAGCTCACCTCCTGCACGTCACTGACAGCGTGGGAGAATTCTCCTGCACTCAGCGCTTCAGCGTGAGAATTCTCCCACGCTGAAGCGCTGAGTGCAGGAGAATTTTCCCACGCTGTCAGTGACGTGCATGAGGTGAGCCGAGTTCATTGGACATTAACTCGGCTCATCTGGATGCCCTCACAGAGAGACACTGTGGAGCGCAAGCAAGCCTGCGCTTCTCAGTGTCTGCGGGATGACAGGCTGGATGGCAGCGTTCTGCTGCGGTCCAGCCTGTCATCTCGATGTAGCAGAGCTGAAGCTGTCATGGGAACCACGGAAAGGTAAGGATGATGTTGCTTTATTATTTTTCTTTTATTTCAGGAGATCGTTGGCTTCAGCTGGAATGGGTGTGATGGTAAGTATGGTTTAATTTAGAACAATAAAGAATTGTGTGTTTATTTCAATTAAAGGACTTTTTTCTGGGTGTTGTGTTTTTTTTAAATACTTTACTAGAAATTCATGGTGGTCATGTCTAATATTGGGGTGACCCCATGAATTTTGGGCTTAGGGCCAGCTGATAATGCCAAGCTGGCCCTAACCCCTTTATTACCCAGTGAGCCACCGCATCAGGGCCCTGGATGAGTTGGGTACAGCGCCAGAAGATGGCGCTTCTATGAACGCGCCATTTTCCGGGGTGGCTGCGGACTGCAATTTGCAGCGGGGGTGGCCCAGAAAGCTTGGGCCTCCCTGCGCTGCGGATTCCAGCCCCCAGCTGCATAGTTGTACCTGGCTGGACACAAAAACAGGGCGAAGCCCCACGTCAATTTTCTTTAAATTATTTCATGAAATAATTAAGAAAAAAAGGGCTTCCCTATATTGTTGTGTCCGGCCAGGTACAAATAGGCAGCTGGTGGTTGGGGGCAGCCCGTTCCTGCCTGCTGCACCTGACTGGACACAAATATAGTGCGAAGCCCCACGTCAATTTTTTTTTAATTATTTCATGAATTTCCTGAAATAATTTAAAAAAATTGAAGTGGGGCTTCGAACTATATTTGTGTCCAGCCAGGTACAGCAGGCAGGAATGGGCTGCCCCCAACCACCAGCTGCCTATTTGTACCTGGCCGGACACAACAATATAGGGAAGGCCTTTTTTTCTTAATTATTTCATGAATTTCATGAAATAATTAAAAAAAATTGAAGTGGGGCTTCGCACTATATTTGTGTCCAGCCAGGTACAGCAGGCAGGAACGGGCTGCCCCCAACCACCAGCTGACTATTTGTACCTGGCCGGACACAACAATATAGGGAAGGCCTTTTTTTCTTAATTATTTCATGAATTTCATGAAATAATTAAAAAAAAAATACGTGGGGCTTCGCCCTATTTTTGTGTCCAGCCAGGTACAACTAGGCAGCTGGGGGCTGGAATCTGCAGCGCAGGGAGGCCCAAGCTTTCTGGGCCCCCCCCGCTGCAAATTGCAGTCCGCAGCCACCCCGGAAAATGGCGCGTTCATAGAAGCGCCATCTTCTGGCGCTGTACCCAACTCATCCAGGGCCCTGGTGCGGTGGCTCACTGGGTAATAAAGGGGTTAGGGCCAGCTTGGTATTATCAGCTGGCCCCAAGCCCAAAATTCATGGGGTCACGCCAGTATTAGACATGACCGCCATGAATTTCTAGTAAAGTATTTAAAAAAAACACAACACCCAGAATAAAGTCCTTTAATTGAAATAAACACACAATTCTTTATTGTTCTAAATTAAACTATACTTACCATCACGCCCATTCCAGCTGAAGCCAACGATCTCCTGCAATAAAAGAAAAATAATAAACCAACCTCATCCTTACCTTTCCATGGTTCCCACGACAGCTTCAGCTCTGCTACATCGAGATGACAGGCTGGACCGCAGCAGAACGCTGCCATCCAGCCTGTCATGCCGCAGACACTGAGAAGAGCAGGCATGCTTGCGCTCCTCAGTGTCTCGCTGTGACGGCATGCAGATGAGCCGAATTCATGTCCAATGAACTCAGCTCACCTCATGCACGTCACTGACAGCGTGGGAAAATTCTCACGCTGAAGTGCTGAGTGCAGGAGAATTGTCCCACGCTGTCAGTGACGTGCATGAGGTGAGCTCATGTTCAATGAACTCAGCTCACCTCATGCACCTCACTGACAGCGTGGGAAAATTCTCCTGCACTCAGCGCTTCAGCGTGAGAATTCTCCCACGCTGTAAGTGACGTGCATGAGGTGCGCCAAGTTCATTGGACATGAACTCGTCTCATCTTTATGCCGTCACAGCCAGACACTGCAGAGCGCAAGCAAGCCTGCGCTTCTCAGTGTCTGCGGGATGACAGGCTGGATGGCGGCGTTCTGCTGCGGTCCAGCCTGTCATCTCGATGTAGCAGAGCTGAAGCTGTCGTGGGAACCATGGAAAGGTAAGGATGAGGTTGCTTTATTATTTTATTTTTATTACAGGAGATCGTTGGCTTCAGCTGGAATGGGCGTGATGGTAAGTATGGTTTAATTTAGAACAATAAAGAATTGTGTCTTTATTTCAATTAAAGGACTTTATTCTGGGTGTTTGTGTTTTTTTTAACTTTGACTATGGGGTTAGTAATGGGGGTGTCTTATAGACGCCTATCCATTACTAACCTGGGCTTGATGTCAGCTGGCATTATAAGCTGACATCAACCCCAGCCCTATTACCCCCTGCCACCGCACCAGGGCAGCGTGGAAGAGCGAGGCTAAGTGCCAGAATTGGCGCATCCTATGAATGCGCCATTTCTGGGGCGGCTGACGGCTGGTGTTTCTAGCCTGGGAGGGGGCCAATATTCATGGCTCCCTTCCTGGGCTATTAATATCAGCCCCCAGCTGTCTGCCTAGCCTTTGCTAGCTATTAAATTAGGGGGGACCCCACGTCATTTTTTTTGGGGGGTCCCCCATTTTAATAGCTAGCAAAGGCTATGTATTCAGCTGGGGGCTGATATTAGTAGCCTGGGAAGCTCCGTGGGTATTACCCCCTTCCCAGGCTTCAAACATCTGCCCCAGCTGTCTGCTTAACCTCCGCTAGAGCCTAAAATTAAGGGGAACCCCACGCCAATTTTTTTAATAATAAATCCTTTATTTTAATACTAAATGACAAGTACAGTAACCAACACTGTCACTGTACTTCATATATATGTGACTGACATGTTTCTATCTATCTAATCTATGTGTGAAGCTCTATTCTGTCTGTTATAAATTGTCGGGTACAGATGCTGAATTGCCGGCCGGCTTTCTTAAAGAGACGGTGCATGAAAACACTATTATTTTTTTTAATAAATCCTTTACACTAAATGACAAGTACAGTAAGCAACACTGTCACTGTACTTCATATATATGTGACTGACATGTTTCTATCTATCTAATCTATGTGTGATTCTCTATTCCTTCTATTCTAAATTGTTGGGTACAGATGCTGAATTGCCGGCCGGCTTTTTTAAAGAGACGGTGCATGAAAACACTATTATTTTTTTTGATAAATCCTTTACACTAAATGACAAGTACAGTAAGCAACACTGTCACTGTACTTCATATATATGTGACTGACATGTTTATATCTATCTAATCTATGTGTGAAGCTCTATTCCTTCTATTCTAAATTGTCGGGTACCGCTGCTGAATTGCCGGCCGGCTTTTTTAAAGAGACGGTGCATGAAAACACTATTATTTTTTTTGATAAATCCTTTACGCTAAATGACAAGTACAGTAAGCAGCACTTTCACTGTACTTCGTATATATGTGGCTGACATGTTTATATCTATCTAATCTATGTGTGAAGCTCTATTCTTTCGGTTCTAAATTGTCGGGTACCGGTGTATGCCGCTGCTGAATTGCCGGCTTTTCATGTTTCACTGTTGGCACTGTTCCCATCGATTTGGGCAATCACTGTAATGCCACAACCACCATGGCTGTGGCATTACAGTGAGTGGCAGACAATCCCTGCATGATTGGTGCTCTAAATAGCACCAGACATGCAGGACACGCTTTTGGTGCACGAACAGTTATCGAACATAACCTCGAACAGCCGAATTTTTTGCAAATCGTTCGGGTTCGTCGAACAACTCGAACACCGCCCAAAACAGCTCGAATTTGAGATTGGCGAACAGTTCTAGTCGAACACCGCTCATCTCTACTTGTGACTTCTTCTCTTCCGCTTTAGCACTATCTCACCAGGTGCCAAGGGTTCTGCTGGTGTATGTTTATTGTACTGTTCTTCCTGCCTCTCCCTTACTCTGTTCAGACTGTCTTCGACACAGGCCTGTACTCTCCTGTACTGCTCTTGCTGATTTGTATCCCAGTCTTCAGTGGACATATCTGCTTCCGGTTCTACCACTCCGAGTTCCAGGTCCATGGGCAACTTTCCGGGTCTTGCTCTCATGAGGTACGCTGGGGTACAATTTGTAGAACTCACAGGTATGTGATTGTACAGATCTACCAGGTCAGGTAGTTTGTGTGGCCACTGATTTCTTTCTTCCAAGGGTAAGGTTTTCAGCAGGTCTATGACAATGTTGTTCATTTTCTCACACAAACCATTGGTCTGAGTGTGGTACGGCGTTGTCCGGATCTTTTTGCACCCGTACAGGTGGCATAATTCTTTAAACAGCTCGGCTTCAAAGGCAGGGCCTTGATCCGTCAGCACTTTGTCCGGGTATCCATGGGGCCTGCAGAAGTATGCTTGGAACGTTCTTGCTGCAGTCTCTGCTGTCAGGTCCTTGACAAGGGCTACCACCAGGAACCGGGAATAGTGATCCACCATGGTCAGGGCATAGGAGTAGCCTGACCTGCTGGGTGACAGCTTGACGTGATCCAGAGCGACGATCTCCAGGGGCTGGGTTGTCTTGATGGACTGCAAGGGTGCTTTCTGGCTGCCGTAGTCTTTTCTTCTGAGGTTGCCGTAGTCTTTTCTTCTGAGGCTACAGGTCCCACAATTCCGGCACCACCTCTCTATGGAGCTCCGCATTCCAGCCCAGTAGACCCGATCCTTCAGCAGGGTTTCCAGTTTCTTCCAGCCAAAGTGACCTGCTTGATCGTGGTAGGCCTCCTACACCATCTGGATATCCGTTCAGGGTACAACAATCTTCCACACCATTTCATGGGTCTTGGGGTTGACATATCTTCTGCACAGCTTCTCACTGTAGATGAACAGCCGGCTTCTCTCATTCCACAATTGCTTGGCTTGTGGAGGAGCATCCTTCTCCAGGTGAGAACCTTCCTGGGTGATCAGTCTTTTGATGAGGCTGACAACCGGGTCACTGTCTTGAGTCTCCTTCCAACTGTGATAGGGTAGAGGATTCAGCGTCCTTCCCTGACGTCTTCTGGTGACGTGTTGCTCATGGACCACTCCGCTTCGGTGGAAAGCAGGTAATTCAACTTTCTCTAAATCATCCACTTCATCCTCGGGGTCTGACTGGTGGGGCATCCTTGACAGGGCATCAGCATTGGTGTTCTTGTGACCTGCCCGGTACTTGATGGTGAACTGATAATTTGACAGTCTGGCCACCCAACGCTGTTCCATGGCTTCCAACCTGGCTGTCTCCAAGGGATTGTTGTCAGTAAAAGCTGTAAACTTAGTTGAGGCTAGGTAATGCTTGAACCTTTCAGTGATAGCCCAGACCAAGGCCAGGAACTCCAGCTTGAAAGAACTGTAGTTCCCCGTGTTCCTCTCGGTAGGACGTAGCTTCCTGCTGGCATACGCCAATTACCTTCTCTCTTCCATTTTGCTTCTGGGACAACACAGCTCCCAGTCCCTCGTTGCTGGCGTCGGTGTACAGCAGGAAAGGCTGGCTGTAGTCAGGGTAAGCCAGGATTTCTTCACCAGTCAGGATTTCCTTCATTACTGCAAAAGATTCGGCCTGTTCTTTGCCCCACTGGAATGGGGGACTCTTTCCTCTTTTGGACTGTCCTACCAGGAGGTCTTGTAGAGGTGCTACCTTTTTGGTATAGTCCTTTATGAACCTCCTGTAGTAACCGACCAGTCCCAGGAATTGCCGTACTTCTTTGATGCTTCTCGGTTCAGGCCACTTCCGGATGGCAGTGACCTTCTCCGGGTCTGGTGCTACTCCCTCCGAGCTGACTACGTGCCCCAGGTACTGCTTGAGCACGTGGCATTTAGAAGGCTCTAGTTTCATCCCATACCGGGACAATGCTTCAAATACCTCCGCCAGGGGCTTCAGATGGTCCTTATATGTCCTCGAGTATACAATAACGTCATCCAGGTACAGCAGCACTGTCTCGAAGTTCCGGTGTCCCTATAAACACTCCATCAGCCTCTGGAACGTTCCGGAGGCACTGCAGAGTCCAAACGGCATACTGTTGAACTCGCACAGTCCCATCGGGGTGGTGAAGGCCGTCTTCTCCCGGTCTGCCTCAGCAACAGAGACTTGCCAGTACCCGCTAGTGAGATCCAGTGTAGAGAAGTAATTGGCAGATTTCAGTGCAGCCAGGGATTCCTCTATACGGTGCAAAGGGTATGCATCTTTATGTGTTATTCGATTAATTTGTCGGTAATCTACACACATCCTCATGCTACCGTCCTTTTTCCTGACCAGGACCAGGGGAGCTGCCCAGGGGCTACAGCTATCCCTTACTACCCCTGCCTTTTTCATGTCGTGTAACATTTCCTTGGCTTTCTGATAATGTGCTGGTGGTATGGGTCGGTAACGCTCCTTGATGGGTGGATGGTTACCGGTGGGTATGTGGTGTTGTACCCCTTTAACCCTTCCAAAGTCAAGTGGGTGTTTACTAAACACTTGTTCATATTCCTGAACCACTCTGTAAACACCGTGTTTCTGATGGACAGGAGCGGCATCAGTCCCAACATGGAGCTGTTGACACCAATCCTCCAGCTGAGCTTCAGAGTCATTGTCCTCCACTGTATCTGGTGGGGTCAAGGATTCCACTGTGTGTTTGGCATCATTATTCACAGTATACAATCTGGCAACAGTGGCGTATCTTGGCAATTTAACTTCCTCCTCCCCATAATTTAGGAGACGTACAGGTACCCTCCCATTTCGTACATCAACTACCCCTCTAGCAGTTAGGAGTGTAGGTCTGTGCTCTGAGCTAATGGGCTCCACTACCGCCTGGTAGTCCTGTCCCTTGAGACCTATTGCTGCCCTACACCAAATCAGCATCTCACTCATTGGGGGAATCACAATGGGTATCGGGTCTGTCACCCGTACATTACCAATCTCACCACCTGTTAGCTTTACCTGTTGCTGGTACAGGAGGGCTCGAATCTCTCTCTGGAGCACCTTCCTCTGCCCTGGTTTGGCAGTGTCAGCAATCTGTTGGAGTAAAAACAACACTTCTCCCAAACAGTTACCAACAATATTTGTACCAAGTATCTGTAGCGCCGGCGTCCCTGCCCTCTGCTAGGCAGGGACGCTGTTCCCCTCACCTCTCTGCTCCGTGCCCGGCGTCCTCCTCCCGCTCTGCTGGCAGCGCGCGCTCCTTCCCGGCCACTGTGCTTAGGGCGCGCGCGCTCTCCCTCCCTCTTAAAGGGGCCGCGCGCCGTCCTAAGGAGTCCCCGGCCAATGGCCGGAGGACTTCACCATATATAAGGCACCTCCTCCAAAATGGAGGTGCCCGAGCAATGTTGTTGCACTGTTCACTACTCTGCTTCAGCCCTCAGGTCCCGTTGCCAGTTACCTGCCAGATACCTGCCAGATTCCTGCCAGCTTGCTGTCTTATTCCTGCCTAATATTCTGCTACCTGCCTGCTAGCCTGAGGTCCGACGGTCTGCCTTACTACTCCTGTCAGTCTGTCTAAGGACCAGCTTGCCCGCTCACCTGGGAGCGCACATCAACTACCTGCCTGCTTGCCTGAGGTCCGACGGTCTGCCTTCCAACTCTTGTCAGTCTGTCTATGGACCAGCTTGCTCGCTCACCTGGGAGCGCACATCTGCTACCTGCCTGCTAGCCTACCTGGAGGCTCTGCCGTCACGTACTGTGACCACCTGCCTGTCCAGTGACTCCTGCCCGCTCACCTGGGAGCGCTCATCTGCTGCCTGTCTGCTAGCCTACCTGGAGGCTCTGCCGTCATGTGCTGTGACCACCCGCCTGTCCAGAGACTTCTGCCCGCTCACCTGGGAGCGCTCATCTGCCGCCTGTCTGTTGGTCTTCCTGGAGGCTCCGCCGTCACATGCTGTGACCACCCGTTTATCCAGAGACTCTCGCCTGCTCACCTGGGAGCTCACGTCTACCATCAGCCGCCACAGGTCGTACCAACCCTTTACCCAGAGACTGCCCCGGTCACTTGCCGTGACCATCTGCCCGTTCACCCAGAGACTGCCCCGGTCACTTGCCGTGACCATCTGCCCGTTCACCCAGAGACTGCCCCGGTCACTTGCCGTGACCATCTGCCCGTTCACCCAGAGACTGCCCCGGTCACTTGCCGTGACCATCTGCCCGTTCACCCAGAGACTGCCCCGGTCACTTGCCGTGACCATCTGCCCGTTCACCCAGAGACTGCCCCGGTCACTTGCCGTGACCATCTGCCCGTTCATCCAGAGACTGCCCCGGTCACTTGCCGTGACCATCTGCCCGTTCATCCAGAGACTGCCCCGGTCACTTGCCGTGACCTCCTGCCCGTTCTTCTAGAGACTGTCCCGGTCACCTGCTGTGACTGCCTGCCTGGTCGCCACCCGCTCCCTTACAAGGACCGCCCCCTTGTATAGTAGCTCAGAGGTTCCGCCTCCCAGACCCGTTACAGTTTGCTCGGGCCATGGAACCCGGTGGCACCCAAGCTCCCTCGCTCTCGGACCTGTGTCATGAACTGTCCCGTCAGAAGGTCCCAACAGGAGTCCATCCTGGGTCACCTGCGGAATGTCAATTCTCGCCTGGACACTCTGACTGCTCCGCCAGCAACCTCCGCCAGTGCCATGACTCGCAATCCGGCAGCTCCGCTGTCCACTAATACCATGGTATCCTACCCCGGACCCCGGCTTTCTGCACCTCCTCGCTTCGGAGGCGACTCCGCCCAGGCTCGGGGCTTCATAAATCAGTGCACCCTGCACTTTGAACTCCTGTCCCACCAGATTAACTCCGACCGGGCCAAAATTGCCTTCATCATGTCCCATCTCACCGGGGAGGCCCTGGCCTGGCTAAATCCTCTATGGAAGAGAGGAGACCCCCTGGTGTCCGACTTGCCTGCCTTTCTCATGGCTTTCCGGAAAGTCTTCGACGAACCCGGACGGAAGACCTCATCCACATCATCACTGCTACGCCTCCGTCAGGGAAGTCTCACCGTGGGCCAATATGCCATACGGTTCCGTACCCTTGCCTCGGAGCTGGCCTGGGATAACGACGCTCTGGTATCCGTCTTCTGGGAGGGTCTGTCCGGCCGTATTAAAGATGAACTTGCCGGTCGGGACATTCCTACCACTCTCGATGACCTAATAACTCTTGCCACCCGGATTGACCTACGGTTCCAGGAGCGTGCCAAAGAGGTCACCCGTGAGAGGAGGTTTCCACGTCTAGCTCCTACTTTTCAGAAATCCGTCTCTCCCCAGGTACACTCTCCTGAGCCTATGCAGGTCGACCAGACCAAGATGGTCAAAACCCGTCAGGACTTACGCCGTGCCGAGGGGAGCTGCTTCTACTGTGGCAGTAAGGAGCACCGGATCCGTGCCTGCCCGGAGAGGTCGGGAAACGCCTGTGTCTAGGTTCGCTCAGAGAGGTCGACCTAGACAAGAATAAATCCTCTCCATCTCTGCTGCTGTCAGTCTCAATTGTCTGCGGGGAGAACCGTTTTTTCGAACTAGCCCAACTTGACTCTGGAGCAGCCGGGAATCTTATTTCACAGTCCCTGGTACAGAAATACCGCATCCCCACCAAACCTCTGGCTGTACCCTTGTCTGTTGCTGCCGTGGATGGGGGTCTCTTACCACGCCCCATCCAACTCATCACCGAATCCATTACTCTGCAGGTGGGAATGCTGCATTCTGAGAGTATCTCCTTTCATGTTCTGCCTGGACTCTCTCACGCCCTCTTGCTAGGTCTACCTTGGCTCCAGAGACATGCACCCGTGCTTGACTGGCAGACCGGAAAAGTCCTTCGCTGGGGACAGGACTGCCATAAGACCTGTCTGGTTCCCGTCCATCCCGTCCGTCCTTCTCCTACCCCAGCTAATCTACCTGGACTTCCGATTCCTTATTGGTCTTATGCTGATGTCTTTAATAAAAAGGAGGCAGAGACACTACCCCCTCATAGACCATACGACTGCCCTATCGACCTGTTACCTGGTACTACTCCTCCCCGTGGGCGTATTTATCCATTATCCGCTGCTGAGACCCGGTCGATGTCCGAATATATTGAGGAGAATCTGGCCAGGGGATTCATCCGGAAATCTATCTCCCCGGCGGGAGCAGGCTTCTTTTTCGTCAAAAAGAAGGACGGCTCTCTCCGTCCCTGTATAGACTATAGAGGCCTTAACCAGATCACGGTGAAGAATAAGTACCCCCTTCCGCTCATTCCGGAGTTATTTGATCGTCTGAGGGGGGCTAGAATCTTCACCAAACTGGACCTCCGTGGGGCGTACAACCTGGTTCGTATCCATCAGGGGATGAATGGAAGACGGCATTCAACACCCGGGACGGCCACTATGAATATCTGGTAGTGCCCTTTGGTCTCTGTAACGCTCCTGCCGTCTTTCAAGAGTTGGTCAATGACTTCTTCCGGGACCTTCTCTACTCCTGCGTAGTGGTGTACCTGGACGACATCTTGGTCTTCTCTCCGGATCTCCAGACTCACCGGAGGGACGTTCGTCAGGTCCTGCTCAGGCTCAGGCAGAATCATCTCTTCGCTAAATACGAGAAGTGCCTCTTTGAGCAGACCTCGCTTCCGTTTTTGGGCTACATTATTTCTCAGACCGGCCTACGAATGGATCCAGAGAAACTGTCTGCCATCGAGAAATGGCCTCGACCGGAGGGGTTGAAGGCCATTCAGCGGTTCCTGGGCTTCGCCAACTACTACCGCCTCTTCATACCGCACTTCTCTTCCCGGACTGCCCCAATTTCCGCGCTCACCCGTAAGGGTACTAATCCCAAAGAGTGGCCGCCCGAAGCAGAGGAGGCCTTTCTTTCCTTAAAACAGGCCTTCTCTTCCGCCCCGGTGCTGCATCGCCCGGACGGCAACAAGCAGTTCTTCCTGGAAGTTGACGCCTCCTCCTCTGGAGCCGGAGCGGTACTTACTCAAACATCATCTTCCGGGAGGATGGTAACTTGCGGCTTCTTCTCTAAACTCTTCTCCTCCTCAGAGCGCAATTATTCCATAGGAGACCGAGAGTTATTGGCCATCAAACTGGCATTGGAGGAGTGGCGTTACCTGCTCGAGGGGGCTCTTCACCCGGTAATAATTTACACTGACCACAAGAACTTGGCTTACCTCCAGCATGCCCAGAGACTTAACCCGCGCCAAGCCCGGTGGTCCTTGTTTTTTGCTCGCTTTGATTTTGTTCTTCATTTTCGCCCGGCTGACAAAAACGTCAAGGCGGACGCCTTGTCTCGATCCTTTCTGGTGTCTGATCTCGAGGAAGATCCGAAACACATCATCGATCCCGCCAGAGTAATGCAGGTGGCTCCCGTGAGTCTAAATCGTCTCCCTCCCGGAAAGACGTTCGTATCAGTACCTGATCGGGAGAAGATCCTTCACTGGGGTCACTCGTCTAAACTGGCTGGCCACGCCGGTCAGAAAAAGACCCTCCAGCTTATTACCCGGCACTACTGGTGGCCTACCCTGCACAAGGACGTAATAGACTTTGTTTCTGCCTGTGTGTCCTGCGCCCGCAACAAGGTTCCGAGACATCTGCCAGCCGGTCGCCTCCTTCCGCTTTCTGTACCTGCTGCCCCCTGGCAGCATATAGCAATGGACTTTATAACTGACCTCCCAGTCTCTGCCGGTTGTACGGTCATTTGGGTGGTCGCTGACCGCTTCTCCAAGATGGCTCATTTCGTTCCCCTGCCAGGCCTCCCGTCTGCACCCGAGCTAGCTAAAGACTTTATTCGTCACATCTTTCGTCTTCATGGCCTGCCCCTCCACATCGTGTCGGATCGTGGGGTACAGTTCACCTCACGCTTCTGGAGAGCCACTTGTAAACTGCTAGACGTCACCCTGGACTTCTCTTCCGCTTACCACCCACAGTCCAATGGTCAAGTGGAGCGGATCAATCAGAACCTGACCAGTTACCTCTGGCACTTCGTTAATGCCCATCATTCAGACTGGGTGGATCTCCTACCATGTGCCGAGTTCTCTTATAACAATCACGAGAGCGAATCCTCCTCCAAATCCCCGTTTTTTGTAGTCTTCGGTCAGCATCCTCGGATTCCTTTTCCTGTCTCCACCTCTGTGGACAACCCGGCTGCGGAATCTCTCGTTAGCAAATTTTCCTCCATTTGGGAGAGTACCCGATCCGCACTCCTTCAGTCGTCCGAACGGATGAAAAGACACGCTGACAAAAAACGCCTGGATCCTCCACAATTTCGTCCTGGAGATAAAGTCTGGCTCTCATCTAAATATGTCCGACTCAAGATACCTTCTTACAAGTTAGGTCCTCTGGAGGTCATCAGTCAGATCAACCCGGTGGCCTATAAATTGAAACTCCCGGCCAATTTACGGATCCCTAACTCCTTCCATGTATCTCTCCTCAAACCTGTGGTACTTAACTCTTTTTCCAAGTCTACAGGTACGCCTCCTGCTCCGGTTTCTGCTGAGGACGAGTTTGAGGTAGAGAACATTCTTGCCACCAAAAGGGTAAGAGGAAAGACCTTTTTTCTAGTAGATTGGAAGGGGTTTGGTCCTGAGGAGAGAACGTGGGAGCCCTGGGAGAACATCCATGCCCCGCTCATCCTTGCTAAATTTCTGTCTGGCCTAAAAAAGGGGGGGCCTAAAGGGGGGAGTACTGTAGCGCCGGCGTCCCTGCCCTCTGCTAGGCAGGGACGCTGTTCCCCTCACCTCTCTGCTCCGTGCCCGGCGTCCTCCTCCCGCTCTGCTGGCAGCGCGCGCTCCTTCCCGGCCACTGTGCTTAGGGCGCACGCGCGCGCTCTCCCTCCCTCTTAAAGGGGCCGCGCGCGCCGTCCTAAGGAGTCCCCGGCCAATGGCCGGAGGACTTCACCATACATAAGGCACCTCCTCCAAAATGGAGGTGCCCGAGCAATGTTGTTGCACTGTTCACTACTCTGCTTCAGCCCTCAGGTCCCGTTGCCAGTTACCTGCCAGATACCTGCCAGATTCCTGCCAGCTTGCTGTCTTATTCCTGCCTAATATTCTGCTACCTGCCTGCTTGCCTGAGGTCCGACGGTCTGCCTTCCAACTCTTGTCAGTCTGTCTATGGACCAGCTTGCCCGCTCACCTGGGAGCGCACATCTGCTACCTGCCTGCTAGCCTACCTGGAGGCTCTGCCGTCACGTGCTGTGACCACCTGCCTGTCCAGTGACTCCTGCCCGCTCACCTGGGAGCGCTCATCTGCTGCCTGTCTGCTAGCCTACCTGGAGGCTCTGCCGTCACGTGCTGTGACCACCCGCCTGTCCAGAGACTTCTGCCCGCTCACCTGGGAGCGCTCATCTGCCGCCTGTCTGTTGGTCTTCCTGGAGGCTCCGCCGTCACATGCTGTGACCACCCGTTTATCCAGAGACTCTCGCCTGCTCACCTGGGAGCTCACGTCTACCATCAGCCGCCACAGGTCGTACCAACCCTTTACCCAGAGACTGCCCCGGTCACTTGCCGTGACCATCTGCCCGTTCACCCAGAGACTGCCCCGGTCACTTGCCGTGACCATCTGCCCGTTCACCCAGAGACTGCCCCGGTCACTTGCCGTGACCATCTGCCCGTTCATCCAGAGACTGCCCCGGTCACTTGCCGTGACCTCCTGCCCGTTCTTCTAGAGACTGTCCCGGTCACCTGCTGTGACTGCCTGCCTGGTCGCCACCCGCTCCCTTACAAGGACCGCCCCCTTGTATAGTAGCTCAGAGGTTCCGCCTCCCAGACCCGTTACAGTATCATATACAAGTCTGTAACACCAGGGTTAGATTCCACTACAATCAGTCCTTGGTCCTTTAGTTCCACTCTCCCCACCTTCACTGTCACATCCTTAACCCCTACTAGGTTAAGAGGAAGGCCGTTAGAGGCATACACAGAGAGGTTCGGGGCTGGCGGATGGAGTTCATCTATGGACCAGTACCTTTTGTAGAGGACATCAGGTATGATGGTTACCTGTGAGCCGGTGTCCAGTAATGCAGGTGTTGCTATACCGTCCAGCACGATGGACAGGAAAGGCCTTCCCCCTACAAACCGATGGTACCAGCTTGATGGGCCTGGTTGATTTACTCCTGGGTGTCGGCCCTCGGCCCCAGGGTTTGCCTGTTTAAAGGCAGGCTGTGTGGCCTGCCTTGTGGCAACGGTAGCAGATGAAGTCTCCTGGAGGGCGACTTTGGTCGTTGGTCCTCCCACGGGGTGGCGTTGTCCTCCTCCGAGGTGGCGTTGTCTTCCTATTGGGTGGCGTTGTCCTCCTTCTTCTCCTCATCCAGGGGACATCCTCAGGGCTGTCGGCGAGTAGGATCCTTCCTTCCGGCTCGGGCCCCGTCTGTAGCTGCAGGGTGCTCAGGACAGTGGCCAGGGTTTTACTTAGCTGATGCACTTCAGAGCGCATGCTGTCCAGCTCGCTAGGGGGCACTGTTTGCATTTTTGTTTCAGACGTTAATGAAGGAGCAGTGGGTGCTGCGGGCACTGGGGTGGCCCCACCCTGGTAACGCTGGATAGCAGTCCCTGATGTGTCCATGGGCTGTAGACCCTTAAAAGCCATGTCCTTCAGGGTGTCAAAGGTGGCATCTGGATGATCTAAAGCCCACTACCGTACAGTTCTGCTCTCCTCCTGGGACCTCAACCCCCGGATGAACTGTTCCGTCAGCATCTTATTTTCATCTTGTATGCTGGCTGGACTAACCTGTTTCAAGGCCCGCAAGGCTTCCTGTAAGCGCCAGGCATAGTCCCGGATACTGTCCTCAGGTTTCTGGGTACAGTGGTAGAACCTCATCCGGAGATCTGTCTCAGTGCGGTTCTCAAACACAGTTTGCAGTCTCTTAAAGATAATGGATACTGATTCCTGGTCTGCGACTGGCCAGGTTTCAATTTCCCGCTCTGCAGCACCAGTCAATTGTCCCAGCACAACAGCAGCTCTCTGCTTACCAGACATTGAGTACATATCCAGTACACCGCATATTTTTCTCTTGAACCCAGACAGGGTGTCTGGTTTGCCAACATACTGGAGAAGCCATTTCGCTCCAGGGATATACGGCAGGGTCATGGGTATCAATGGAGTCATGACCCCTGCTGGTGGGGCGGCCACTCCGGCCTGTGCAGCGCCGGGCACAAGTTGAGCATCAGGAGCGTTAACCGGTGCTCCGGCGACTTGCTGGTCGTCGGCCATGGTTGCGCCCCCCTAGTCAACCGTAGCCTACCTCCTGTTTCTTTAATTGGGTAGGCCGCTGCTCCGCAGACGACAGTCTCCTTCCAGGACCTGACGCTTCCTGGTGCTGCGTCAGAGAGCGAGGCGGGGCTTGAGCTTTGCACACTTCCAGCAGTCACGCCTCTCTGTTTCCCGTGGTTACGCCCCTCTTCTTCCCGCGCGGCGACTCGAAAATGGCGAACAATGGCGGGAAACAGCGGCAATTGGCGGGAAAACTTCACCACTGTATGCGACACTGTTCTTTATGGCGCACAGTACCCGGTGGCAACGGGCACGAAATCCTGTTTGTGATGCCAGAAGATGACGTGCCCCCAGGGCCGTGGGGTACTCGGCAGCCGGGCCTATGGATGCTGGGGGGGTATGTCACAGTGGCTGGCCTGGTCCATGTTCCAGGGCTGTCAACGAAAAAGGGGATTGTAACTTGGATAGAAAATAAAAATAAAGTAAATAGTTCGTGACGCCACCTGTGGTACCTGGTAAGGTTTACCAGCGCTGCTGCAGACCTCCGGGGGGTGAGGGGATGGCAGCTGAGGTGTTTCTGCTCCCCACAGGTGGAGCAGGCCCCCGGGGCATGGTGGATTTTGATGGTGGGTGTTGATGCTGGGACTTGTAGAGCAGGCGGGATGGTGCAGCAGGAGTAATTGACAGAGACAGGGGATTCGCTTCAATACCTTTACTGGTGCGAATGTCAGGTACGGTCCAGGGTACTCAGTAGGATGGGTGCACTTCAGGACTTTTCCCCAGTGAGCGGGTATAAGGCCTCCTGGTTCGTGTCAGCCTCTCTGTATGCTCCTGGCCAGCCTGCAACTGGGCCTAGTTTATGTGTCGTGCTGTTCCTTCACCTGTCGCTCGGTAGTAGGACATTCTGCTGGCAACCACTATCCCTGGTCGCCGGGGCCTTCGTGGTTCCTGGTCCTGTAATGGGTCTAGCTTCAGGTCGGCCAGGGACTTGTAGTCCTCCTGGTATGCCGGTGATCCCTACTGAGTATAAAGGACCCTGTAGGCGCAGACCCGGTGTCCTGTTTGTATCTTCGGGGTGAGCCTTATGATGCTTCTCTGCCCCTTTCAACTCCTCTCTCCTTTCTCCTCTTGCCTTTGGCCACACTCGGGGCCCTCAGAACTCAGCAGCAGACGTGCTGTGTCTTCGCTGCTCTCAGAGTCAGCACGCTCTCAGACTCTCTGACTCTGTCTGACTGACTGAATTGCCTGGCTCCACCCTCCATATATACAGTACAGACCAAAAGTTTGGACACACCTTCTCATTTAAAGATTTTTCTGTATTTTCATGACTATGAAAATTGTACAATCACACTAAAGGCATCAAAGCTATGAATTAACACATGTGGAATTATATACTTAACAAAAAAGTGTGAAACAACTGAAAATATGTCTTATATTCTAGGTTCTTCAAAGTAGCCACCTTTTGCTTTGATGACTGCTTTGCACACTCTTGGCATTCTCTTGATGAGCTTCAAGAGGTAGTCACTGGAAATAGTTTTCCAACAATCTTGAAGGAGTTCCCAGAGATGCTTAGCACTTGTTAGCTCTTTTGCCTTCACTCTGCGGTCCAGCTCACCCCAAACCATCTCGATTGGGTTCAGGTCTGGTGACTGTGGAGGCCAGGTCATCTGGCGTAGCACCCCATCACTCTCCCTCTTGGTCAAATAGCTCTTACACAGCCTGGAGGTGTGTTTGGGGTCATTGTCCTGTGGAAAAATAAATGATGGACCCACTAAACGCAAACCGGATGGAATAGCATGCCGCTGCAAGATGCTGTGGTAGCCATGCTGGTTCAGTATGCCTTCAATTTTGAATAAATCCCCAACAGTGTCACCAGAAAAGCACCCCCACACCATCACACCTCCTCTTCCATGCTTCACGGTGGGAACCAGGCATGTTGAGTCCATCCGTTCACCTTTTCTGCGTCTCACAAAGACACGGTGGTTGGAACCAAAGATCTCAAATTTGGACTCATCAGACCAAAGCACAGATTTCCACTGGTCTAATGTCCATTCCTTATGTTCTTTAGCCCAAATAAGTCTCTTCTGCTTGCTTCCTGTCCTTAGCAGTGATTTCCTAGCAGCTATTTTACCATGGAGGCCAGCTGCACAAAGTCTCCTCTTAACAGTTGTTGTAGAGATGTGTCTGCTGCTAGAACTCTGTGTGGCATTGACCTGGTCTCTAATCTAAGCTGCTGTTAACCTTCGATTTCTGAGGCTGGTGACTCGGATAAATTTATCCTCAGAAGCAGAGGTGACTCTTGGTCTTCCTTTCCTGGGGCGGTCCTCATGTGAGCCAGTTTCTTTGTAGCGCTTGATGGTTTTTGCAACTGCACTTGGGGACACTTTCAAAGTTTTCCCAATTTTTCGCACTGACTGACCTTCATTTCTTAAAGTAATGATGGCCACTCGTTTTTCTCTACTTAGCTGCTTTTTTCTTGCCATAATACAAATTCTAACAGTCTATTCAGTAGGACTATCAGCTGTGTATCCACTAGACTTCTGCACAACACAACTGATGGTCCCAACCCCATTTATAAGGCAAGAAATCCCACTTATTAAACCTGACAGGGCACACCTGTGAAGTGAAAACCATTTCCGGTGACTACCTCTTGAAGCTCATCAAGAGAATGCCAAGAGTGTGCAAAGCAGTCATCAAAGCAAAAGATGGCTACTTTGAAGAACCTAGAATATAAGACATATTTTCAGTTGTTTCACACTTTTTTGTTAAGTATATAATTCCACATGTGTTAATTCATAGTTTTGATGCCTTCAGTGTGAATGTACAATTTTCATAGTCATGAAAATACAGAAAAATCTTTAAATGAGAAGGTGTGTCCAAACTTTTGGTCTGTACTGTATATCCCTAACGGGCTCCCTCTGGTGGTATGAGGTGGAAGGGTGGAGGTGTTTGTATGTAGTGAGGGCTTCTTGTGGAGAAGTCCATCCATGCACCCTGGGTCCTTTTGTACCTGTGAACAGCAGGGTGCCACATGACCTTCTCAGCCGTCTTTCTGCGCTTGCCCTCACCCTTCTTGCCCTGCGCCTCGCCAAACAATGTCCCAAGCCGGTATCCTCGGATATTTCTGGGCAACCTGGAATTCCCTGGATCCTATGTGGTTACCTTTTTGGCGACTTGAGTGCGGATGTGGCAACTGCACCCTGAAAGTACAGAAGCCTCCGGTTTCCAGTTGAACTTTGTAATTCTCCCTGATTAGGGGCCGGTCCCCTCTGAGGCTCGATCCCTCCACCACCTGGCAGATTCAGGCGTACGGGTGGCCTCCAGCACTGCCCGTACCCCTGGGATCCCTTTTACGTTCCTGGAGCCTTTCTCCTGCTCCTCTCTCTTTCCTCCTCTCCTTCTCAGTCTTGGGCCTCTCTGCTAGGCCCTCCTCCTGAGCAGAGCTCCTACAGAGCTCCTGCTTTTCTCACTGTCCTCCTCTGACTGACCTGTCTTTCCAAGATGGTTCCCTCTTTTATATCACTTCTAACAAGTGCTCCCCTGATCTACGTCCTCCACCCACACCCACTACATGGTTCCACCTACTTTAGTTCCCCCCACTCCAACCAGGGTCAGGGCCCAGCAGGAAGCATGACACATCTTGCCCCTCCAGCTGGTCTGGAGTAGTGTAGTGTTGGATGCAGGTGTTAGGGTCCCGAGCAGCACTCTATCCTTATCTGAGAGTGAGATACCACACCTCTGGGTGAGATGCAGTACCTCTGTGGCGACTGAACCCGCAGGGGCACCACAAAGACATAACATAGAGTGCCTACCCATAGAAAGAATAGGATATGGAGGGTCCACCAATGAAGAGAAGAAATTAATGAAAGCTTCATCCATGAAGAGAAAAGAGAAGGAAAATTCCACCTATGAAGCCAGAAACTGTTATGAAAGATGACTCCCAGTTCTGAGTTGAGTTGGGAGAACATCTGTGTGAACTAGGTGACTGGGTGAAGGTTAAATTAGGGTTTATTAGCAGTTGCAACATAAACTTAGACAAGAAGTATGGTAGTTCGAAGTCCATTTGTCACCTTCTTATTCTTCTTATACCTTTCCAATACTGAAGCAGAAAACAGAAGACATAACAGAAATTTCATTGCATCTACGACACCTTGAGACCTGTATCATAATTCTATATTTATAGAGGGAACCCTCATATAAGAAGTGATTCCTAAAAAATTTCAAGACTACAAGTACAAAGCAATACTTTCTTGAAGGTATAGTGACAATTTGCTACCTCTTGTCCCAACATTTCACTTTTTTGTGGCTGGTCAACAGATTAATATAATATTGCTGCAGAAAGTTTTTTTATCTAGTCACATCTGAAACCCAACTTGTTTGCTGATTTAGAATTTATCCTCTTCGGCCATGAATGATGCCTCCACCTTTCTGACATGTGCTGAAATCTTGCATATTCACTGTCCGTTCCTGTCCCTATTTAGTATTTTTCCCGCTGTAGGAAATTACCTTACTCACATGCGCAGAACATCAGTGAAGCTGTTGCCCACAGTATAGAGATATGGTGCAAGGGCCTCAAATGTACAGTGCATGTGCAAAATTTTCAGTACCTGTCAGAATGGTGGAGATGTAGCGCCCCGAGGGTTCGGCCGCTACAGGGGTATTGCACCTCGGCCAGAAGTGTGGTATTCCACTCCCGGGTAAGGATGGAGTATGGACCAGGGCTCAGTTAGCTGCATACAGCACACACACGCCATTTCCGAGGGACAGCTCAACGGTGTTCCCACTAGACAGAAGTGCAGGCACGACCGACTATGTCCCTGTCTGGAGTGGGGAGGGGGGTGCAATACCCAGTGCTGTAGGAGCAGATAGGGGTTGGTTCCTGAGCGTAGGAAGGAGCCCATTGGTTGCTGGTCAACTGGGCTCATGGTCAGAGGGAGGTATAAAAGGTGGGCACCATCTTAGATCTAGGTTCGTTCTGTCCAGAGAGGAGAAGACAGGGAGTAGAGGCTCTGTAGGAGCTCTACTCCAGGAGGGCCTAGTGAGAGGCCGAGGAGGAGGTGAAGGGGAGCTGTGGTGTCACCTCAGCCCAGCTCCACGAGAAGGGAGGAGAAGAAGGAACAGGAAAGAAGGAGGAGAGACAGAGAAACAGAAGGGCTCAGGAACAAGAAGGCAGAAGGGACCCTAAGAACCCACGAGAATACAGGGTGAAGGGTCAGGCAGATTAAGGGTGCCGGATCCCAAGTTGGTGGAGGAGAAACTACCCTCAACCAAAGACCGGACGTCGTGATCATTTATTGGTGCGACACCTCATCAAACCTGCTAGGAAGGCACCATATAGGACAGCGGAGGACGGGGCCCACGTTTAACCGCACAAGTCCGCGGTAGCTGGACAAAAGTGGGTCACTGGTGAGGCAGACCAGAGGAAGGATTGAAGGGGGTCCTGAGCCATGCTCCTGAGCTGCCTGGGAGTTGACCGAGCCCCTCACCTGGTGGACGCAGCACGGCTCGGGCAGTCATTGCCAGCTGAAGTGACTAGGATATTAACCGTGAGTAAAGACCCTGGACTGCAGTACGTCGTCTGTGTGCTTTTTCGCTCCTCCAGCACTAACGGCACGGGGACTCTCACCACCATCACTCCCACCATCCACTACACTGCCCTGGGGCCGCATTCTTCCCGTGGGGAGTCACACCATCCCAGCTGCATACATCATCGGCCCCAGCGGTCTGCCCTGCAGCGGCGTTTCCTAATAACCGCAATCCACGGGTGGCGTAGTCGGACATTATCTAAGACATCTAAAAGACTGCCACTGGTCTGACCACCCTGAGCCACGGGACCGGGTCGCCACTACTACCCCCATCGTCTCCCTATTGCCCGGTTCCGAGTGCCCCACGGCCCAGGGGGCGAGTCAGCTTTGGCGTAGTCGGCAGGATTTCGTGCCCGCTAACAACGGGTACTGCGCGCCTGAAAAGAGACTGTATTATTGTACTAAAGATGGCGCCCGCCCCAGAAGAACGAGCGCCATAATGTGCGCGCCAAAAGACCACAGGAGGCCGCCTCCCATCGTGGGCCGGGTCCCAGAATGGCGCCAAAGAGGAAGCCCGCCCCCAACAACCATGAGCACGGCTGTAGAAATGTCCGTCAACGTGGAGGGGCTGCCCCTGAGAGTGATTGTCAGCATAATGCCCCAGGAGAAGAAAACTGCAGGGCAGGGGGTGGTCTGGATCAGTCTGGCTAGGCTGCACCCGGAGATGGAGAAAGGGACCAGCTCCAACACCTTGGCAAGGGGCCTGCTGCAGGCCGCACCACCATGCAGCTTCACGGAGCAGCTAGCCCACCTCCCCAAGGAGGACCCCAAGTATGCGCGGGCGGCGCTGGAGGAGCTGGACCAGAGGATGGTCCGGGCGCAGCAGGACGTGATTGCCGGGTGGAAAGAAGAAGTGGCCCGGCGGGCTGTGACCCTGCAGCAGGAGGCGCCGTCGACATCCAGCAACACACCAGCCACCGAGGGCAGTGAAGACAGAGCGGAGGCTGAAGACGACGCCGCGGAGGAGGCCGCGACAGCAGAGGCAGGTAACGGAGATGCCCATACCCCAAACCCTGGGGCCGCCAACCTGCCCCTGCACCCTGTTGCGGAGCCCAACATACCTGGACCCGCCTTCGACACCGTGCCTCCACCGCCACCAACCGGCCCCCAGGCCGTCGACGCTGCCAGTGAGCCCCGCCCCACGCCGTGCCCTCTGACCCCGGGCGTGCTTAGCAGACCACCATCGCAGGCCCGGCCGCAAGGCCTAGCGCCCCCAGGCGCCGCTGCCCCGTCGGAACCCCCTGCTCCCGCTGTATGACCCCTGGGTGCAACTAGGAAACGACCAGCGCGGGCCTGGTCGCAAGGCCGCGTACCCCCGGGCGCCGCCAACCCGCTCGCGCCCCCTGCCTCTGCAGTACCACCACTGGGCGCAGATCTTTTCTCCCAACATACCAGTCCGGATGGGCTTCCTTTCATCTGGCCCCCCGAGTATGTTAACCCCCGCCTTCGGAGGAGCCCGCCCGCGGAGGTTGGAGTATCATCCGAGCCCCTCATACCTGCTCCGGCGCCTCAGGAAACCCCCCAGCTGCCGTTGGAGGATGCCCAGTTTGAATGGGACCCCACTGGGGAGGACCTGATGGGGTTCACACAGGAAACACGGGCGGACGCAGCCGAACGGCAGGAGGCCTGCCGCCAACAGCTAGAGATGTTTGAGAGGGAGCAGCGAGAGCGGCGCGTGAAACAAGAGAAACTGCAGGTCCAGAGCTAGGAGCTGAAGATGAAGACTCGGCGAGACCCCCGAGCTGCCCGCGGTCCCCGAGTCACCGGGACTGTTGTGAAGTTCCAGATGGAGCGCGGCTGGGGTTTCATCCGAGACCCTGAGACCATCAGCGACGTGTTCGTGATGAGGAGGGATGTAGAGAGCCACCTGCCAGAAGGTCATCGAGGGCGGGATCTATATCCAGGGGATGTGGTGTCTTACACCCGGCACCAAGGCGTGAAGGGATGGTACGCCCTCCACGTCCACATAGTAGTAGAGGAGGAGGAACAGCACTACTCGGACTCTGAGTACCAAGAGGACCCGGACGGGCCTGAAGATTATGAGGAGCAAGGAGCAGCTGGAGGGTATCGCTACCAGTGAATAGTGGCATACCAGTGTAAATAGTTACCCGCCGGGGTACAAAGGAACTGTTTGGGACTGTTTCCAGAATAAAGTGTGGTCCCCGTTGGGACTGTTATGGAACTGTTTGACTGTTGCCCTATCCCCTAGGTAACCTGGCTGAGGACTGAGAGCAGCCATCCCTCTTCCCTTTACCAGGCTGAGGACTGTGAGCAGCCATTCCCCTCCCCAAAACCGGCCGAGGACTGGGAACGACCAATCCCTTGTACATAGATGCGCTTCCTAAAGCGCCCCCTACTGGTTTTATAAAAAGGCTGCAACGTCTACCTCAAGATAAATTGTTGCACCTTTAAGAGGGAAGAACACCTGGTCGTAAGTTGCACCGCGGCCATGATCCAAGAATACAAGAATGTGTTTTGCCTAAATATGTTTTATATGAAGAGTTTAATATGCTGCTAGAAAATGTTTTACATAATCTTGAAACTGTTTTATATGACAAGTGACAAAAGAGTTCCGGAAGTATTGAAAGTGTTTTCATAATGTCTAGTGAAAAGAAAAGTGTGTCCCATAAAGGGAATTGAACTGTGTCGTCCGTTTCTAAATGTGAAAAGTTTTGAAAAAGTTTTTGCATGTCCTGTAATTAATTGTTTTTGCTCTTTTCCAGCCCGAGGACGTGCTGTGCTTTACCAGGGGGGAATGTAGCACCCCGAGGGTTCGGCCGCTACAGGGGTATTGCACCTCTGCCAGAAGTGTGGTATTCCACTCCCGGGTAAGGATGGAGTATGGACCAGGGCTCAGTTAGCTGCATACAGCACACACACCCCATTTCCGAGGGACAGCTCAACGGTGCTCCCACTAGACAGAAGTGCAGGCACGACCGACTATGTCCCTGTCTGGAGTGGGGAGGGGGGTGGAATGCCCAGTGCCCCACGGCCCAGGGGGCGAGTCAGAGACGACAATTAATTCCAAGGGGGAAGCGTTGGATGAGGTGTAGTGAGGAGAACAGGGGCACTCACAGAGATCGGGATTGCCATTGGGCCTCTTGCCCCATTATTTGCTTATTTCATAGAATCATAAAATGTTAAAGTTAGAAGGGACCTCCAGGGTCATCGTGTCAAACCCCCTGCTCAATGCAGGAGTCACTAAACCATCTCAGCCAGATGTTCAGCCTCTGCTTGAAGACTTCATTTGAAGGAGAACTCACCACCACTCATGGCTGCCTGTTCCACTCATTGATCACCTCACTGTCAAAATAGAATCATAGATTTGAAGAAAGTTGATTTTTTCTGCAGTTCCAATTTGTGACACCCCAGGGGTCTGGTTGCCACAGTAATAGAGATATTATGTCTGAGAGCAAGTGGGAGGTTTCTCTGGTCAGGATCCCTAAACATGCAACACGGTCCGCCCAGACCTGGGAGGGGAGGAATCTGCCCTTTTAAACTGGGTCTGGGGCGGGATTAGAGCAGTCAGAGTCAGAGTCAGAGTCAGAGTCAGAGTCAGAGTGGAGCTGCAGACAGTTCCAGACACAGGGAAAGCAAGAACAGGAGCTCTGTAGGAGCAGTAGCAGAAGTCCAGGGGCTGGAGCTGAGCAGAGTTCGCCCTGGACGAAGATACTAAAGCCGGACACAGGAGTCCGAGGCTGTGGGGACTGATATACACCCAGCAGCAGAAACCAGCCGGCAGGGGATTCCAGGTCCTCTGGCCATAGAAGCCCGGAGGCTCAGTCACAGAGAAGGGACCAGCGCCGCCATCCAGGAGAGGAGGCTAACAGAAGGCCCCAAGTCACCAGCCATATGGGTGAGCACCACACGGTATACTCAGGGACGTGGGCTACTTGTAACCGCTGACAGTAAGGTAGCCAGGAAGAGTGCAGATAAACGGGGAGGCCTACAACTCCACCTGGCCAGGGGAACTCCTGCTTGCTCGCAGACTGACCAGGCCCCTTATACTAGCCAGTACTCCCGGGAGGGTCTGCCTTGTACCATCAGTAAAGACCCTGAACTGCACCACACGTCTCTGTGATTCCTTGCCGCACCAGCACCATTAGTACTGGGACCCTCAGACCATCACTCCCATCATCTTCCACATTAGCTGCCCTGAGGCAATACTTCTCCCGTGGGGAGTCATCCCATACTCGGCTGCGCAAACAACATCAGCCTCAGCGGTCTGCAGCGCAGCGGCGGTCCCCACTGACCGCAATCCACGGGTGGCGTAGTCGGACACTTATTACAATACAAATAGACTGCCACTGGTTTGACCACCCTGGGCACGGACCGGGTCACCGCCACACGGAGACTACAACCCCCAGCATTCTACAACAGCGATCCGGCTCCGGGTATCCCCCTGCACAGCACAGGCCCAGGGGGCGCGTCAACTTTGGCGTAGTCGGCAGGATTTCGTGCCCGCAACCACCGGGTACTGCGTGCCTGAAAAAGAGACTTTTATACTTACCTGTGGTGAAGTTTCCCGCCGTCCGGAGTCGTTTCCCGCCATCCGGAGCCGATTCCCGCCATCAAACGCCATCTTGGACCGTTTCCCGCCGTCTTCTGCCTTCTTCCCGCCATCCGCAGCTGCTTCCCGCCTTCGGACGCCATCTTCGGAACGCCGCACGGGAAGAAGAGGGGCGTGGACGCCGAAGGCGCGCGAGATCCGAAGCTCCGCCCCACGCTCCGCCCCACGCTCTGACGCTGCGCAAGGTCCTGGAAGGGAGGAAGAGCGACGCTGACGTCATCGGAGCGCGACGCCAGGTCCTCAACCCCGACAATCGACTGCGGAGCCGCGGCCTAGGGAAGAAGAGCATCGCAAGGTAAGCCACGGTCCACTAGGGGGAAGGAGGATGCCGGATACCGAGGGGAGCTCCACTGCCACAGCCACCGCCAGCGCAACCGCTGCAGCAGTCATGCCATTCACCATGCCCTATATCCCGGGGGCAACCTGGCTACCCCAGTACTCAGGGGAGTCACATACTCTAAATGACTTTAGAGAAAGACTGGATAGCCTCTTCCAGGTGTACCCCCTCACAGAAGAGCAAAAAGTGAGCATCCTGGTGGCCCAATTAATCGGGGCAGCCCAAAGGGAGGTAAAGTCCTGGCCACCTGGGAGGAAGAGGACTGTCAGAGAAATACTAGCCCGGCTGAAAGACACATTTGATACCCGCACCTCAGCCGAAATAAAGCTCAGATTTTACGGGTGTAAACAACGGGCACATGAGAGTATAAGAGACTATGCGCTAAACCTACAAGAGGCCCTGAGAGCCATTAAGCAGGCAGACCCTGACAGCGTGGGAAATGAAGATAAGCTGTTGACTGAACAATTTATTGAGGGTCTACTGTGCAATGCGCATCGAACCCAGTTGCGGGCAATGGCCTTACAGGACCCTGACCTGGACTTTGCACAGTTCAAGGACAGAGCCATCCGGGTGCTCCGAGAACCGGCAGCAGGTGGCGCTGTGACCCACAGGCGCCCTGCTATCACTTACCACCAGGAGACGGCGCCCTTGTCTGCAGGGCCTGTGGGAGCTGATGCGCAGGCTTTAAACAGTGACCCGGCTACAGACCTGCACCATCAGGTCCAAGAGCTGACTAAGAGCGTTGCCGCGCTAACCAGAACTGTGCAGTCTTTACAGGTCTCTTCTCCAGGAAAGATCCAGCTGGCCTCCGGACCGGAGGACGTCCCGTGGCGCCGACTGAGGAGGACCCCACCGGCCAGAGGAAGACCCAGCGACAGATACAACGAGGACGGACGACCCATCTGCCGCCGCTGCAATCAACCCGGACATGTGGCAAGGTACTGTCATTTAAACGGGCACAACCTGGGGTAGAGGGTCAACCCCCAGGCATAAGACCATCAGGCCCATCAAACTGGCGTGATAAATACGTAGGGGGACGTCCAATCTTGCCTGTGGTACTGGATGGCATTCCTATGAGTGCCCTACTAGACACTGGGCCACAGGTGACCACCATCCCGTACGTGCTCTTTAAACAGTACTGGAATGACTCGGACATAACCCGCTACCCAGATGACGACCTGAGTATCATCGCCAGCAATGGTCAGCCCGTGCCGCAGGTGGGATTCAAAGAGGTGACCATTAAGATCGGTAAAGTCGAACTGGCGGCACAAGGACTGATTATAGTGGACATAGACCGTCATGAGAGTCACCCTAGAATAACCTTGGGAACCAATGTGATTGAAAATTGTCTTGCAGAGGTGATTCTCATTTTACAGCAGGTTGCCAAGAACGCCAGTTCCGGCCAGCAGCGTGTGCTCCAAAAAGAGATCCGGGCACTGATGAAGCGGCAACAGGTGGAACTATCTGGTGGTGAGATAGGTAGCGTGAGAATGTGTGACCCGTTCCCTATTGCCATGCCCCCAAAAAGTGAGATGATGATTTGGTGCCGGGCAGCTATTGGTCTAAGAGGTAGAGACTACCAAGCAATGGTAGAACCCGTCTACTCAGACAGTAGGCCCACCATTTTGACAGCACGGGGGGTGGTCGATGTACGCCATGGGAGGGTGCCCGTTCGCATCATAAATATCGGGGAGAGAGAAGTACACCTGCCCCGGTATGCCACGCTAGCCAAATTGTTCACCATAAACCAGAATTCTGTACAGGCCGTGGAACCCTTGCCTCCATCTCAACCAGAGGAAGGTAACGGCTCTAAGAAACCAATGGAGGACTGGTGTCAGCAACTGCATTTGGGTACTGACTCCACTCCCTCACACCAGAAACAGGGAGTCTATCGGGTGGTTCGAGAGTACGAGAGAGTGTTTAGCAAACACCCACTAGACTTCGGGCGAGTAAAGGGGGTAGAACACCACATCCCCACGGGAGACCATCCTCCCATAAAGGAGAGATACCGACCCGTACCCCCGGCACACTACCAACACGCCAAGGGGATGCTTAGAGACATGAAGGAGGCTGGGGTAATCAGGGACAGCTGTAGCCCCTGGGCAGCTCCACTAGTCTTAGTGAAAAAGAAAGACAACACCATGAGAATGTGTGTAGACTACAGGAAGGTCAACCGTATCACACACAAAGATGCGTACCCGTTACCAAGGATAGAAGAGTCCTTAGCTGCACTAAAATCTGCTAACTTCTTCTCTACTTTGGATCTCACTAGCGGGTACTGGCAGGTTCCTGTAGCAGAGGCGGACCGGGAGAAGACCGCATTCACCACCCCGATGGGTCTCAGCGAATTTAACTGTATGCTGTTCTGGCTCTGCAACGCACCAGGAACCTTCCAACGGTTGATGGAATGCTGTCTGGGACACCGGAACTTCGAGACGGTCCTGTTATACCTGGACGATGTCATCGTCTATTCCAAGACCTACGAGGACCACCTGAAACACCTGGCAGAAGTGTTTGAAGCTCTGGCGAATTACGGCCTAAAGGTGAAACCCTCCAAGTGTCACCTCCTGAAACCAAAGGTGCAGTACCTGGGACACGTGGTGAGTGCTGATGGAGAGGCTCCCGACCCTGATAAGATCACTGTGATTAAGGACTGGCCAAGACCCTCCAGCATAAAGGAAGTGTGGCAGTTCCTCGGGTTGGTAGGCTACTACCGAAGATTCATTCCCGGTTTCACCAAAATGGCAGCCCCTATACAGGACCTCCTGATAGGTCAATCTCGGAAAGCCAAAAACCAGAAGCCGCCCTTCAGGTGGGAAAAGCTGGAAGAGGAGTCCTTCTGCCAGCTGAAGATGGCCCTCACGGGGGATGAAATCCTGGCATATCCAGACTACAGCCAGCCCTTTATTCTCCACACGGACACAAGCAACATCGGGCTAGGAGCCGTACTGTCCCAGATCCAGCAAGGGAAAGAACGGGTAATAACTTACGCCAGCTGAAAGCTACGGCCCACGGAGAGGAACCCTGAGAATTATAGCTCATTCAAGCTGGAGTTCCTGGCAGTAGTGTGGGCAGTGACCGAACGTTTCAAGCATTACCTTGCCTCCTCCAAATTCACCGTGTACACGGATAACAACCCGTTGACACACCTGGACACTGCAAGGCTCGGTGCCCTGGAACAGAGATGGATGGCCCGCCTGTCCATCTTTGAATTCACCATCAAATACCGGGCAGGACGCTCAAATGCCAATGCGGATGCCCTGTCTAGAATGCCGAACTTACCGGACGTAGGGGAAGATCCAGAAGATCTGGAAGAAGTTGAGCTCCCTGCGTTCCACCGTCATGGGATTACCCTGTATTCCCACCGTGTGAAGGACAGGCGCTCCGTGACGTTCAATCCCTTGCCCCACTACAACTGGGCAGAGACGCAAGACAGTGATCCCGCAGTCCATTTGGTGAAGGAAATGCTGACCCAGGCCGATGCCCGTCTTGACCCAGACGCTCCGGAGGAGACCAAGCAACTGTGGAAGGAGAAAAGTAAGCTGTTCCTCTACAGGGAGAAGCTGTGCCGGAGAATGGTTAACTCTCGAACGCATGAGTTGACCTGGCAGGTAGTGGTCCCAAGACGAGACGCGGCTATGGTTCTGGAGGCATACCACAACGGAGCAGGGCATTTCGGATGGAAGAAGCTGGAGTTCTTGTTGCGTGAACGGTTCTACTGGGTAGGCATGAGAGGAGCCATCGAGAGGTGGTGCAGAGACTGTGGCCCGTGCCACCTGAGAAGAAAGGACCGTGCTAGCCAGAAGACTCCCTTGCAGCCGATCATCACCAGACAGCCACTGGAACTGGTAACCCTGGACCATGTGAAACTGGCTCCAAGCAGATCTGGGTATGTCTACGCCCTCACAATCGTAGATCATTACTCCCGGTTCCTGGTGGTGGTCCCGGTCAAGGACTTAACGGCTCAAACAGCAGCTAGAGCCTTCCAGCAGCACTTCTGCTGTCCACACGGGTACCCGGACCAAGTGTTGACAGACCAAGGACCAGCCTTCGAAGCAGAGGTCTTCCAGGAGTTCTGTAACCTGTATGGCTGCAAGAAGATAAGAACAATGCCCTATCACCCTCAAACCAATGGACTCTGCGAGAAGATGAACCAGGTGGTGATAGATCTGCTAAAAACATTGCCCCTGGAAGAACGCAGTCTGTGGCCTGAGAAACTGCCCGATCTGGTGGACCTGTATAACCACATCCCTGTAGGTTCCACCAACTGTACCCCGGCTTACCTAATGAGAGCAAGACCTGGTAAGCTGCCTATTGACCTGGATATGGGAGTCCTGACGCCTGAGGACACCTCGCCAGAGGCAGACTGGGATACAGAACGGCAGCAGCAGTATCGGAAAGTACAGGAGAGCGTCGAGCGAAGTCTGTCTCAAGCTAGAGAAAGGCAAGAGAAGGCTTATAACCAGTATGCTCCCGCTGTTCCCCTGGTACCTGGAGAGCAGGTCTTGAAGAGGAAGAGGCGGCTCCACAAGTTGGACGACCAGTGGGAGAAGGACCCGTACACCGTACTGCCATCAAGCCATGAGAACCCAAAAATCTGCGTAATCAGTAAGGATGGAGGAGAAACCACAGCCATTGTCTCCAGAGACCACCTGAAGAAGTGTCCCGAGCAGCTGCAAAGCCCTGAAGAAGATCAAGAAAACCCTCAACCCGCAGAGGAAAGGGAAGAAATGATCAGTACCGTACTCGGAGACTTCCCCCGGTCTTGGACACAAGTAAACGGCGCTGTCGTGGTACCCGTCCTCACCTTTCTCCAGCCAGCCCCGCAAGTGCCTACAGAGGAACCGGTAGAGCTGGAAGAGCAGCCGGCCCAAGAGGCAGAAGAGTCCACACCAGCAGTACAGGAGGATCAACCCTCTGCTAGTAGTGAGCCTGCCGTGCCCCTAGTGAGCCAAAGAGTGCGCAGAAAGCTGCCCAGCTTGCCCATAACACCTCCTACACCCTGTAGTGCAGAACCAGTTAGTGAGCTCCGTAGGTCCACTAGAGTCACTAGAGGTCAGATGCCCGCTCGCTGGAGAATCTAAACCAATGCACTGTAAAGTTGACTGTTTATTGAAAAATGTTTATGGTTTATGTTTGTTGCCTGTTACTAATTATGTTTCTCAGTTACCCTGCAGATTTATTTGGACTAACAGGTTATGGACACTGGATAACCGGAACAGTTTTGTAGATAGTTGCACCTTGGTGCCTCTTGTGAAGACGGCCGCAGAAGAGAAAACCTGTCTGGCGTGGCCTACTTGCGGCCCAAAGTAGCTAGCTCCAGCCTTGCAGCCACGCCGAAGGACAACGCAAGGGGTTTGCTTTGGACAGGTCCCCTATTCTGTGCCAAGACTTCACCTTGGGTGATATGGACACCCGGTCACGGAAACGCCATGACCTCTACAGACTAAAGCTTCTTGTAAATATGTTGTCTTGTTATTGTTATACCTTGTATTTATGTTTCTTTAAAAAAATGTGTCTAGTCCCGGAGTACTAAAATTTACTAGGGGGGAATGTGACACCCCAGGGGTCTGGTTGCCACAGTAATAGAGATATTATGTCTGAGAGCAAGTGGGAGGTTTCTCTGGTCAGGATCCCTAAACATGCAACACGGTCCGCCCAGACCTGGGAGGGGAGGAATCTGCCCTTTTAAACTGGGTCTGGGGCGGGATTAGAGCAGTCAGAGTCAGAGTCAGAGTCAGAGTCAGAGTGGAGCTGCAGACAGTTCCAGACACAGGGAAAGCAAGAACAGGAGCTCTGTAGGAGCAGTAGCAGAAGTCCAGGGGCTGGAGCTGAGCAGAGTTCGCCCTGGACGAAGATACTAAAGCCGGACACAGGAGTCCGAGGCTGTGGGGACTGATATACACCCAGCAGCAGAAACCAGCCGGCAGGGGATTCCAGGTCCTCTGGCCATAGAAGCCCGGAGGCTCAGTCACAGAGAAGGGACCAGCGCCGCCATCCAGGAGCGGAGGCTAACAGAAGGCCCCAAGTCACCAGCCATACGGGTGAGCACCACACGGTATACTCAGGGACGTGGGCTACTTGTAACCGCTGACAGCAAGGTAGCCAGGAAGAGTGCAGATAAACGGGGAGGCCTACAACTCCACCTGGCCAGGGGAACTCCTGCTTGCTCGCAGACTGACCAGGCCCCTTATACTAGCCAGTACTCCCGGGAGGGTCTGCCTTGTACCATCAGTAAAGACCCTGAACTGCACCACACGTCTCTGTGATTCCTTGCCGCACCAGCACCATTAGTACTGGGACCCTCAGACCATCACTCCCATCATCTTCCACATTAGCTGCCCTGAGGCAATACTTCTCCCGTGGGGTGTCATCCCATACTCGGCTGCGCAAACAACATCAGCCTCAGCGGTCTGCAGCGCAGCGGCGGTCCCCACTGACCGCAATCCACGGGTGGCGTAGTCGGACACTTATTACAATACAAATAGACTGCCACTGGTTTGACCACCCTGGGCACGGACCGGGTCACCGCCACATGGAGACTACAACCCCCAGCATTCTACAACAGCGATCCGGCTCCGGGTATCCCCCTGCACAGCACAGGCCCAGGGGGCGCGTCAAATTCTATTTGTGACCACAGGGGTTTTAACACAGTTCCTTAGAAGGAGTTGATAGATGGTTTTGTTGGTAGAAATCATCTAACAGACTCCATTTTAAGAGGTACCACCATCCTAAACTGTTATATGATATTACAAGGATATCGTATAATTTCCTGATTGGTGGAGTTTTAGCTTTGGGACATACTGATTTGGAGATTGATGGGGCAAAAGATTTTCTGGTCGATTTTTTTTTTTGCACATTGCGGGTCCTGTCTAGCCCACTATGCAGAGGACGACAACATTGCTCCATTTAAGTGATAGACTGTATTGCTAATCTCTGCACAGCAGGTTGGAGAAAAGTGAATCGATTTGTAACTATTGGAATTAATTAAGAATTTCCTGAAAATTTTGGATTCTCACTACAATGAAATTTTGGGGTTGTATTCAGATGAATAGAGCAAAATGGATTCTTTTGAGGGCTGAGAATGGCTCTACTTGTGATCATGTGGGGCACGACACACTCAATTGATGTCAATGACATGCGTTGCACCCATTTAAGTGTAATCTTTTATTGTTTTTTAACATTTCCCCTCTGTTCATTATTTTTGGTTTCTGAAGAGACCTCGGAAAACATTAAACATCTTTTCAGGACAATTAAAGCAAATCAGTCCGAAAAGAATCTTAGAATAGTCTCTCTTCCTGAAAGCCAGATAGATGCAACCCAAGCTGTGAAGGGAAAAATTGTTAATTCTGTAGATCGCCAGGGCTCCTGGTCAGGGCCGTCGTCACCACCTGGAGCACTCAGGCAAGTCCTGGGGCCCTGAACAAGCGGAGGGCCCACTCGCCTTTGGCAGGGACGTAATCGCAGTGGTTACCACTGTGACCGCCCAGGTCTGGCGGCTCATGGGCCCTCCAACACCAGCAGATACTTCACTTGGATGTGCATCCTCGGACACCCATTCAGCTGCAGTGTATTGCGTGGCAATACACACTGCCGGCCAATCAGAGGCCAGCAGCTAACGTCGGCGTGCATATGACTGGGGGCGCACAGCAGTGATGTCATATGCTCCAGTCTCTTGCACGCTCAAGTAAGCTGCCGGCTTCAGAAGAGGATGCTGCGCAGCGGGGGAGTGGAGGGAACGTGAGTATTTTTTTTACATCAGTGAGTACATGGTGGCTATACTACTACATTGATGATTATGGGCTGTGCATTATACTATATGAAGGACAATGGGCTGTGCATTACACTACATAGATGACTATGGGCTGTGCATTATACTACATGGATGACTATGGGCTGTGCATTACACTACATTGATGATTATGGGCTGTGCATTATACTATATGAAGGACAATGGGCTGTGCATTACACTACATGGATGACTATGGGCTGTGCATTATACTACATGGATGACTATGGGCTGTGCATTATACTACATGGATGACTATGGGCTGTGCATTATACTACATGGATGACTATGGGCTGTCCATTATACTACGTCGATGGCTATGCGCTGTGCATTATACCATATGGATGACTATGGGCTGTGCATTATACTACATGGAGGACTATGGGCTGTGCATTGTACTATATGGAGGACTATGGGTTGTGCATTATACCGTATGGATGACTATGGGCTGTGCATTATACTATATGAACGACTAAGGGCTGGGCATTATATATGGAGGTGCATTGTACAATATGGAGGAATTTGAGCTGTGCATTACACTATTTGAAGGACTATGGGCCATGCATTATATTATATGAATGATATGGGCTGTGCATTATACTATATGAACGACTAAGGGCTGGGCATTATATATGGAGGTGCATTGTACAATATGGAGGAATTTGAGCTGTGCATTACACTATATGAAGGACTATGGGCCATGCATTATATTATATGAATGATATGGGCTGTGTATTATACTAATATGGATGACTGTGGGATGTACATTATATATGGAGGTGCATTATACTATGTGGAGGAATATGGAGGACTATGGGGATGCATTATTTTATATAGAAGACTATGGACTGTGCATTATACTATACGTAGGACTATAGGCTATGCATAATGCTACAGTATATGGACGACTATGGGGAGTACATTATACTATATGAAGGACTATGGGATGCATTATACTATATACAGTGCCTACAAGTAGTATTCAACCCCCTGCAGATTTAGCTGGTTGACACATGCGGAATTAACTTGGCATTGAGACATTTGTACTGTAGATCAGCCTGGAAGTGGGAAATGCACTGCAGCAAATTTTATTTTTTTTTTATTTTTTTTTTTTAAACGTAAAAAGTTAATTCAGAGTGTCATTTATTATTCAACCCCTCAAACCACAAGAATTCTGTTTGGTCCCCCTAAAGTATTAAGAAGTAGCTCAGGCACCAAGAATAATGAGCTTCACATGTGTGGATTAAAGATCTCTTTTGCCTGCCTTTTCTGACTATTTAAGACCCTCACCAAACTTGTGAACAGCACTCAGACATGGTCAACATGGGAAAGACAAAGGAGCATTCCAAGGCCATCAGAGACAAGATCGTGGAGGGTCACAAGGCTGGCAAGGGGTACAAAACCCTTTCCAAGGAGTTGGGCCTACCTGTCTCCACTGTTGGGAGCATCATCCGTAAGTGGAAGGCTTATGGAACTACTGTTAGCCTTGCACGGCCAGGACAGCCTTTGAAAGTGTCCTCCCGTGCCGAGGCCAGGCTTGTCCGAAGAGTCAAGGCTAACCCAAGGACAACAAGGAAGGAGCTCCGGGAAGATCTCATGGCAGTGGGGACATTGGTTTCAGTTAATACCATAAGTAACGTACTCCACCGCAATGGTCTCCGTTCCAGACGAGCCCGTAAGGTACCTTTACTTTCAAAGCGTCATGTCAAGGCTCGTCTACAGTTTGCTCATGATCACTTGGAGGACTCTGAGACAGACTGGTTCAAGGTTCTATGGTCTGATGAGACTAAGATCGAGATCTTTGGTGCCAACCACACACGTGACGTTTGGAGACTGGATGGCACTGCATACGACCCCAAGAATACCATCCCTACAGTCAAGCATGGTGGTGGCAGCATCATGCTGTGGGGCTGTTCCTCTGCCAAGGGGCCTGGCCATCTGGTCCGCATCCATGGGAAGATGGATAGCACGGCCTACCTGGAGATTTTGGCCAAGAACCTCCGCTCCTCCATCAAGGATCTTAAGATGGGTCGTAATTTCATCTTCCAACAAGACAACGACCCAAAGCACACAGCCAAGAAAACCAAGGCCTGGTTCAATAGGGAAAAAGTCAAGGTGTTGGAGTGGCCTAGTCAGTCTCCTGACCTTAACCCAATTGAAAACTTGTGGAAGGAGCTCAAGAATAAAGTCCACATGAGACACCCAAAGAACCTAGATAACTTGGAGAAGATCTGCATGGAGGAGTGGGCCAAGATAACTCCACAGACCTGTGCCGGCCTGATCAGGTCTTATAAAAGACGATTATTAGCTGTAATAGCAAACAAGGGTTATTCCACAAAATATTAAACATAGGGGTTGTATAATAATTGACCCACACTTTTATGTTTAAAATTTAATAAAATTCAACTGAGCAACATAACTTTTTGGTTTGTAAGATTTATGCTTCTGTTCATAAAACCTACTCTCGTTTGCAGTTTGAAGGCTCTAACTTATTTGCATCTTATCAAACCAGGGGGTTGAATACTACTTGTAGGCACTGTATATGGTATTGAAGAATTTACAGTAGATATCACTCATGTAATGTAAGACGTAAGTGAAATCTTTGGCAATGAACTATACCTATACTAATCTGCCGTATCTGAGCATCATGAATGGTGGTATGTGTTAAAGGGGCCCACTGATACACTTTTGCCGGGATCCATGAAAACCTGGAGCCGGCCTTGGTCCTGGTAGTCGGACTACAACAATCAAGGGGTAATGAAATATTAGCCGTCTCTCATTGATACAATAGGTTTTGGTTGCATTGGTGCTACTGATCGGGGAGCATATCTGTTCTCTTTTTTTTGGGGATTCATCACTAGAGCTCCGTGTACTTTTTTTTAAAAAGGCCAAAAGCAATCTCTTTCCTGAAGCTGATGTCCTCATGACCATCATAGAGTGATCTTTGATTAGTCAATGATCGCACTGGACTTTTTATAAACCCGGAACATCACATTATATGATATTTTTTTTGTTTGTGCATTTTCCTTAGGACGTAGGATCTTTAGAGCTATGATCTGGGGATCATAACACCTTCACTTACGTCAGTGCCCAAACCTTTAATCCTTTCACTTTCAGGCTTTACTACATCTATTTCTTGATACAAGCATTGGATAGTGTAGCATTACATTTCCTATTACATCTTCCACGTCTCAAAGAGGTGTGTGACCCTGACGGAAATAGCAAATTGCATTTAAATACACAGGCCTAAGTATAGCTAAAGACATTGTAACGTGTCTAGAAGATGCTTCTCGGGTTACAATGTGCTGCAAGGTTAGTGGAGAGTAATGCAGAGCCTTCCAGAAATACCGCATCTGCCTATCAGTGTAAAATAATCTATCGGAGCTGCGCCGAGGAGAAGGGCTTGAGTGCAATATCATCTAACCGGATCCCTTCATAGAGTTTTCCTCTGAGGGTTTTTCAGCAAGACCTGGGGGAATAAGGAAACTGTTCCTGACAATGAGCAACGAGGTAAAAATAGTCCATCTTTAACGTCACAAGTTCTTGTCAAGGGGCTGTCAAGTTACGGATTCTTAAAAGGCCACAAAATGGCTTTAAAAAAAATTAATACTCATCCTCACCAATGTCGAGCAGCTCCTTTTTCAACGTTGCCTTTTTGTTTTGGCACTCCCTGGTCTCTATTTTGTGATTTTGTCTTGACCCACCAGAAATGCCAACTTAGCCAACCATTGGCCACAGTGGTTACCCACCTAAGCCAGTATTTGGTTAAGTGGGCATCTTTGTCCATTACTCTTCTTGTGCTGAGATGGGACCTGGAGGTAAGTTCCAGAACAGAAACTTTTTATCAAGTCTGAGCCTCTTAAATAATATTTTTTATTCACTGGACATTCCCTACAACAGGTACAGCGAAGCTTCACCATTAGAGGATATTTGAAAAAAAAATACAAAAATAGCAATGCCTTAATATAATAATATTATCAGACCCTCTCATGGTCAGAGGTAAAAAAAATCTGCTTGGCCATTTCAGAAAATCCTGAAGATATGTCCACTCTGCGTCTTTTTGCGAAGAAAACGATGCAAAAAACGGGCTGAAGAAACGACCTAAGTAACTGACCAATTAATGTCTATGGAAAATTACTTGCTGTTCATGTGTTCAGTCTGTGGAGCTTCTTCTAAATGCTTCAGGCCTTCAAAGGACACCATGGTCCCCGATTCATCAAGATTGGTGATGATCACGCCTGTGACTGCAAATATTCAGAGACTGATTGAATTATTGTCATTGTGGCCAGTTGCCCCTATTCAGAACCCATCCAGCTTAAGAGACTTCAACCCTACACTTGCTATTTTCCTTATTGCCTATGTATACTGCAATTTTCTTGATCTCAACTAAGCAAAGCCTCGGTGTGATTGTCTCCTATCCATCTGCATCTTACACGTCTCAATGTGCCTCGCCACAGTCTAGTCTGGGTCTGGAGTAAAATTTCTGGCTTAAGGTACGAACTGTGATGTCACTCCCTTGCCAGTGCCGGACTGGAGTACCAATACCAATGGCCCACTAGTAACTTTGACTCTGGTGGCCCACCGTTTGGCTACATGCAAATTTCAGATTACCCTCATTCAAACACTTTTCTATGTTTCTATATAATAATAAATGGGTTAGTTTGTTAAATGAATGTTGCCATTGTCTGTACATAGTGAAGCAAATGTATTGTGCCAACTACTTCTCATATAGGTGAAGAGCGCATTCCTGCAAGGGGGCCCACGGGAGAATTCTCCTGTTCTCCTGTGGACCAGTCCGTGCCTGGCCCCTGCCCATTTTGGCAGAGTTGGAAGAAACTGGTGTGAAAATACCAAAATGGTTTGAGGAATATGACAAAGAGTTCAGTGAATTGATTTACTCTAAATTCCCAGATCTTAATCCAATTGAGCAAAGTTGTAGCTATGCTTTAATTCACCCAGGGCAAAAAATTAAGTGCGCTGCCCTTACCTTGTATCTAAATATACCAGCCTCCCCAAATACTCAGCACCACAGGCATCCCCTAACTACACCCCTGAAATTGAGCATCTTTGGGATTTGCTGGAAAAAAGAAGTGTGATCCACTGAGACCCCCACCTCGCAACTTTCTGAACTTAAAGGGTTTAGCTAGGGCTATTTTTTTTGCTATAGGCCTAAAAATTACCAGGAAAGTAGTTGCTAACTACTTGACTCTTCTACCTGGCACCTGCAGAGATATTACTTTGACCGCTCTTGCCGGCAACTCAGCTGCTCGGTGTCAACAGAGCAACTCTTCCTCTTCCGGGCTGCTTTGTTGACGGGGCGTGACTGCTGATGTCATGCTGATTGTCAGCAGATAGGCAGTGGGGTGCCGGCTGACATCGGAAGTCACGCCCTGTCAACAGAGCAAATAGGCAGAGAAGCCCCAACTCTAGTAACGTGACGTGAGCAGAAGCCACTGAATCGCCAGCAAGAGCTGTCTGTGAACATTCTGTGATGGCAGAGATCGGTACCAGCCACAACATGTAGGTAGGTAGCAACCACCTGCCTTTTGTGTATTTAGATCTGCAGTGAAAAAAAATGGTCCTGAATAAACCCTTTAAGGACTTCACAGAATACGTTCAGATGTCATGTGTAGTCCATGCCTCGATGATTCAGAGCAGTTATACTGTAATGGATGATCAGTGTATGTATTTTGATGGTGTAAAGAGTTGCGTTTGAAACCCCCCTCTACTGTATGCGTAGTTGTCTATCACTATTTTAGAGTATTTAGAGCTTTTAAATTTTTGTGAAGTCAGCCAGATGTCACGTTGTTGACACATTGCCCTAACCACTGTCCTCCTAAAGGATTGCCTTTTTAAATTGCACCCTCTGGGTGTCTATTAGTCGGGGTCTCAGTCCTGCTCGGCCCTTATTCACATTTATGCCATTTGACATATGGTAAGGTTTTAAAACTAGAGGTTAGGACTGTCCCGAGTAGGGTCACCTTGGATGGCTTTTATGCTTTTTTGATCAAAATTAAAAATCTCTTTAGGTTTTCAGCTTTTAAATCTTTGTGAAGTCAACCAGATGGCACATCGTTGACATACTGCTCTAACCACTGTCCTTCTAAAGGCTTGCCTATTTCAAATTGCACCCTCTTGGCATCCATTGGTTGGGCTCTCAGTCCTGCTCGGCCCTTATTCACATTTACGCCATTTGACATATGGTAAGGTTTTAAAACTAGAGGTTAGGACCATCCCGAGTAGGGTCACCTTGTCTCGGTGGGATGGCTTTTACGTTTTTTTTTCATCAAAATTATGTTAACTAAGTACCCTATGTATATTTCCATGCCCTATTGATATTTACTGCAGGGTATTTGCTCATTTTGTTTTTATCTTAGGTTTTGTCTGTTTAGTGGCCAATGTGAACATGTGCCTACACATTGCATATATACCAACTTTTATTCCAGTTCATCTCTTTAGATGTTTATCTTTTAAATCTTTGTGAAGTCAGCCAGATGGCATTTCATTGACACACTGTCCTAAATACTGTCCTCCTAAAGGATTGCCTATTTTAAATTGTGCCCTCTGCGATGTATTTACCAATGTCTTTACAGTGATAGGAAGCAAATTATAAAATAAGATATTTTTTGCATCTCTTTTCATCCGAAAGCTCAAGTCTCCAGAGCATCAATAAGACGCAATCTTGGTCTATAATTGGTGACTAGTAACTATTATACTTATTGCTTCTAGTGTTGTTATTCTTCCCAACAATCCCTAATTGCCTATTCTTTCCTGGTTTAAGCAATAACATTTTCAATTTGTTAACAACAAGAAAGTCATTAGAGAACGTAAACCATTAATTATGCACTAAACCTTGGTCATAAAACTAGTTCAAAGACACTATGAGGGACCTGCATGGAAAAAGGTTAAAAATCCCTGAAGAAATCTCTATGACGTACTGGCCTTGTAAAAAATCCCCTCGAAAAAAATAATGAAGATTCACTTTACTCTCTGGCCATGTAATATCATCGGATCTCCTCGGTTTGGCTCCAGGGGACCAGGTTTTTCAGATGCTTTCAGCGTTCTTTCAGCATCAGAGAGGGATTCGATTTGCTGCCTTTAAAGAGGTGAATACACATATGAGAAATTTTAATGGGCGTCTTAAGAACAAATACAGATCCGCATGCTGCCGAGCTTTTGAATTGGTAGCCTTTCATCAGTGGGGTAAGTGTGGAATAATAATACATCAGATGTATATGCAAAAGGATTTAACAAGCACAATCAGATGACCTAGATCATAGAAGGACGGCTTGAGGATAATGTTTGTTTTTGCTCTTTGACACAACTCATTTCACTTTCATTGCTCAGATTCCCAATCCTGTAGAGAATGGTGTGAGCACAGACCGCCATCTGTCATATCTAAGAACGTATGGGGGCTCTCGCCTGTGCTCAGTCACTTCTCACATATTTCACTATATCCAACGCCAACATTGCCATCCTCCACCCAAAAAGCACAATGCCAAGTCACACCTTATTGCATCCACGCTGAGTGAACCGTACTGTATATCACCTGCAAAAGGAAAGAACATACATAGATACATACAAATGTAGATTCTTCTCAATACTAAATACTTGTACCGTAATTCTTACAATCTATTCTCATGACTAAGATACTCCATCAGCCCTTTTGTGGTTCCTCTTTTTACCTTAAAGGGTTTGTCCAGGACTTTAACCATGAAAGCCTATACTTAAGATAGTACTGTAGAAATATACGGCACTGCCCGGTTTGGAGATGAGGTGCTCAAGTAGGGTTCCAACCCGTTAACAAGCAAGTAAGAAACTCGGCACTCAAATTGCAGTTCCTTACTGGCCTACCCTTAAGACAGATCATCAATGTCTGATCGATAGGAGTGCAACACCCGGCAACCCTTCTGACCAGCTGTTTCCAGTGATGGCGGCGGACATAACTGCTCAGTTTTGGAGATACACATCTCCATTGACTGTATAGTGGCCACGGCCAGGTACTGCACATTTTGCTCCTATTGAAATAAATAGGGGCAGATGTGCAGTACCCGGTCGCGGACACTACTACATCGATGGAGCTGTAGCACCGAAAAAGGGTCAGGGCAACAATATTCATAGTGGATCAAGACTCATAATATATAACTAACCTACAACGCACCAAATAAGAGTCATAAAAAGATCCAAAAAGTCAATCATTTGGAAAAAATAGACACAGTTTTATTAGACAAAATTCATACAAATACAATAAAAGAGCTGGGTTCAAATGAACACCAGAACAAGAGGACAATGCCTCATACAGTTAAGACAAGGTCCAGATATAGGCTTCAAAAAAGACATTGCAGTGCAGCTCACATGTTTGTGCATACGAGAAGAGGGAATAAGACCAGAAAGTACCACTGGTCACAGAACACTAAATCCCTTACCATGAGTCATAAATCACATTTGTGCATGTTATATGTAAGTTTAACTCATGGAGAAAAGGGGTTATTTGTACATGAAGCAAACTAGCTTCATTAGACATAGTATAAGCGTCCAAATCTCTCATTAAACCAGGGCTGTAAAAGTTAATAAACATGTAAAGAAAATCTCTCCATGTGATGAGTACCTACCCTGATTTTCTGCACTGCTGGATCAGTACCCCGTGCCCCTACGCACGTTTCGGTGCATATAGCACCTTTTTCAAGGGGAAAGTGACCTGGTGTGGGAGGAGGCTTGTGTTTCTTATATACTGCAAACGCAGCTGTACAATTAGTGGTCAGGACCAACCCAGCGCATGTGTGCCATCACACACGCTGTGTAACGCCCAGTATCCGGGCGCGCGAGTGCCGGAGAATGAGCGACAGCTGAGGTGCGCAGGAGCGCATGCGCAGGTCCAGCCACACGGACGGTGAAGAAAAAAACTCTGCATATATGCCAGAATGTAGGTATATGAACATTCCTATGAATACTGAGGACAAGGAGCAGGATATAAATCCCCAGTACACCTTACCACAAAAAAAAAAAAAAAATTAAAATTTTTTTTTTGCTAGATGAAAAAATATATAAATAAATGTATAATAGTAATAAGGAATCTAAGTGTTGTGTCAAATTAAATTGAAAGGGTCAGAAGGATGGTACAAAATTGAACTATCGTACTGATCATACAATACCCAATGTAAACTCTGATCAACAAAGAGTCTATATAGCCACAATAATCCGTGTTTTAAATTCCCCATAGTATGCACTCAGTCACAGACATGTATTGTATATGTGACTTATGCTTTTATACATATGTATAGGCACCCACTAGGGAGTCACCTAAAAGCGTCAACAGATAGTATATACATAACAGCCCTATTAAACATACATGCCGGATTAGACTCCTTATAGATGCATAAAAAAAAAAAAACACAATAAATTGGGAAATATAAATCGTAAATGTCTTCCTATTTCCTTGGTTCTCCTTCCCAGGATAAGGTGTAGAACTGCTGGTAGACATCCTGCTTGTTATCGACAGTCCAGAATCAACGTCAATGACAACATGTAGAGATTCATTCAGATATACCATTAATTCTGGCAAAATGTACCAAATCTAAAATAAGAATAAGAACACAACAATTAAAATCCACGAAAATTAAAAAGTACAATGAGGGAGGAGGGATCAAACTAAATGAAGGAGGAAAAACTAAGTTTTTCATTAAGTCCCTTGGGTGTCACTGTGTCAAGTGTGACAATCCAGCGACACTCCATTTGAGCAAGGAGGCGCTTAATATCGCCTCCTCTGATGCCACAACGGACACGATCAATGCCTCGGACCCTGAAAGAAGAAGGGTCATAGCCATGCGAGACCCAAAAATGTCTTGGTATAGTCTTGAGACCAGACGGATCAAGGACATCCTTGGCTGCCAAGATGTCCCGCACATGCTCCCTCGTTCGGACCCTGAGCTCCCTAGACGTTAGGTTACACGCACAGGTGGTGTAGTACACCACATATGTAGTGCTACATGAAATGTAATGGGTGATCTTAAATTGTTTGGTGCCATTAGACGATTGAAAATCATGTGCCCTAATCATGTTCCGGCAACCTGCACAGTCGCCGCATGGAAAGAAGCCCCATCTGGGACCCCTGGATCCGAACGGGGGAGCAGGTCGGACAACATAGTGACTCCTAACCAACAAGTCTCGAACATTTCTATTGTGCCTGGAGGTCAAGAGGGGGCGGTCAGACAAAGTAGCGGCCAACGTGGAGTCCGTCCTCAATATCTTCCAATGTCTTTCCAAGATATGGCAGATGGTATTCCACTCTGAATTGTATGTGGATATAAAACGTATAGGATTAACCATCGATTTTCTTTCTGTATTCTTACTCAGTAATTGCACTCTAAGGGTTTTTTTGGCTCTGATATATCCCCTGTCAATGCATCGTCTGCTATAGCCTCGAGAGAAAAACCGTTCTCTCAGATCAAGGGCCTGATTCTCGAAACCGACATCAGAAGAGCAATTCCTCCTCATCCGCAAAAATTGGCCAGTTGGAATGGCCCTAATTGTGGTGGGGTCATGTGCAGACGATACGTGTAACAAGGAATTAACAGATATCTCTTTTCGGAAAACATCTGTTTCAATGTAGCCGTCACATGCAATGCTGAGTTGGATGTCCAGAAAATCGATGAATTTATTATTATATCTATGTGTGAGCCTAATGTTGGAGCCATTGTGGTTCAATCCGGTCACAAATTCATTAATTCCAGCTTCAGGGCCCTGCTATATGATCAATAAGTCATCAATATAGCAATACCAGCACTGCACATGGGAAGCGGCAGGAGCGCCGACGCCGAAAATCTCCCTCTCCCAGTAGCCCAGGAAGAGATTAGCGTACGACGGCGCACAAGCCACACTCAGCACTCAAATTGCAGTACCTTACTTGCCTACCCTTAAGACAGGTCATCAATGTCTGATCGATGGGAGTGCGACACCCGGCAACCCCACTGACCAGCTGTTCCCAGTGATGGCGGCGGACAGAACTGCTCAGTTTTGGAGATACACATCTCCATTGACTGTATAGTGGCCACGGCCAGGTACTGCACATTTTGCTCCTATTGAAATAAATAGGGGCAGATGTGCAGTACCCGGTCGCGGCCACTACTACATCGATGGAAATGTGCAGCTTTCTAACTGAGCAGTTCCGACCGGTGCCGACACCGGCAACAGCTGATCGGCGGAGGGGCCGGGTGTTGTGCCTCCACCGATCAGACATTGATGGCCTTTCCTAAGGATAAGCCATCAATGTTAAAGTCCTAGACAACCCCTTTAAGCATATTACATATGACACATGTAGATAATAACTACACAGACGCATACATTTATATTTTTCCAGATTGAATGGCATTTGCCAAGTGGATGCCTAAACACAGTGTGCCTAAGTGAGCTGGAAAGTTTTGGATATTGTCCGTAGGCTGTGTCATACTGCATAAAAGGTGTCATCTGTAAGAAACAGTGCTATTGATCCAAGTTTGGAAGTCATTCCCTGATTATAGGTTAGGTTATACCTTTCCGATCACTAAGGTCAAACCGCTAAAAAAAAACCCTTCTTCCCAGATCTCAATAACCAGGGCTCTTCAGCCGTTCTCCATTGCGCACAATGCCGCTCCATTAATTCCTATGTGAGTGCCAATGACCAGCCAAGTGCAGCACTCAGCTATCTCCAGTTGTCCCATCAAGAATGAATGGAACAACAGTGGGCATTATCAACCACCACTCCATTCAGACATCCCGGTTCTTGGGATTGGGGGGTCCCAGTGGTTGGACCCCCAGTGATTGGGAAGTTGTTCCTTATCACATGAATACGGCATAACTTCCAAACTTTAGAATACTCCTTTAAAGTATAAGTTGAATAGTAGCGGACCCAGCCCTGATCCTTGGGGTTCACCACTTATAACTGGGTTTCATTCAGAGCAGGAATAATTGACCACAACTCTCTGGATAGGGTAAGCCAGTTTTATGCCCAATTACAAACTAGACTTTCTAAACCAACTGACCCTATTTCACCCATTAGGCCTGTATGAAGGGCAGTGTGAAAGCCTTTGGAAAGTCTCCCCTCTTCGTCTATTATTTTCTGCTATATACTTCCGTATATATTGTCCCCTTCCAGACAATGTTGCTATTTTTTTAAAACGAACAAACCGTGCTGTATTCACCTTCTCCAGGTCCACCGGCGAGTCTAAGCTGCTGCTTCATTTGTGTGGCATTGGCTGCGGCACTGATGTCACATTGACTGCGCAGGAGCCAAACAGTGAACCCAGAGGCTCTGAGTTCACTGTTCCATCTACAAGAGCAAACACCCCGTTACGTCTACAAGGGCAAATCCCGTCTGCTCACTGTATAACACACACTGTTATGATTCTGCAAATTTGGGCATCAGCTAGTTTTTTGGATTGTGCCGGACAACCCCTGTAAGTCCCTCCTTATGTCATTCCAATTCTTGCAGTATCCCGTCCCTCCTTTCTATATTTCATGCCTTGTGAAAAAGAAGAATTCTTTAGAGATCATTCATTAATACATATAGTAATATGGGAATAGATTCGCATTCAGAAAATTTCCAAAGACTCATCCCTCTGTAGTCACTAAGATCCAAAGATAAAGTCTGTGATGAGCGTTATACCCCGGAGCAGATTGGTGTTAACTATGTCTGCCTGTTAACATGCGCAGTCACAATGTAAACAGGTTAAATATGAAGAATTTCCAAAAATAGGGACATTGATAGGTTTGTGAGCCTCAATTTATTATTAAAGCTAGCCACAAAAGCCATGTTTTTGCTTTGGGTTAATATGATAATGGAACCAACTAGGATGAAATTTCGCACCTTTCTCTCTGCGTGCTAATTAAGGCTTACAATTTAGATCTGATAGGTGTTGTGAATGCTCATTAAAGCAGTGCAAATTAGTGATTAAGGACTGTATATTTTTATGGGTGTAAGTATGTATGCCAAGAAAAAATATAATAGGGCACTCAGTTTATGACTCACATGACAGGATATTATTACAATTTTTGGAAAAAAAAAACAACAAAAAACTAATGAATATAGCTAAAAGAAGAAAAAGGGATAAACTACTGAATATAATAAAAGTCATGTTTTATTGAAACACATTAAAACATTACATTAAAAATATCTGTGAGGTCAATAGAGAACTGTCAATGTATAGTATCACCCATGGGAAACACTAAAATGGTATTTGTCCATACATGATACTAAACATAGGGGTGTATTATAAACAGTTATATGAAAAAGTTTGGGCACCCCTATTAATCTTAAGCTTAATGTTTTATAAAAATTGGTGTTTTTGCAACAGCTATTTCAGTTTGATATATGTAATAACTGTTGGACACAGTAATGTTTCTGCCTTGAAATGAGGTTTATTGTACTAACAGAAAATGTGCAATCTGCATTCAAACAAAATTTGACAGGTGCATAAGTATGGGCACCCTTATCATTTTCTTGTTTTAAATACTCCTACCTACTTTTTACTGACTTACTAAAGCACTTTTTTTGGTTTTGTAACCTCATTGAGCTTTGAATTTCATAGCCAGGTGTATGCAATCATGAGAAAAGCTACTTAAAGTGGCCACTTGCAAGTTGTTCTCCTGTTTGAATCTCCTCTGAAGAGTGGCATCATGGGCTCCTCAAAACAACTGTCAAATGATCTGAAAACAAAGATTATTGAACATAGTTGTTCAGGGGAAGGATACAAAAAGCTGTCTCAGAGATTTAACCTGTCAGTTTCCACTGTGAGGAACATAGTAAGGAAATGGAAGAACACAGGGACAGTTCTTGTTAAGGCCAGAAGTGGCAGGCCAAGAAAAACATCAGAAAGGCAGAGAAGAAGAATGGTGAGATCAGTCAAGGACAATCCTCAGACCACCTCCAGAGAGCTGCAGCATCAACTTGCTGCAGATTGTGTCACTGTGCATCGGTCAACTATACAACGCAATTTGCACAAGGAGAAGCTGTATGGGAGAGTCATGCGAAAGAAGCCGTTTCTGCAAGCACGCCACAAACAGAGTCGGCTGAGGTATGCAAAAGCACATTTGGAGAAGCCAATTTATTTTTGGAAGAAGGTCCTGTGGACTGATGAAACCAAGATTGAGTTGTTTGGTCATACAAAAAGGCATTATGCATGGCGGCAAAAAAACACAGCATTCCAAGAAAAACACTTGCTACCCACAATAAAATTTGGTGGAGGTTCCATCATGCTTTGGAGCTGTGTGGCCAATGCCGGCACCGGGAATCTTGTTAAAGTTGAGGGACGCATGGATTCCACTCAGTATCAGCAGATTTTTGACAATAATGTTCAAGAATCAGTGATAAAGTTGAAGTTACGCAGGGGATGGATCTTTCAGCAAGACAATGATCCAAAACACCGCTCCAAATCTACTCAGGCATTCATGCAGAGGAACAATTACAATGCTCTGGAATGGCCATCCCAGTCCCCAGACCTGAATATCATTGAACATCTGTGGGATTATTTGAAGAGGGCTGTCCATGCTCGGCGACCATCAAACTTAACTGAACTGGAATTGTTTTGCAAAGAGGAATGGTCAAAAATACCTTCATCCAAGATCCAGGAACTCATTAAAAGCTACACAAAGCGACTAGAGGCTGTTATTTTTGCAAAAGGAGGATCTACTAAATATTAATGTCACTTTTCTGGTGAGGTGCCCATACTTATGCACCTGTCAAATTTTGTTTGAATGCAGATTGCACATTTTCTGTTAGTACAATAAACCTCATTTCAAGGCAGAAACATTACTGTGTCCAACAGATATTACATATATCAAACTGAAATAGCTGTTGCAAAAACACCAATTTTTCTAAAACAATAAGCTTAAGATTAATAGGGGTGCCCAAACTTTTTCATATAACTGTAGTCATAGTGTGATAGCGGTATCAATAATCAGAATCAAAACTATCAACACCAATCCTATAGCTTGATAAGCAAACAATTACAGGGTATCATAAATGATGATATTAAATAGATAAATGTGCATATCCAAAAACATCACAAATCATAGATTATATAACGGTTTAATAATCCCAAATAACAAAAGAGAAGAAAAGAAATGCATGCAGTATCTAAAAAAATGACCCATACAGTTTTAAAGTGAATGATAATCATATCAAAGTATTGGACATCCACTGGAGAAAGCCACAAGCCGAAACACGCGTCGGGGCAGTGTGGAGAGCATTCACCTCATACATCATGAGTAAGTCCATAGGAGTACTCCACCTCCTCATATACCTATCTCTTTGGGGGAACTGGATAATTCTTATGGTTCCTAGCCACATTATCATAGGATGTGCTATTTGGATAATGAATGTTATATAAATCTGCTTTATCTTGACAATCTGATGATTGTTTTTTTCCAATTCTTCCCATTTTTGGGGAAAAAAAGGACTGGTATCTGAATCTATTTTATATTGACTAAGCAAATTCAATGCACAATTCCAAAACATAATGTCCTTGACTTGGTCACCTTCACTCAGCTGGGTTGTACTGGAATTTTTGGTTTTATGGAGTAACAGATAAAATGATCACAAAGGGATGATTCATCATTGAATTTGAGCCTTTTTGAGAGTGATTTTCTCTTTTTTATGCAGTTTTTTTTCATGCCTAATACATCATATTTTGTACCTTTTTCAGCTCTTGTATTTCTTGTTTTATGCTTAGCGCCAACTCCATGTTTTCACCTCCTTCATCATTGCAAACGTTTTAAAAAGTTACAATTTTTTTGTTGTGCGAATTAATTCCTCTATTTCCCTGATGTATTTTATTTTTTACAGGTTTTTTGTTGCTGCATTTGAACACAAGCATGTGACCTATTAATGGATTGTGAGAGTTTTAACCCTAAAAGGGTGCAAAATTAAAAAATTTAATTTGCACAAAATTCATGAAACATCATGCACCATTTTGATGAATTTGACCAACTTGGCACAAAATACGCCCTGGCCAAAAAAAAAAAAAAAAAAATGACTTAAAAAAATGCAAATAATGAAACTGAGCCTAAGAAAAATACATCCATACTGACATCACTACTGGGCCATTGTTTGGCCTATGCGAGTAGGACATGTCACCACTTAGACCAAGTAAAAAAAGCTTCTCGGGAGGTGGAACCAGCGGCATGGGTGGATTTTTACCATGGAAAAGCCCTTTTAATTTCCACTTCCTTCCTTAGATACCTGCTATATTCTGTTATGGAATCTATGAAACCACCAAATCCATATTTTAACAACAGACACCTTCATATTTTTGATTGATTGATCCATAATGGTGTTAAAACTGTGTAATATATATCAAGAATTTCTGAGGCTATCAGACATTTTGCGCCTTCATCGCAGACACCTTTACCAGTTTCTTGCCGTAAGACAACTGACTGCAGTACAAGCCCTTAAACATTTCTGGTAAATCTCTTCCTCCAAAGAAATACCACAGTTTTAGCAAATTCTAGACATCTCATACACCTTAGGTGGCACAATAGCAAGTGCAAATGCAAAGATCAATAAATAGATGATAATAATCATTATACATTCCATTTGTAAAGATTCCACCCCTCAGTTCTGAGCTGTCTGTGCAGTGATTGACAGCTCAGTTGTCCAATCTGGTACAAGGGTGTGCTGAGCTGTCCGTGCAGTGATTGACAGCTCAGTTGTCCAGTCTTGTGCAGGGGCGTGCTTAGCTGTCTGTGCAGTGATTGACAGATCAGTTGTCCAGTCTGATGCAGGGGCGTGCTGAGCTGTCTGTACAGTGATTGACAGCTAATTTGTCCAGTCTGGTGCAGGGGTGTGCTGAGCTGTCTGCGCAGTAATTGGCAGCTCATTTGTCCAGTCTGGTGCAGGGGTGTGCTGAGCTGTCTGCGCAGTAATTGGCAGCTTATTTGTCCAGTCTGGTGCAGGGGTGTGCTGAGCTGTCTGTGAAGTGATGAACCGCTCAGGTGTCCAGTCTGGTGCAGGGACGTGCTGAGCTGTCTGTCTTTTTAATGACAGCTTGGCTGTCCAATCTGAGACTGGGAGGTGCTGAGCTCTCGTCAGGTGCTCCCGGTTCCCTTGATTGTTCAGCTATTTAATGGAGCTGACAGTCCCAGATAATGGTCAGCCGTAGCTTCAGTTAAGTGTGGTTGGTTTACACCGTGCCTTGCATTTTGTTGGTTGATGTATCGCTGCCTGACCTTGGACCTCGTTCTGACCATCCGTTTGTCTAATTCTTTTGCTCTGATCCGCTATTCTCCTGGAATTTTGACCTCAGACCGTTACCTGACTACGCCTTTGTCTCTTCCTTCTGTTTATGACGTACCATCCTGGCTTTTGACTTCAGACTCCTCCACTATTCTGACTCACGGCTTGTCCATGAGAAGTGACTCAGCGTCACTTCATTGTCTTATTATTTCATCTAGTTGCAATGGAGGAAACATGGGACAAGAATAGAAGAGCTGAGTCCTGTCCACACATTCCTGTCCTGCCTTTACAGGAAATTACCAAGAATAGATAATCATTTATTATTAATCGACAGATTATGTATTGATCAGAATGTCAGTGCAAGCAGCAAATTAAAGGTCACCGATCAATTTCTACTTCAAAATTACCATAAGTATCCTCTTGGGAAATGTAATTTCCCATATAACTGCCATATGGGTTGTAGTTTGCTGCTTCAAATATCAAAAATACTCTAAAAACAAAACAGTACCCAACTAACCAATCATTATTTTGGATTTATCGTCTATTCTCTTAAGGAACCTAGGACAACACCAAATGCAAAAGTACTCTACCATCATAGTGTACCTGCACATTGTCACATTCTCACCTTGACTCGCTCCAACGCTGTTTGCCTCCATTCTCATGGGATTATCCTTTTACTCATTGAGCAGCGATGACACTGGAAGTTGCGGCAATGATGTCATCACTGGTATTAGAAAAGAAATCTCTCCTTCTGCTAGTTGTGCACACTATCAGCAGAGCTCCCTTTGACCTCCTCTGGCTCAAATCTCTCAGCAGAGAAGCTTAATATCCACCCGCCTTTTAATTTTTAGTTTATGTAATCTAATTAGATCCTGCTGACCAACCAATGGCTGAGCTGGTCAATGGATCAATGGTAGGACAGGATTCCAGTTCCTCAAGCTGCAATCATCTCTACTAACTCCTGTGGTTTATACAACTTGCATCTCCTGCTCCTCAATCATGCTGATTATCCCATCATCTGCTGTTTGTATTACAAACTGTTTGAGACTGTTGACATAACATTGCATTTATGTCTATTAATTCATGTGTTTTCTTCAACTAGCATCTGCATCCTGGTTCAGACCTTTCCATTTAACCCTTCATATGCTCTCCTGATTTTGTCTATACTCCTGGTTCTGTGGCTTCAGTGTGTCCTGCACCACTTGCTTGTTTGCTGTTAGGCCATGGTACAGGTCTTCGAGAATGTGCCGTCACCCTCAGTCCGCATGTTTACTCTGACATGCAGCTTTGTGGATCCATCTCACCAGGTGAGCAAAAACATCCTGGTGCCATTATTCTTGATCAGTCTCTTGTATTTGATCATGGGCTGTCTGACACCCATTTTGCCTAAAGGTCTCTGTTTGACCTTTCTGGACCTGACCTCTGCTATTCTCTTGACCATGTCCCTGCCTGTTGATTCTGTCATTGTCCCCGTCTCTGTTACAGGCCTTACTTGCTGACCATGCTATTATCAACTTGCTCAACCAGGCAGCTACTCCATGAACACAACCTAGGGATCTCAACAGTGAAGATCAAATCACTATATAGGGGTGAAAGGATGAAAAGTAGAGTGGGACCTGCTAAATGAAATATCTGGTGTTAAGTCTGTCCTTAGTAGCCCTATTAACAGTTGAAAGCTCATCACTACACACAAATCAGATATCCTGTATACTGACTACACAACAGATTTTGATGATACAATGGGCAACAGACAATAAAATGGGCAATACAATCGACCAATCACACTACAGCCGTATCTTCCATGACTTGCATCACTGGTGAGGTGCATTTTTCGTTCAGTGGAGAAGATTTCTCTGCAGCTGCTGGAACATTTGACAGTCTCACTATCTAGGTCATCCTTCATGTTTGGTTACAGCATCATCTTTTAACACCTTAACATTTTTTTAGAGACATAGTGTTCTTGTGATGCTTTGTACCTTGTCCTGATCCAGAGGTCATTTGCAGATTCTCATAGGTGACTATATGTCATAATTGTGGATAGTTGGGGGTTTCATTCAATTTTTTAACTAATAGGTAAATGGAAAAAATACTAATTTCCAATTATTTAAAAGTTTAAGTTACTTTTAAATATTTTTTGGTATGTTGGAGTTCATATTTGGGCACAACATTAATGCCTTAATTAATAAGGAGTGAAAAAAAAACAGAGAAAAGGCACTCCAAGTATGTTACCCCCAATATAAGACACAGCAAGCAAGGGATTGTATATGCTCACCTGCTTGGGCTGTGACCCGGTACAACCCCATACATGTAAGAATGAAGGGCATGCCGGTGGGAATAAACATATTCAAAACCAACAAGAATAGACACTATACCTGATGAAGGAGTCAACCTAAGTTTGAAAAGCTTTATATGTATGAATAATGATCCAGAGAACAATAACCTTTGACTTCACTCTGTGGCAGCGCCCGGGAACCACCACTCTTTTTCATGTTTGGTTTGAATTAATTAATAAAAAGTCTATATTGGTAAATATCCATGGAGCTGGCAAAACCGGTAAACGGCTAATAGGAGCTGGCTTTAAACCACCAAGCATAACCAAACAGGTGTAAGGAGACGGATATGCTGCCCACGTTCCCCCTTGAAGAAACAAGTTTAATGTTATGTGGTGTAATGTGAAATGTGATGTGCGTTAAAGGTGTTAGTAATATTGATCGTATGTGTAGTTTAACAGTAGGGATAGTGAGAATTAATGTTTAGGACTAGCCCAGAGTGCGAGGGGATAAGTTTAAAGGAAATTGACAATTTCCTGTCAGAGAGGCAGACAGGGCCTGAAGAAGGTCTGTTGTGAGCAGTGCTGCATTCTGGGGTGACCCTAAGTGAGAGGAGACCGAAGGAAAGAGATAGATAGCGAGATGCGAGATAGCAAGAGAGAGAGCGAGATATGGAACAGAAGTGACTGAGAGACGGAGTGATCAATCAGAGATGGGTCCTGGGAGAGGATGCCTAGAAGTAAGACCTAGAGATTATCACACCCAGAGGTTAAGGGCCTAGACAGGACTGAGCACGTGAGATGAATAGATTGTCCCGAGCGGGAGTTCCAGAGTGTTAGTACTAGAGAAGCTAAGTACTGACAATTCTGGCAACCTAAGAGAAGAGAAGACGTGGAACTTTGTGGCGAGTAAAGGACTCTTGCTAAGCAAGACTGTAGTACTGAGCCGGGTTGTGGTGAATTAGTAAAAAATAGTGGAGACAGAGGACAAGTAGAGAGAGTAAAGAGGAAAGGAGAGCGATCGAGAAGTGAAGGAAGGAAGTGTGTGGAAAATGCTTTGAGTTGTGAAGGAAACATTCATAAGACTGTGTACGCGTTATCTCTTGTATTTAATTCCTACAAAGTTCCCTTCCATTCAGTAAAAAGTTTATTTTCCAATGGTGGTATCCCTCATTGAACTGGTCAACACTTGGTCCTGGCAAACCAGCATCATTGGTGACACGGGTTCTAGCCAGGACCCCCACCTTCATGTAACGTGCCAGGGCGCAACAGATGAGTACCTTCTAATTATACTAAAAACTGTAATTTTTTATGCAGACAATTTACTCTCTCAGTCAGTCGATGAACCAATGATAATTTGCTGGATCTGACTCTAACAACCAGCCTAGAAACATGCAGGCCTGTGAGCGTTTGGACAACAGTGACCATAATATGGTAAGTTTCACAGTAATATTTAATTAAACTTTACAAATGGGAAAAATTAAAAACTAGAACTGTAGAAAAGCCATACTCGGATGGAAGCTGATAAAGAAATTGATTTTGAAATGCGTTGTATGTTTTTATACTAAAATATTTTTTTATTCATGTTACATCACATATGCCTTTATTCTGCAGCTCTTCAATACCCCTGTTTTTTTAGCACCTTCCTTAATTCATCGGACCCTTGGTTGGTCTCGCAGGTGGAGCAGTGAGGAAGTACGTGCTTACAAGCTGTTTGTTTAACAGCTTGCAAGTGTAGCTCTGAAGCTGGCCGTATTGCTGGATCCTGCCAGCTTCAATGGCACTGTGCTCCTCCGATGTTGCAGAGGCAGAGCTGTCTCTGCTAGCAGCATCACAGAGAGCACATTTTGGACTAGCAGCGCGATCATACCCCTGGCCTGAACTGTCCATCTTCTGGAGAGCACTTCCCCGGGCAAGCAAGAAGCTGGGAGGCAGAGAAGCTATGAGCTCTTGAAGAAAGAAGTTTAGAACAACCTTCTAAGTAACAGGAAACAAAGAGTCGGGTAAACGCACCACAGATGAGGTTTAATGTTGATAAATGTAAAGCAATGCACCACGGCAGGAGAAATTACAGTATATTGCCACATATAAATTAAATGGAAATATACTCAGGATTACAAAACAGGAGAAGGACTTGGGTATTCTGCTTACAAGTAAGCTGAGCAGCAGTACTCAATGTCAAGCAGCAGCTGCAAAAGCAAATAATATTGTAGGGTGTATAAAAAGAGAGATAAAATCCTGTGATCCCAGTGTATTATAAATCACTAGTAAGGCCATATCCGGAATATGGGATCTAATTTTGGCTTCCATATATTCTAAAAAGTATACTGGAAAGCTGGAGACGGTTCAAAGGCAACAACTAGATCATTACATGGGATGGAAGTTCTCTCCTATGATGAGAGATCAGAAAAGTTTGGCCTTGTTTAGCCTATCTATCTATCTATCTATCTATTATCTATCTATCTATCTATTATCTATCTATCCATCTATCTGTAGCGCCCCGAGGGCTCGGCAGCTACAGGGGTATTGCACCTCTGCCAGAGGTGTGATATTCCACTCCCGGGTGAGGATGGAGTGTGGACCAGGGCTCAGGTAGCTGCATACAGCACACACACCCCATTTCCGAGGGACAGTTCAACGGTGCTCCCATTAGACACCAATGCAGGCACGACAGACCATGTCCCAGGCTGGAGTGGGGAGGGGGAGGAAAACCCAGTGATGTAGGAGCAGGAGGGGACGGTTCCTGAGCGTAGATAGGAGCCCATTGGTTGCTGGTCACCTGGGCTCATGTTCTAGAGGTAAGTATAAGAGGTGGGGACCATCTTAGTTTGGTGTGAAGTCCAGTCAGAGAAGACAGGGAGCAGAGGCTCTGTAGGAGCTCTGCTCAGAGGCAGGCCTAGAGAAAAGGTCGGGGCCTGAGAAGAGAAGGAACAGGAAAGAAGAGAGAGAGAAACAGAAGGGCTCAGGAACAAGAAGGTGGAAGGGACCCTAAGAACCCATGAGAATACAGGGTGAAGGGTCAGGCAGATTAAGGGTACCGGATCCCAAGTTGGTGGAGGAGAAACTACCCTCAGCCAAAGACCGGACGTCGTGATCATTTATTGGTGCGACACCTCATCAAACCTGCTAGGAAGGCGCCATAAAGGACAGCGGAGGACGGGGCCCACGTTTACCCGCGCAGATCCGCGGCAGCTGGACAAAAGTGGGTCACTGGTGAGGCAGGCCAGAGAAAGGATAAAAGGGGGTTCTGGGCCATGCTCTTGAATTGTCTGGGGGTTGACTGAGCCCCTCACCTGGTGGACGCAGCACGGCTTGGGCGGTCATTGCTGACAGAAGTGACTGGGAATATACGAACTGCGAGTAAAAGGCATTGGACTGCAGTACATCGTTTGTGTGTTTCTTGCTCCTCCAGCACTAACGGTACCAGGACTCTCCTCACCATCACTCCCACCATCCATTGCACTGCCCTGGGGTTACACTCCTCCCGTGGGGAGTTATACAGTCTCAGCTGCACACACTATCAGCCCCAGCGGTCTGCACTGCAGCGGCGGTTAACCCTGACCGCAATCCACGGGTGGCGTAGTCGGACATCACTTAAAACTTCTAAAGGGACTACCACTGGTCTGACCACCCTGAGCCACGGAACTGGGTTGCCACTACTACCCCCATCGTCTCCCTATTGCCGGGTTCCGAGTGCCCCACGGCCCAGGGGGCGAGTCAGCTTCATCTCTCTCTATCTAAATATCTAGCAATCATTGCGCCTACATTTTGGTTTCCAGTTCTGAGCGTTGTACTTGAATAAGGATTTCTTCTCAGCTATTGCAGCCCTGCTGTGTATTTTTTGCCTTAGAGAAAACATTTGTACCGGAGTAATTTTTCTATTTAAGAGAAATTGACATTTCCAAGGCTTTAAACTCCCACCTTTCCAACCCTAAGCAGAGACTATTCCCCTGATTTTTTTTTGTGACAGATGAAAAAAGGTAGCAGATGCCCTCCGTGGGAATAGGGAACGTTCGCGGAGAACGTGAGCTCTTCCTTCTTGCCATTAGATTGTGAATTATATTCTTTCTGCATTTGTAATTAAGTGAATGAACAGATGGCACCAGCTTAATTTAAAGGAGCACGATCATCTGAAATTCTTGCTTCATGACTGTACATTCTTCAGTGGGCTTATTAGTTGTTGTATTATGTACTTGAAGATTAATTGGTCTTAGTGAGCTGCCGAACACTCTTTACTTAAAATACAGAAAGAAATACTATAGTTTTAAAGAGGACCAATCACTTGACATAAATACCTGTTTACCTGATATAAATGCCGCTGTTCCCCTGAATTCGGGATTGTTTCCTTTTGTTTCTGCGCTTCTCTGTTCTTCAGATATAGCCCCTTCTTCCCAGTATGTAAATCTAGCATTATTAGTCAAGTGGGCGTGGTCATCAAGAAGATACTCATAGAAGAGATATGAGGTCCACGCCCCTTTGCCTAACATGACTAGAAAATAAACAAAGTTTAGAAAAAATGCAAGCCAAAATATATTAAAAACATCACGTTTATTTAGAATGTATAAAATTAGAACAAAAATGAAATACGATAATAATGAGACAACATAGGTAAGAAAAGGGGACAACTGGTAGAAATATACATATATAAATAAATAAAAAAGACCAAAGTTGGTATACAGATTGAATAATAAATAAAGCCTGAATATATAATTTAATAAAACAGTATATAGTTGTACATATGACGCGCCCCCTGGGCCATATTCTTTAGGGGGAATATCCGGAGCCGGATCAGATGGGAGTTGTAGTCTTCCGAGTGGCTGTGACCCGGTCCGTGCCCAGGGTGTCAAACTCAGTTGTATGTGGCAGTCCTACAGATGTTAATAAGTTCTTAATGTCGACTACGCCACCCGTTGTATTGCGGTCACTACGGCCGCCGCTGCAGCAGGGTCCGCTGAGGCTGATGGTGTAGGTGCAGCTTTGGTGATATAACCCCCAACGGGTGGGGTATAGCCTCAGGGGGATCAGGTGCAGAGGATGGGGGTTGTGGTGATGCAGTGTAGACGGCAATCAGAGACAGAGTCGGGTTATGCAGTTTAGGATGTTTACTCACTGCTGATGTTCCGGTCACTCCAGCTTCGAGTGACCTCCCGAGCCGTGCTGCGTCCACCAGGTTCTGGATCCAGCCAACCCCCAAATAAGTCCGGAGCGTGACCCTGAGCTCTCCTTCTGTCCTTTCTCTGGCCGTCCCCACTATTGATCCACCCAGGTCCAGCTCCCTCGGGCCTTCTGTTGGGAGACCCTTGGCCTTGGGTTCCCTGACCCTCCACGTGGTATGCCTTCGTGGTGGATGTGGTGGGTGGCCGTGGCAGACGCTGCCCACGGCCTCCGGTCTCTGGCTGGGGTGTGTTTTTGCCCCCACCAGCTTGGGTTCCGGTACCCTGATGCCGACTCTTCACCCGGGGATTGGATTTGGGGTCTTAGAGTCCTCTCTTCTGTTTCCCCCTCTGGGTCTCTCTTTCTCCTCTCTCACTCTGGGTCTCTCTTCTCCTCTGCTCGCTGACTTTCTCTCTGCAACTGACCCTGTTCTTAGTTGGTGCCCACCTTATATATCCCTCTATGTGTGAGCTCAGGTGACCAGCACCCAATGAGCTCCTATCTTTACCCAGGCTGCTCCCCCTATCTGCCCCTACACTACTTGGGATGTACCACCCCCCTCCCACTCCAGCCAGGAACAGACTCGGTCGTACCTGCACATTTCTAAGTGGGAGTACCGTCGGTCTGCTCCTCGGAAATGGGATGTGTGTAGTGCATGCAGCCTACCGAGCTCAGTTCCACACTCCATCCTTACCCGGGAGTGGAATATCACACCTCTGGGTTGAGGTGCAATACCCCTGTAGCAGCCGAATCCTCAGGGTGCTACATTCCCCCCTGGTAAATCACAGCACGTCCTCGGGCTGTAAGACATAACACCAAAAACATACAAATTTTTGCATAAACATATAAAACATATAAAACATTATATATATATAAAACTTTTCAGATAAAACATTCTCGTCGCCTCTGGCTCCTCCTCCGGTCACTGTGCAACGTGTGACCGGGTAAAGTGCGACAGTCTTTCTGGAAAACTGGTTTTCCTATAAAACCGGTAGGGGGCGCTTTAGGACGCGCAACTATATACAGGGAATATGGCCGCTCTCAGTCCTCGGCCAAGTATTGGGGAGGAATGACCGCTCTCAGTCCTCGGTCAGTGGGATTATGGGAAATACGGGTAACAGTTCAATTTGCTGGTCCCAACGGGGACTATAATAGCAGCAACAGTTTCTTTGTACCCCGGTCGGGTAACTATTTACAGCACCTGCTCCGCTGTACTTAACGACGTCTTCCTCCTGCTCTTTCTTTGGGGATCTTAGCTTCAGTTTCAGACCCGTTCGGGCACGTATGTTGGGCGAACAGGTCCTCTCCCAGATGCGGCACTCTTGGTCTTATGGGCGCGGTGGTGTTAGCGCCCGGGTTGCCCGGGCCTTGCGGCCAGGCCTGGGGTATCTGGAAGGTAAAGGGCACCGTAAGGACGGCGGCGCCCTGGGCTACTTGGCCCTGCGACCAGGCCGGGGGCTCCGCGGAGGTAGGGGGCGCTGTTGGTATTGCGGCGCCCGGGGGTACTAGGCCTTGCGACCAGGCTGGTGGTACTTCCTGCTTGGTCACGCTCGGGGTCGAGGCGTGTGACGTCACAGGGGTCGCGGCTCCCGTTTGAGGCCTAGTCTGCGGCGGTGACGTTGCAGCGACGGGCACGGCAGGATAGACTTCGGGCTCTGCGACGGGGAGCTGGGGCAGGTACGCGGTTTCCCGGTTTGGGGTATAGACGTCCCCTTTACCTGCCTCCACTCGTTCGGCTCCCTTCTCGGCGCCGTCTCCGGCCTTCAGTCCTCCCGCGCCATCCTCAGAGGCGGTCTGTCTCCTCATCTTGGCTGGCGTGCTCCGGGTCTTGGTTTGCTGGGCCATCTCTCGGCTCCACTCCGCCAATGTCTCTCGCTGTACCCGGGCCATCCTCCGTGCGAGGCCCTCCAGAGCGGTCTGTGCACACTCCCGGTCTCGGGGGAGCTGTGCTAGGACCTCCACTAGTCCTAGTGGGGTCGTGGTTTCCAGCAGGCTCCTGACCAACGGGTCGGTGCTGCTCTGCTCTTCTTCCAGCAGGCTCCTGGCCAGCAGGCCGGTGCTGCTCTGCTCTCCTTCCTCTGTCTCTAGCAGGCTCCTGGCCAACGGGCCGGTGCTGCTCTGCTTTCTCGCCATCTCCGGGTAAGCTCCTCCGATACTCTTCTCCAGGCTTCTTGCCTCCGGGTGCGCTCGCTCTAGACTCCTCCAAGCGACACCCATCTTTTCTCTCTCCTTTCGTCTCCTCCCACCTCGAGGGCGGTCCCGGGGCCACTTGGTGACTGTCAGCTCCAGGGGCAGTTCTTTCACGCTGACAGACACCTCTAGCATCACAGTCTCTGTTGGTGGGGGCGGTTTCCACTTTTGGCGCCATTTTCGGTCCTGGCCCACGATGGGAGGTGGCCTCTCGCCACCCTCTGGCACGCCCATAATGGCGTCCGCTCTTCCAAGGCGGGAAACCTTTGGAAATGGCGGGAATCGCTTCCCAATGGCGGGAAACTCTGCAGATGGCGGGAAAACGCGGTTAATGGCGGACAACCGGCTGGAATCGACTGGTGATGGGGTCCGATGGCGGGGACCCTCCGGAACCGGCAGGAGACTTCTTTTTGAGGTAAACTCGTTCTTTTCTTCAGGCACGCAGTACCCGGTTGTTGCGGGCACGCTATCCTGCCGACTACGCCAAAGTTGACGCGCCCCCTGGGCCATATTCTTTAGGGGGAATATCCGGAGCCGGATCAGATGGGAGTTGTAGTCTTCCGAGTGGCTGTGACCCGGTCCGTGCCCAGGGTGTCAAACTCAGTTGTATGTGGCAGTCCTACAGATGTTAATAAGTTCTTAATGTCGACTACGCCACCCGTTGTATTGCGGTCACTACGGCCGCCGCTGCAGCAGGGTCCGCTGAGGCTGATGGTGTAGGTGCAGCTTTGGTGATATAGCCCCCAACGGGTGGGGTATAGCCTCAGGGGGATCAGGTGCAGAGGATGGGGGTTGTGGTGATGCAGTGTAGACGGCAATCAGAGACAGAGTCGGGTTATGCAGTTTAGGATGTTTACTCACTGCTGATGTTCCGGTCACTCCAGCTTCGAGTGACCTCCCGAGCCGTGCTGCGTCCACCAGGTTCTGGATCCAGCCAACCCCCAAATAAGTCCGGAGCGTGACCCTGAGCTCTCCTTCTGTCCTTTCTCTGGCCGTCCCCACTATTGATCCACCCAGGTCCAGCTCCCTCGGGCCTTCTGTTGGGAGACCCTTGGCCTTGGGTTCCCTGACCCTCCACGTGGTATGCCTTCTTGGTGGATGTGGTGGGTGGCCGTGGCAGACGCTGCCCACGGCCTCCGGTCTCTGGCTAGGGTGTGTTTTTGCCCCCACCAGCTTGGGTTCCGGTACCCTGATGCCGACTCTTCACCCGGGGATTGGATTTGGGGTCTTAGAGTCCTCTCTTCTGTTTCCCCCTCTGGGTCTCTCTTTCTCCTCTCTCACTCTGGGTCTCTCTTCTCCTCTGCTCGCTGACTTTCTCTCTGCAACTGACCCTGTTCTTAGTTGGTGCCCACCTTATATATCCCTCTATGTGTGAGCTCAGGTGACCAGCACCCAATGAGCTCCTATCTTTACCCAGGCTGCTCCCCCTATCTGCCCCTACACTACTTGGGATGTACCACCCCCCTCCCACTCCAGCCAGGAACAGACTCGGTCGTACCTGCACATTTCTAAGTGGGAGTACCGTCGGTCTGCTCCTCGGAAATGGGATGTGTGTAGTGCATGCAGCCTACCGAGCTCAGTTCCACACTCCATCCTTACCCGGGAGTGGAATATCACACCTCTGGGTAGAGGTGCAATACCCCTGTAGCAGCCGAATCCTCAGGGTGCTACACATACACAATTCATATATATGTGATGAGGTGGATCACAAAAGTAGAATGTATAGCCAGAGCAGTTAACAAACTATTCCAAATAAGCCATCTATAGGAGATTATATGTACAGCAGACAAGGAACATAAAAATAAAGTATAATACCTGTATATTTATGGCAGAATCAGTCAGGGAGAGATAAAAGAACAGGAACCCACCGGACCTGACGCGCGTTTCGCATAGAAATACTTAGTCTAAAGCTGTCACTTTACCATTCCAATTTGAAGTTGAAATATGAAAAATATATACAGCTCTGGCAAAAATTAAGAGACCACTGCAAAATTTTAATTTTCTCTGATTTTTCTCTTTATAGGTATATTTTTGAGTAAAAAGTACATTGTTGTTTTATTCTTTAAACTACTGACATGTCTCCGAAATTCAAAGCTAAATATTTTGTATTTGTTTGTAGCAAATGAGAAATCGTCAAAATAATAAAAAAGAAACAGTGCTTTCAGACCTCAAATAATGCAAAGAAAACAAGTTCTTATTCATTTAGAAACAGCAATACTCATGTTTTAACTGAGAAAGAGTTCAGAAATCAATATTTGGTGGAATAACCATGATTTTTAATCACAGCTTTCATGTGTCTTGGCTGCTTTCCACCAGTCTTTCACACTGCTTTTGGGTGACCTTATGCCACTCCTGGCACAAAAATGTAAGGAGTTCTTCTTTGTTTGACGGCTTGAGACTATCCATCTTCCTCTTGATTACATTCCAGAGGTTTTCAATGGGGTTCAGGTCTGGAGATTGGGTTGGCCATGACAGGGTCTTGATGTCGTGCTCCTTCATCCACACATTGATTGACCTAGCTGTGTGGCATGGGCCATTGTCCTGCTGGCAAAACCTGTCCTCAGAGGTGGGGAACATTGCCTGAGCAGAAGGAAGCAAGTCTTTTTCAAGGATAACCTTGTATGCTGCTTGATTCATACGTCCTTCGCTAAGATTAACCTGCCCAATTCCAGCCTTGCTGAAGCATCCCCAGATCATCACCGATCCTCCACCAAATTTCACAGTACAATGAACATGCAGGGAGTGCCAGCCAGTCACTGTAATGCCGCAGCCATGTTGTTTGTGGGCATTACAGTAATTGGCTGGCCACACAGTGTCACCTTGAGTATTTAAAACTGGGCGCCGCCATCTTGGACACAGTCGCTCCGGATCAGCCAGTGTAGGGTCAGTGCTGCTGAGTTAGGGAGAGATATATAGTGCGAAATAGGTAGTGTAGGGTCTCTAAAGCCTGCCAAATCAAACAAACAGTCCTTCTCTGGACTAATATCCATCCCAGATATCAGGCAGGCAGGCAGCCTGTATAGGAGACGCAGTGGTCATACCAGCAAACGCTCCATTACAGTCCTGTGTGCTCCTGTTGGTCAAATTGCTAGACTTATCACCCCGGTCTCAGGGACCAGGAAGACTGTCCAAATACGCGTCTTATTAACCTTTTGGTATTCCCCCCCCCCCCCCCCCCAAAAAAGAGTGTGTCTGTGACTGTTCAGACACCAATATATCTGTTTAAAAGAGTCTGGTGTAGGCCAGAAAAATAGAACTGTGGTTTTGCAGTTCCACGGGTCAAATCTCTGTATTATCCTGTTTTTGGCATTTTTTGCCGTAAAATAAACTGTAATAGTGTCTCCCTGACTGTTCAGACACCAATATATCTGTTTAAAAGATTCTGGTGTACGCCATATAACTATAACTGTAGTTTTGCAGTTCCACAGGTCAAATCTCTGTATTATCCTGCTTTTTGCATTTTTTGTCGTAAAAAAAAAACAGTACTAGTGTCTCTCTGACTGTTCAGACACCAATATATCTGTTTAAAAGTGTCTGGTGTAGGCCAGAAAAATAGAACTGTGGTTTTGCAGTTCCACGGGTCATATCTCTGTATAATCCTGTTTTTGGCATTTTTTGCCGTAAAAAAAACTGTAATAGTGTCTCCCTGACTGGTCAGACACCAATATATCTGTTTAAAAGAGTCTGGTGTACGACACATAACTATAACTGTGGTTTTGCAGTTCCACGGGTCAAATCTCTGTATTATCCTGCTTTTTGCATTTTTTGCCGTAAAAAAAACAGTAATAGTGTCTCCTTGACTGTTCAGACACCAATATATCTGTTTAAAAGAGTCTGGTGTACGCCACATAACTATAACTGTGGTTTTGCAGTTCCACGGGTCAAATCTCTGTATTATCCTGCTTTTGGCATTTTTTGCCGTAAAAAAAATTGTAATAGTGTCTCCCTGACTGGTCAGACACCAATATATCTGTTTAAAAGAGTCTGGTGTACGCCACATAACTATAACTGTGGTTTGGCAGTTCCACGGGTCAAATCTCTGTATTATCCTGTTTTTGGCATTTTTTGCCGTAAAAAAAAACTGTAATAGTGTCTCCTTACTGGTCAGACACCAATATATCTGTTTAAAAGATTCTGGTGTACGCCACATAACTATAACTGTTATTATAACTGGGTATTTTTTACATAAAAAAAACAGTTTGAGTGTGTCGCTGATTGTTCAGCCCCAAATATATCTATTTTAAAAAGTCTGGTATACGCCAGTGAATTAGAACTGTGGTTTTGCAGTTCCACGGTTCAAATCTCTGTATTATCCAGCTTTTGGCCTGTTTTACATAAAAAAAACAGTAATAGTGTCTCCCTGTCTGTTCAGTCACAAATATATCTGTTTAAAAGATTCTGGTGTAGGCCTGACAAATAGAACTGTGGTTTTCCTCTTCCACGGTTCTAATCTCTATTATATTACCCTTTTTCCATTGATAGTGCGAGTGTAAGCTATTTTACTTCATTTACAATGGGCAAGGCGCGTGGCAAGGGACGTGTAACTGGACGTTCTGGTGATGGTGCGTGTAGAGGACGGGGCCGTGGCCAAGGTGAAAATGTGCCACAACCAACAGCCACATCTTCTCTCTCCCACTTCTTGACTGAATTACTAAGAAAGCACACTACAACACCAGTATTGCGAACTGATCAGTGTGAACTGGTTATTAATTGGATAGCAGATAATACTTCCAGTTACCTGGGCATCACCACCTCCGGTCTGTCTTCCACACGGTCAAAATTTAGTAGCCGCGAGTCTCGACCGCATACTCCTCCTCACCCTGAAGCTCCTTCCTCCCACCATGCCGAGTGTTGTCAGACAGCAACTGATCCCACACTTGGACGCTCTGAAGAGCTGTTCACTGGTTCATTTCCATATTTGTGCCCCTCGCCTGCTACGCTTGAAGTGATGGAAGAGGAGATCCCATGTAGCGATGCCCAAATATTTGAACAGCCACTGCCACAGGTAGTCGACACTGGCAATTTGTCACAAGAGGTGGACGATGACGAGACACAATTGCCACGAAGAGAGGAGAAGGATCGTGGTGCGCAAGTGGAAGAGGAGGAGGTGGTGGATGATCTAGTAACTGACCCAACGTGGCAGGAGGACATGCAGAGCGAGGCCAGCAGCACACAGGGGGAGGGAGACAGAGTACCCCAACAGGCAGGAAGAAGTAGTGTGGTGGCCGCACACTGAAGGCAGGCAACAGTTCCCCGTAACACCAACACGAGGGACGTTGCCAGTATAACCGGTAGGTCTTCCAGAGTCTGGAATTATTTTAAAGACTCTGCTGATAATCCCAAAAAGGCCATTTGTACCACCTGCCATGCCAGGATTAGCAGGGGTGACAAAACTACCAGCCCGACCGCCACCAGCATGATCAGGCACATGGCAGCAAAGCACCCGACTTTGTGGGGCGAACCCCAGGGTCCACGACCAGTGTCAGCGGGTGTCACCACTGCTTCTTCCGCTGTTGTGCGTGTGATAGAACCCCCTGTTGTGCGTGCAAGGCAATCCCCTGTCCATACTGCATGCAAAGATGCCCCTCCTCTCAGTCTTCACTTGTTATGGCAATTTCTCAAGAAACAGCATCAACGTCCACATCCCACCGCAGCGTTCAATTGTCCATATCCCAGACCTTTGAACGAAAGCGCAAATTTGCAGCCAACGCCCCACAGGCCACAGTCCTAAATTCGCACATTTCATGACTGCTTGCGTTGTAAATGCTGCCTTTTAGGCTGGAGGAGACGGAATCCTTCCGCAACCTTATGGCAGTGGCCGTCCCTCGGTACTCGGTCCCCAGCCGACACTATTTTGCCGGTGTGCCATCCCCGCACTACACAAGCACGTGTCCCAAAACATCTGCCGTGCCCTCAACAGCGCAGTTACTGGGAGAGTCCACCTGACAACGGACACATGGACAAGTGCTTGTGGCCAGGGACGGTACATCTCCTTGACGGCACACTGGGTAAACATAGTGGAAGCCGGACCCAGTCGGACCTTGGGACGGAACACATCCTCCCCACACCGAGGATTGCGGGCCCTATGTCAGTCAGAGTTGCCCCCACAGTGTACAGCTCCTGCGCATCATCCTCCTCCTCCTCCTCATGTTTAGCCTCCATCTCAGATATCACCATATCAGTTACAAGCCGGAAGCACTGCAGTACTGCCTCAGCCAAGCGGAAACAGGCTGTGCTGAAACTCATAAGCTTAGGTGATAAACCTCACACTGCTTGTGAGTTGTTGACAGCTGTGAAAGAGCAGGCAGATCTGTGGCTGAGACTGCTGAACCTACATCCAGGCATGGTCGTGTGTGACAATGGCCGTAACCTGGTGGCGGATCTGAGGCGAGGCGAGATCACACACGTACCATGCCTGGCTCATGTGCTTAACCTCGTGGTTCAACGGTTTCTTAAATCGTACCTCGAGTTGCCAGATCTGCTCTTCCAAGTACGCCGCCTGTCAGCTCATTTTTGCAAGTCGGCTACAACTTCCACCGCCCTTGCTGTGTTGCAGCAACGTTTGCAGCTTCCGGCACACCGACTGGTGTGTGATGTCCCCATACGTTGGAACTCTACCCTCCACATGTTGCAAAGGATTTGTGAGCAGAAGAGAGCAGTTGTGGAGTACCAGCTGCAACAAGGCCGTCGATATTCAGGTCAGACTCCACACATAAGACCTCAGGAGTGGACCTGGATGTCTGACATATGTACCATCCTGACAAACTTTGAGGAGTCCACCAAGATGGTGAGTGGCGATGACACCATCATTAGCGTCAACATCCCACTTGTCTGTCTTTTGCAAAGCTCTCTGCAGAGAATTAAAGAGGAGGCATTGCAGCCAGAGTATGATGAGAAGGATCAAGAAGCCGTAGTGGGCGATTACGCACAGCCCAGCCTCATCTCATCCCAACGTGCATTGGGGGACAATGAGGGAGAGGAGAAGGAGGAGGAAGAACAGGAGCTGGTATCATGCGCTATAGACGGTAGTACTTGTACAACTGTCATACCGTCGGTTCAGCGTGGGTGGCCTGAGGACAGGGGGGAGGAGGAGGAGGAGAGCATGGTCAGTCATCATCTTGGTGAGGACACGGAAGTCTTGCCCGTTACCAGTCTGGCACGCATGGCTGACTTTATGTTACGCTGCCTTAACCGTGACCCTCGCGTTGTCAAGATGTTGGGTGACAGTCATTACTGGTTGGTGACACTTTTAGACCCCCCTGCTACAAGGAGAACTTTCACTCTCTTATTCCTGAGGTGGAGAGATCTACAAAAATGGGCAGTACCCGAAGGCCCTTGCTGTTAAAAAAATTCCCATCTGAACATGCTAGCGGCAGAGGTCACAGTTCGTTGACCAACCAAGGCGTACAGGCGAGAGAGACGCAACTCCAATCCAGCAGAGGCTGGGGAACACTGTCAACATTCTGGGACAGTTTTCTGAGACCCGCCCAGCTTACAGGCCCTGAGGAGCGGGGTACTCTCACAAGGAGTGGAAAGTTTCAAAAGATAATGAGGGAGTACCTTGCCAACCGTACCAGCGTCCTCCGTGATTCCTCTGTGCCTTTTAATTATTGGGTATCCAAGCTGGACACTTGGAATAAACTCGCTCTGTACGCCTTGGAGGTCCTGGCCTGCCATGCCGCTAGCGTGTTATCGGAGCGTGTTTTTAGTGCCGCTGGGGGAATTATAACTGATAAGCGCACTCGCCTGTCTACTGACAATGCTGACAAGCTGACCCTTATCAAAATGAACAAGGGCTGGATTGGGCCATACTTCTCATCACCACCAAATGACAGCAGAGTAACATAAAGTCAAATCCACTGTGTTATTTCGGGAGGTGCATTCCCATGCACCGCTTCACACCCACACATGGGTATACGCTTCCTCATTTCGGCTGTATTTTGCTCTTCTCCTTATCCTCAGCCTCCACCACCACTATACCACCAGGGTAACCTTGGTCCATGTTGCCAGCATTGCAAGTTCCTCCGTCCTAATTTTTGGCAGCTTTTGCTTGGAAGGCAAAGGCAAAGACTATGGGAGACCCACTCCCCAATAATGGGAATAATGTTTTTAAGATGCTGTACTGCATGGCTCTTCCAAGGGGCATTTAAACCGTCTTGTTAAGCTACTGCAACCTCCACGTCTCTTCCAAGGGGCATTAAAACCATCTTGTTAAGCTACTGCAACCTCCACGTCTCTTCCAAGAGGCATTAATACCATCTTGTTAAGCTACTGTGATCTCCACCACTTTTCCCAAGGGCATTGATATTGTCTTTTTATTCCACTGTGACCTCCACGTCTCTTCCAAGGGGCATTAAAACCGTCTTGTTAAGCTACTGCAACCTCCACGACTCTTCCAAGGGGCATTAAAACCATCTTGTTAAGCTACTGCGACCTCCATGTCTCTTCCAAGGGGCATTAAAACCGTCTTGTTAAGCTACTGCGACCTTCACGTCTCTTCCAAGGGGCATTAAAACCGTCTTGTTAAGCTACTGCGACCTCCACCACTTTCCCCAGGGGCATTAATACCGTCTTGTTAAGCTGCTGCGACCTCCACCATTCTTCCAAGGGGCATTAAAACCATCTTGTTAAGCTACTGCAACCTCCACCACTTTCCCCAGGGACATTAAAACCGTCTTGTTAAGCTACTGCAACCTCCACGTCTCTTCCAAGGGGCATTAAAACCGTCTTGTTAAGCTACTGCGACCTCCAACACTTTCCCCAGGGACATTAAAACCGTCTTGTTAAGCTACTGCAACCTCCACGTCTCTTCCAAGGGGCATTAAAACCGTCTTGTTAAGCTACTGCGACCTCCACGTCTCTTCCAAGGGGCATTAAAACCGTCTTGTTAAGCTGCTGTGACCTCCTCCACTTTCCCCAGGGGCATTAAAACCGTCTTGTTAAGCTACTGCAACCTCCACGTCTCTTCCAAGGGGCCTTAAAACCATCTTGTTAAGCCACTGCAACCTCCATGTCTCTTCCAAGGGGCATTAAAACCGTCTTGTTAAGCTACTGCAACCTCCACGTCTCTTCCAAGGGGCATTAAAACCGTCTTGCTAAGCTACTGCGACCTCCACCACTTTTCCCAGGGGCATTGATATTGTCTTTTTATTCCACTGCGACCTCCAGCATTCTTCCAAGGTGCATTAAATCCGTCTTGTTAAGCTACTGAGACCTCCACCACTTTTCCAAGGGGCATTTATATTGTCTTTTTATTCCACTGCGACCTCCACCATTCTTCCAACGGGCATTGCATTTCCTGCCAATTTTAGTCAGCTTTTGCTTTTCAATGCATAGGCGAACACTAAGAGAGACCCACTGCCCAATAATGGGTAGAAGGTTTTTAGTATGCTGTAATCCACGTCTGTTTCAAGGGGCATTGCAGTTCCTCATAAATTTTGGAAAGACTTCCATTTACTGCTTAGGCCAACAGTGCACAGGAGACCCAGTTGCTATAAATGGAAAAAACGGTTTAGTTAAGGCCCTCTGACCTCCATGTCACTTCCAAGGGGCATTGGAGTGCCTCAAAATTTTTGTTAGGCATTGCACTCACTGCATGCCCTATAACTGTGTAGCCGAACCGCTCCTTTTGGTACAGAAACATATCCTACAAGACATGTGTGGTTGACTGGCCTGATATTGATGTGAATGGTCCCTGTTCCACCTGCTCTTTCTCCTTTGCCACCATCTAATCCATCATTCTTTGTTTTAACGGGAGTCATAGAACTGGGATAGTAGCAGGAAAACATCCAGCAATCCTCGGAGGAGGTAGGATATGCGCCAAAACGCTGACCACCTCAAGCCTAGCCGCTACTACATACATGCGCTTGTGTAGCACCCTGAGGATTCGGCTGCTACAGGGGTATTGCACCTCACTCCAGAGGTGTGGTATTCCACTCCCGGGTAAGGATGGAGTGTGGAACTGAGCTTAGTAGGCTGCATGCACTACATACATCCCATTTCCGGGGGACAGAACAACGGTACTCCCACCAGTATATGTGCAGGTACGACAGCGTCTGTCCCTGGCTGGAGTGGGAGGGGGGTGGAACATCCCAGTAGTGTAGGGGCAGATAGGGGGAGTAGTCTGGGTAAAGCTAGGAGCTCATTGGGTGCTAGTCACCTGGGCTCACACATAGAGGGAGTATATATGGTGGGCACCATCTTAGATCAGGGTTCAGTTCAGAGAGGAGGAGAAGCAGAGCAGAGGAGCTCAGCCAGGAGGGCTGACAGGGAGCTGTGGCTCCGGCTGGGCCCAGCTCCAGGGCCAAGCCTGCATTGAAGAGAGAGAGGAGTAAGAAGGACCCAGAGAGAAAGACAGAGGGAACCCCAAGAACCCAGAAACAGACCAAAAAGGGTGAAGGGTTGGCGGACACGGGTACCGGAACCCGAACTGGTGGAGGCCACTTATCCTCAGCCAGGAACCGGAGGTCGTGGTCAAGATTTGCCACGACCCTCACCAAATCCACCAGAAAGGCACACCAAGCATAGGGTCAGGGAACCCAGAGGAGGTTTGACCACTAAGAGACCCGAGGGAGCCGGCCAAAGGTGGATCCCTGGTGGGAATGGCCAGAGACAGAGAGGGAGAAGGGAGCTCAGGACCACGCTCCAGAACTGCCTGGGGGTTAGCCGAGTCCAGGACCTGGTGGACGCAGCACGGCTCGGGTGGTCACTCAAGGCCAGAGTGACTGAGAGAACACTTGTGAGTAAAACCCCTGAAACTGCATCTCCTGACTCTGACTCTTCTTACTGCACCGTCACAACCCCCCTCTTCTTCACCTGCTGCCCTGAGGCCATACCCCTCCCGTTGGGGGTTATACCACCACGCTGCACATCCTTATACACCTGGCCTCAGTGGACTGTTCTGCAGCGGCGGCTTCAAAGCCGCACTCAACGGGTGGCGTAGTCGATCAAGTTAACATCTACTGCCATAGATTGCCACTTAGTTTGACACCCTGGGCACGGACCGGGTCACCGCCACAAGGACTACTACCCCTACCCAGATCCGGCTCCGGGTTTCCCCTGAACATGGCCCAGGGGGTGCGTCACTTGCATTCCAAGAAAACTAAGCAGACGCTAACTTCTATCATCATCATCATGCTCCTCACCTTGGCACTCTCAACTCCCCTGATGGAGAAGCCAGGGCACACCGGAGGAGTCTGGTTCTCCGGTGGGCTCGTGCAATGCTGCCCTAAAGCAGGCCAGGCTAAGAAAAGTGTGGGGGAAGTTTCAAGGAGAAATAGGGGCGGCTGGGGACCGTTTATGGACACCCGGCTGCCCCCAGGCGGCTGGGGACCGTGTGTGGACACCCGGCCGCAGGGCGGCTGGGGACCGAGTATGGACACCCGGCCGCCCCCTGGCAGCTGGGGACCAAGCGTGGACACCCAGCCGCCAGGTGGCTGGGGACTGAGTATGGATACCTCTCTGCTGAAGCAGCCATGAGGTAGTGGCCAGCTTCGGCCTCCTTCAAACTAAAAGGCACCATTTCAAGTGCAAGTGTGGCGCCCTGCTGCGCATTGGTGCCACAGAACCCTGAAGGGTGCATGGATGGACTTCTCCACAAGAGGCCCTCACACATTCACACACCTCCACCCTACCACCTCAGACCAGCAGAGGGAGCCTGTTAGGGATATATATAAGGAGGGTGGAGCCAGGCAACTCAAATTAGTGTTCAGAGACAGAGAGGAACACAGCTCAGAGTTGAGCAGAGAGCGTGCCGACACTCAGAGCGCAGTGAAGAGAGCAGCACGCTGGCTGCTGTGCTTAGGCAAGCCAAGGCCTACAGCACGTGTGAAAGCCTAGTGAGGGCCTTGAGTGGGCCGAAGGCGAGAGGAGAAGGAAGAAGTAGTGAGGGGGCAGAGGAGCATACCAGGCTCACCCCGATATAAATACCGGACACCGGGTCCACGCCTACAAGGACCCTTTATACCCAGTAGGAACCACCGGAACCCCTGGAGGACTACAGGTCCCAGGTTCACCAAACACTAATTACAGTACCAGGGCTAGGAGTCACAGAGGTCCCAGCGTCCAAGGAGAGTGATCTCCAAAGAGAAGGCCCTACCACCAGGTCAGCAGGTGCAAAGAGAGACAGTAACCAAGCTAGGCCTAGCTCCAGGCAGGTCAGAAGCTTAGAGATTAAAGCAACGGATCAGGAGGCCCTATACCCGCTCACTGGGGAGAGTCCAAAAGTGTGGCCTTCGCCTGGAGTCCCCTGGACCGTGCCTGCAACGTCACCAGTAAAGGTACTGAAGCTTACCCTCGTATGAGTGTCCGTCTTTCCTCCGGGACCGTCCTGCCGTCTCTCCCCTGCACCACCATCCATTACACCCCACGCTGCCCTAGAGCAAGCTCTACCTGTGGAGAGCCACACCATCCCTGCTGCCGTAACACCAGCTCCAGAGGACTGCTCCGCAGCGGTGTCACCTCCTTAGCCGCATTCCACAGGTGGCGTCACGAACACTTTCCAAAATCCTCTATAAACTATTCCCCTTTTACTGACCGCTCTGGGTCACGGACCGGGCCAGCTACCATGATATTCCCAGCAACCAGAGGCCCGGCTGCCGAGTACCCCACGGCCCAGGGGGCGCGTCACAAGCTAGCAGTATGGTATTGCAGCCTGGGGGTGGCTGGGTGGCAGGTTGCACACTTACGCTTGCATTCCAAGAAAACAAAGCAGATGCTAACTTCTATCATCATCATCATGCTCCTCACCTTGGCACTCTCAACTCCCCTGATGGAGAAGCCAGGGTCCACCGGAGGAGTCTGGTTCTCTGGTGGGCTCGTCCAATAATGCCCTAAAGCAGGCCAGGCTAAGAAAAGTGTGGGGGACGTTTCAAGGAGAAATAGGGGTGGCTGGGGACCGTTTATGGACACCCGGCCGCCCCCAGGCGCCTGGGGACCATGTGTGGACACCCGGCCGCGGGGCGGCTGGGGACCGAGTATGGATGCCTCACTGTCGAAGCAGCCATGAGGTAGTGGCCAGCTTCGGCCTCCTCCAAACTAAAAGGCCCAATTTCAAGTGCAAGCAAGCTAGCAGTATGGTATTGCAGCCTGGGGGTGGGTGGGTGGCAGGCTGCATACTTGCGCTTGTGTAGCACCCCGAGGGCTCGGCTGCTACAGGGGTATTGCACCTCAAACCAGAGGTGTGATATTCCACTCCCGGGTAAGGATGGAGTGTGGACCAGGACTCGTTTAGCTGCATGCACCACACACACCCCATTTCCGCGGGACAGGTCAATGGTGCTCCCACGAGACAGGAGTGCAGGCACGACAGCATCTGTCCCTCTCTGGAGTGGGGAGGGGAAGGAAAACCCAGTGGTGTAGGAGCAGATAGGGGTGGGTCTCTGGGCATAGGTAGGAGCCCATTGGTTGCTAGTCACCTGGGCTCGGGTGTTAGAAGGAGGTATATAAGGTGGGCACCATCTTAGGACAGACTCCAGTTCAGTGAGAGAAGGAGTTCAGACAGAGAGGGCTGACAGGGAGCTGTGGCTCAGTCTGAGGTGGGCCTGGAGTAGAGGCCAGAAACAGCAGAGAGAACAGGAACAGAAGAGAAAGGAAACAAGGAACAGAACATTAAGAAAGGCCCAGAGACACGAGAGAAGAAGGAACCCCATAGGCCCAGGAGATTGCGGGTGAAGGGTTGGCAGAGCAGGGTACCGGAACCCAAATTGGTGGAGGCAACAGATTCCTCAGCCAAAGACCGGAGGTTGTGACCACATCTTGGTGCGACCCCTCACTACATCCACCAGGAAGGCAAACCACATAGGGTCAGGGAAACCGGAGATAGGTTTCGCTAAGAGAAGGCCCGAGGGAGCTGGACAAAGGTGGGTCACTGGTGAGGACGGCCAGAGAAGGGAAGAGAAGGGAGCCCTGTGCCACGCTCTGGAATTGCCTGGGAGTTGGTCGAGCCCCTTGCCTGGTGGACGCAGCACGGCTTGGGCAGTCATCGCCTGCAGGATTGACACGAATAACAACTGTGAGTAAAGCATTGGAAACTGCAACCCCAGGTCTCTGTGCTTCTTCACCGCACCATCACTACTGGTGCTGGGACACTCGCGCACCATCACTCCCATCATCTACACTAGCTGCCCTGAGGCAATACTTCTCCCGTGGGGAGTTATCCCATACTTGGCTGCGCATACAACATCAGCCTCAGCGGTCTGCGGCGCAGCGGCGGTCACCACTGACCGCGATCCACGGGTGGCGTAGTGGGACATTTGTCACATTATTAAGACTGCCACTGGTTTGACTGCCCTGGGCACGGACCGGGTCACAGCCACGGAGGACTACAACCCCCAGCGATCCGGCTCTGGGTATCCCCTGCACTGCACAGGCCTAGGGGGCGCGTCACTTGCATTGAAAGGAATGGGGGAGGTACAATTGAACACTGCCCTGGGACAAGGATTTGCACGGGGATAGTTGCAAGTCTGCATCTTCTGATGTGGCAAGGATGACTTCTGATGGGCACACTTTTAGGCAGTGACCTGGGTGTCAGAGATGCTTCCAGGGGTCTTCCCCATGCTGTTCCCATGTCTTTTCAGCACTGTATGCATGTGTCACACAGCACATGGCCAGATAAAATTGTAAAATGTTAAAAAGACATTTCCCAGTGAATGCATTTGTCACGGTTGAAAGCAATACAAAAGTGCAAAAACGCATAAAAATTCTACTTGTGAACATAACCCAAGGTGTGGATGATTATTTTTGTTTTTGGTTATTTATTTTACCTTATACACAAGTCTTTACCCTGGAAAGGATGTTCCTTAACATATTTCACATGAAAACAGTTTCAGTTTCGTTTTTGAACGTTTTATTGTGAGCCTGTAAAAGTGGCTTAATACCTCTGACCACGTTGTTGACAGCAGTGACCTGGGGGTCAGAAATGCTTCCTGGGGCGATCCCCATGCAGTCCTCATGTGATTTGAGCACTGTCACTATCGTTTTGGGCACTTTTTAGGCTTTCTACAGACTGCCGGGGGTGCCGCTGCAAAAATGCTCGGGTCTCCCATAGACTAACATTGGGCTCGTTGCTCGGGTCGAGCACCCGAGTATCACGGCGAGTTCGGCCCGAGCTTCAAGCACCCGAGCATTTTAGTGCTCGCTCAACACTAGTGATCACCTAATCAGAAGCACATTAAGTAGAATGAGGTGGACTTTGGTTGGAATTCAACTGACAATGGAATGGAATGGCTGTCAGACATGTAGAGAAAACTGTGCAGTGGTCTTTTCATTTTTGCCAGAGCTGTATATAAAATGTCCCCAAAGGTGGACAATGCATTTAACATATATCTATTTCTATGTATTAACTTGGTGTTTTGTCATTTTGGGCAACAAACAGGATAACTTATAGGTCCATATCATTGTGCCTCCATCATGATCTGCTTTCACTACAACATGCCACCCAGTGGCGTACCGCCAATGGCGGCAGACCACGCCACTGCTATGGGGCCCGTGAGCCGGGAGGGCCCCAAGCAGCGTGGGAACGAGGAGGATAGGTGAGTAGGAGGTTGCGGCGGCAGAGGAGCGGGTTGCGGCAGTGGAGGAGCGGGGCACACGCAGTAACCCCTGCCGCAGCTACTACGTGTGCCCACTGCTAAAGGGACATGAATATTCCCTCTTTTCCACTCCCATGGGCGTGGAGAAGAGGGAATATTCATTCTCTTCAGCAGTGGGCACGGAGGAGCGCTGAGCCGCGGCTCCCGTCAGTGCCCGCTGCTAAAGAGAAAGCATATTCACACTTCTTCATGTCCATAGTCCCGGCGTGGAGAGGAGTGAATGTGCCGGCAGCAGCAGCTCACCTCGGCTTCTGAGAGCACACGCAGCTCAGATGCCGACATGAGCGGCTGCAGACATGACTCAGCGCTGGAGCAGAGGTGAGGAAGGAAGGTGAGTATTAGTGTTTATTGTTTTGTGTGCAGTGATTGGGGGATGAGGGGGCCACACATACCAAAATACTTAGATTGAGGAGGCCACACATACCAGGAATGGGGGATTGAGGAGGCCACACATACCAGGAATGGGGGATTGAGGGGGCCACACATACCAGGATTTGGGGATTGAGGAGGCCACTCTTACCAGGATTGGGGGATTGAGGAGGCCACATATACCAGGATTGGGGGATTGAGGAGGCCACATATACCAGGATTGGGGGATTGAGAAGGCCACACTTACCAGGATTAGGGGATTGAGGAGGCCACACTTACCAGGATTGGGGGATTAAGGAGGCCACACATACCAGGGATTAGGGGATTGAGGAGGCCACACTTACCAGGATTGGGGGATTGAGGAGGCCACACTTACCAGGGATTGGGGGATTGAGGAGGCCACACTTACCAGGGATTGGGGGATTGAGGAGGACACACATACCAGGATTGAGGGGTTGAGGAGGCCACACATACCGGGGTTGAGGAGGCCACACATACCAGGATTGAGGGGTTGAGGAGGCCACACATACCAGGATTGGGGGATTGAGGAGGCCACACATACCAGGATTGGGGGATTGAGGAGGCCACACATACCAGGATTTGGGGATTGAGGAGGCCACACATACCAGGATTTGGGGATTGAGGAGGCCACACATACCAGGATTTGGGGATTGAGGAGGCCACACATACCAGGATTTGGGGATTGAGGAGGCCACACATACCAGGATTTGGGGATTGAGGAGGCCACACCAGGATTGGGGGATTGAGGAGGCCACACATACCTGGATTGGGGGATTGAGGAGGCCACACATACCAGGATTTGGGGATTGAGGAGGCCACACATACCAGGATTTGGGGATTGAGGAGGCCACACCAGGATTAGGGGATTAAGGAGGCCACACATACCTGGATTGGGGGATTGAGGAGGCCACACATACCAGGATTGAGGGATTGAGGAGGCTACACATACCAGGGATTGTGGGGTTGAGGGGGCCACACATACCAGGGATTGGGGGATTGAGGAGGCTACACATACCAGGGATTGTGGGGGCCACAGATACCAGGGATTGGGGGATTGAGGGGGCCACACATACCAGGATGGGAAATTTAGCTGCTGCTGCATTTCCCACCCTAGGCTTATGCTCAAGTCAATAGGTTTTCCCTTTTTTATGTGGTAAAATTAGGGGCCTCGGCTTATATTCGGGTCAGTTTATGTAAAATATACGGTATTTTAAAATCAGTGAGTACGTGGTGCCCATAATACTGCAGGATGGTGGGGTGCATTTGTGACACCCCAGGGGTCTGGTTGCCACAGTAATAGAGATATTATGTCTGAGAGCAAGTGGGAGGTTTCTCTGGTCAGGAGCCCTAAACATGCAACACGGCCCACCCAGACCTGGGAGGGGAGGAATCTGCCCTTATAAACTGGGTCTGGGGCGGGATTAGAGAGTGAAGCTGCAGACAGAGACAGAGCCTGCAGAACAAGCAGAGCAGTCAGAGTCTGGAGAGGGAAAGTGAGATCAGGAGCTCTGGAGGAGCAGTAGCTGAAGTCCAGGGGCTGGAGCTGAGCAGAGCTCGCCCTGGACGAAGACACTAAAACCGGACGCAGGAGTCCGAGGCTGTGGGGACTGATATACACCCAGCAGCAGAAACCAGCCGGCAGGGGATTCCAGGTCCTCTGGCCATAGAAGCCCGGAGGCTCAGTCACAAAGACCAGCACCGCCATCCAGGAGCGGAGGCTAACAGAAGGCCCCAAGTCACCAGCCATACGGGTGAGCACCACACGGTATACTCAGGGACGTGGGCTACTTGTAACCGCTGACAGCAAGGTAGCCAGGAAGAGTGCAGATAAACGGGGAGGCCTACAACTCCACCTGGCCAGGGGAACTCCTGCTTGCTCGCAGACTGACCAGGCCCCTTATACTAGCCAGTACTCCCGGGAGGGTCTGCCTTGTACCATCAGTAAAGACCCTGAACTGCACCTCCCGTCTCTGTGATTCCTTGCCGCTCCCGCACCATTAGCACTGGGACCCTCAGACCATCACTCCCATCATCTTCCACATTAGCTGACCTGAGGCAATACTTCTCCCGTGGGGAGTCATCCCATACTCGGCTGCGCAAACAACATCAGCCTCAGCGGTCTGCAGCGCAGCGGCGGTCCCCACTGACCGCAATCCACGAGTGGAGTAGTCGGACACTTATTCCAATACAAATAGACTGCCACTGGTTTGACCACCCTGGGCACGGACCGGGTCACCGCCACATGGAGACTACAACCCCCAGCATTCTACAACAGGCCCGGTTCCGGGTTCCCCTGCACAACACAGGCCCAGGGGGCACGTCAACTTTGGCGTAGTCGGCAGGATTTCGTGCCCGCAACCACCGGGTACTGCGTGCCTGAAAAAGAGACTTTTATACTTACCTGTGGTGAAGTTTCCCGCCATCCGGAGCCGATTCCCGCCATCAGACGCCATCTTGGACCGTTTCCCGCCGTCTTCTGCCTTCTTCCCGCCATCCGCAGCTGTTTCCCGCCTTCGGACGCCATCTTCGGGACGCCGCATGGGAAGAAGAGGGGCGTGGACGCCGAAAACGCGCGAGATCCGAAGCTCCGCCCCACGCTCCGCCCCACACTCTGACGCTGCGCAAGGTCCTGGAAGGGAGGAAGAGCGACGCTGACGTCATCGGAGTGCGACGCCAGGTCCTCAACCCCGGCGATCGACTGCGGAGCCGCGGCCTGCGGAAGAAGAGCATCGCAAGGTAGGCCACGGTCCACTAGGGGGGAGGAGGATGTCGGATACCGAGGGGAGCTCCACTGCCACAGCCACCGCCAGCGCAACCGCTGCAGCAGTCATGCCATTCACCATGCCCTATATCCCGGGGGCAACCTGGCTACCCCAGTACTCAGGGGAGTCACATACTCTAAATGACTTTAGAGAAAGACTGGATAGCCTCTTCCAGGTGTACCCCCTCACAGAAGAGCAAAAAGTGAGCATCCTGGTGGCCCAATTAATCGGGGCAGCCCAAAGGGAGGTAAAGTCCTGGCCACCTGGGAGGAAGAGGACTGTCAGAGACATACTAACCCGGCTGAAAGACACATTTGACACCCGCACCTCAGCCGAAATAAAACTAAGATTTTATGGGTGCAAACAACGGGCACATGAGAGTATAAGAGACTATGCTCTAAACCTACAAGAGGCCCTGAGAGCCATTAAGCAGGCAGACCCTGACAGCGTGGGAAATGAAGATAAGCTGTTGACTGAACAATTTATTGAGGGTCTACTGTGCAATGCCCATCGAACCCAGTTGTGGGCAATGGCCTTACAGGACCCTGACCTGGACTTTGCACAGTTCAAGGGCAGAGCCATCCGGGTGCTCCGAGAACCGGCACCAGGTGGCGCTGTGACCCACAGGCGCCCTGCTATCACTTACCACCAGGAGACGGCGCCCTTGTCTGCAGGGCCTGTGGGAGCTGATGCGCAGGCTTTAAACAGTGACCCGGCTACAGACCTGCACCATCAGGTCCAAGAGCTGACTAAGAGCGTTGCCGCGCTAACCAGAACTGTGCAGTCTTTACAGGTCTCTTCTCCAGGAAAGATCCAGCTGGCCTCCGGACCGGAGGACGTCCCGTGGCGCCGACTGAGGAGGACCCCACCGGCCAGAGGAAGACCCAGCGACAGATACAATGAGGACGGACGACCCATCTGCCGCCGCTGCAATCAACCCGGACATGTGGCAAGGTACTGTCATTTAAACGGGCACAACCTGGGGTAGAGGGCCAACCACCAGGCATAAGACCATCAGGCCCATCAAACTGGCGTGATAAATACGTAGGGGGACGTCCAATCTTGCCTGTGGTACTGGATGGCATTCCTATGAGTGCCCTACTAGACACCGGGTCACAGGTCACCACCATCCCGTACGTGCTCTTCAAGCAGTACTGGAATGACTCGGACATAACCCGCTACCCAGATGACGACCTGAGTATCATCGCCAGCAATGGTCAGCCCGTGCTGCAGGTGGGATTCAAAGAGGTGACCATTAAGATCGGTAAAGTCGTACTGGCGGCACAAGGATTGATTATAGTGGATATAGACCGTCATGAGAGTCACCCTAGAATAACCTTGGGAACTAATGTGATTGAAAATTGTCTTGCAGAGGTGATTCTCATTTTACAGCAGGTTGCCAAGAACGCCAGTTCCGGCCAGCAGCGTGTGCTCCAAAAAGAGATCCGGGCACTGATGAAGCGGCAACAGGTGGAACTATCTGGTGGTGAGATAGGTAGCGTGAGAATGTGTGACCCGTTCCCTATTGCCATGCCCCCAAAAAGTGAGATGATGATTTGGTGCCGGGCAGCTATTGGTCTAAGAGGTAGAGACTACCAAGCAATGGTAGAACCCGTCTACTCAGGCAGTAGGCCCACCATTTTGACAGCACGGGGGGTGGTCGATGTACGCCATGGGAGGGTGCCCGTTCGCATCATAAATATCGAGGAGAGAGAAGTACACCTGCCCCGGTATGCCACGCTAGCCAAATTGTTCACCATCAACCAGAACTCTGTACAGGCCGTGGAACCCTTGCCTCCATCTCAACCAGAGGAAGGTAACGGCTCTAAGAAACCAATGGAGGACTGGTGTCAGCAACTGCATTTGGGTACTGACTCCACTCCCTCACACCAGAAACAGGGAGTCTATCGGGTGGTTCGAGAGTACAAGAGAGTGTTTAGTAAACACCCGCTAGACTTCGGGCGAGTAAAGGGGGTAGAACACCACATCCCCACGGGAGACCATCCTCCCATAAAGGAGAGATACCGACCCGTACCCCCTGCACACTATCAACACGCCAAGGGGATGCTTAGAGACATGAAGGAGGCTGGGGTAATCAGGGACAGCTGTAGCCCCTGGGCAGCTCCACTAGTCTTAGTGAAAAAGAAAGACAACACCATGAGAATGTGTGTAGACTACAGGAAGGTCAACCGTATCACACACAAAGATGCGTACCCGTTACCAAGGATAGAAGAGTCCTTAGCTGCATTAAAATCTGCTAACTTCTTCTCTACTTTGGATCTCACTAGCGGGTACTGGCAGGTTCCTGTAGCAGAGGCGGACCGGGAGAAGACCGCATTCACCACCCCGATGGGTCTCAGTGAATTTAACTGTATGCCGTTCGGGCTCTGCAACGCACCAGGAACCTTCCAACGGTTGATGGAATGCTGTCTGGGACACCGGAACTTCGAGACGGTCCTGTTATACCTGGACGACGTCATCGTCTATTCCAAGACCTACGAGGACCACCTGAAACACCTGGCAGAAGTGTTCGAAGCTCTGGCAAACTACGGCCTAAAGGTGAAACCCTCCAAGTGTCACCTCCTGAAACCAAAGGTGCAATACCTGGGACACGTGGTGAGTGCTGACGGAGTGGCTCCTGACCCTGATAAGATCACCGTGATTAAGGACTGGCCAAGACCCTCCAGCATAAAGGAAGAGCGGCAGTTCCTCGGGTTGGTAGGCTACTACCGAAGATTCATTCCCGGTTTCACCAAAATGGCAGCCCCTATGCAGGACCTCCTGATAGGCCAATCTCGGAAAGCCAAAAACCAGAAGCCGCCCTTTAGGTGGGAAAAGCTGGAAGAGGAGTCCTTCTGCCAGCTGAAGATGGCCCTCACGGGGGATGAAATCCTGGCATATCCAGACTACAGCCAGCCCTTTATCCTCCACACGGAGGCAAGCAACATCGGGCTAGGAGCCGTACTGTCCCAGATCCAGCAAGGGAAAGAACGGGTAATCGCTTACGCCAGCCAAAAGCTACGGCCCACGGAGAGGAACCCTGAGAATTATAGCTCATTCAAGCTGGAGTTCCTGGCAGTAGTGTGGGCAGTGACCGAACGCTTCAAGCATTACCTTGCCTCCTCCAAATTCCCCGTGTACACGGATAACAACCCGTTGACACACCTGGACACTGCAAGGCTCGGTGCCCTGGAACAGAGATGGATGGCCCGCCTGTCCAATTTTGAATTCACCATCAAATACCGGGCAGGACGCTGAAATGCAAACGCGGATGCCCTGTCTAGAATGCCGAACTTACCGGACGTAGGGGAAGATCCAGAAGATCTGGAAGAAGTTGAGCTCCCTGCGTTCCACCGTCATGGGATTACCCTGTATTTCCACCGTGTGAAGGACAGGCGCTCCGTGACGTTCAATCCCTTGCCCCACTACAACTGGGCGGAGACGCAAGACAGTGATCCCGCAGTCCGTTTGGTGAAGGAAATGCTGACCCAGGCCGATGCCAGTCTTGACCCAGACGCTCCGGAGGAGACCAAGCAACTGTGGAAGGAGAAAAGTAAGCTGTTCCTCTACAGGGAGAAGCTGTGCCGGAGAATGGTTAACTCTCGAACACATGAGTTGACCTGGCAGGTAGTGGTCCCAAGATGAGACGCGGCTATGGTTCTGGAGGCATACCACAACGGAGCAGGACACTTCGGATGGAAGAAGCTGGAGTTCTTGTTGCGTGAACGGTTCTACTGGGTAGGCATGAGAGGAGCCATTGAGAGGTGGTGCAGAGACTGTGGCCCGTGCCACCTGAGAAGAAAAGACCGAGCCAGCCAGAAGACTCCCCTGCAGCCCATCATCACCAGACAGCCACTGGAACTGGTAGCCCTGGACCATGTGAAACTGGCTCCAAGCAGATCTGGGTATGTCTACGCCCTCACAATCGTAGATCATTACTCCCGGTTCCTGGTGGTGGTCCCGGTCAAGGACTTAACGGCTCAAACAGCAGCTAGAGCCTTCCAGCAGCACTTCTGCCGTCCACACGGGTACCCGGACCAAGTGTTGACAGACCAAGGACCAGCCTTCGAAGTGGAGGTCTTCCAGGAGTTCTGTAACCTGTATGGCTGCAAGAAGATAAGAACAACGCCCTATCACCCTCAAACCAATGGACTCTGCGAGAAGATGAACCAGGTGGTGATAGATCTGCTAAAAACATTGCCCCTGGAAGAACGCAGTCTGTGGCCTGAGAAACTGCCCGATCTGGTGGACCTGTATAACCACATCCCTGTAGGTTGCACCAACTGTACCCCGGCTTACCTAATGAGAGCAAGACCTGGTAAGCTGCCTATTGACCTGGATATGGGAGTCCTGACGCCTGAGGACACCTCGCCAGAGGCAGACTGGGATACAGAACGGCAGCAGCAGTATCGGAAAGTACAGGAGAGCGTCGAGCGAAGTCTGTCTCAAGCTAGAGAAAGGCAAGAGAAGGCTTATAACCAGTATGCTCCCGCTGTTCCCCTGATACCTGGAGAGCAGGTCTTGAAGAGGAAGAGGCGGCTCCACAAGTTGGACGACCAGTGGGAGAAGGACCCGTACACCGTACTGGCATCAAGCCATGAGACCCAAAAATCTGCGTAATCAGTAAGGATGGAGGAGAAACCACAGCCATTGTCTCCAGAGACCACCTGAAGAAGTGTCCCGAGCAGCTGCAAAGCCCTGAAGAAGATCAAGAATACCCTCAACCCGCAGAGGAAAGGGAAGAAATGATCAGTACCGTATTCGGAGACTTCCCCCAGTCTTCGACACAAGTAAACGGCGCTGTCGTGGTACCCGTCCTCACCTTTCTCCAGCCAGCCCCGCAAGTGCCTACAGAGGAACCGGTAGAGCTGGAAGAGCAGCCGGCCCAAGAGGCAGAAGAGTCCACACCAGCAGTACAGGAGGATCAACCCTCTGCTAGTAGTGAGCCTGCCGTGCCCCTAGTGAGCCAAAGAGTGCGCAGAAAGCTGCCCAGCTTGCCCATAACACCTCCTACACCCTGTAGTGCAGAACCAGTTAGTGAGCTCCGTAGGTCCACTAGAGTCACTAGAGGTCAGATGCCCGCTTGCTGGAGAATCTAAACCAATGCACTGTAAAGTTGACTGTTTATTGAAAAATGTTTATGGTTTATGTTTGTTGCCTGCTACTAATTATGTTTCTCAGGTACCCTGCAGATTTATTTGGACTAACAGGTTATGGACACTGGATAACCGGAACAGTTTTGTAGATAGTTGCACCTTGGTGCCTCTTGTGAAGACGGCCGCGGAAGAGAAAACCTGTCTGGCGTGGCCTCCTTGCGGCCCAAAGTAGTTAGTCTACCCTTGCAGCCACGCCCAAGGACAACGCAAGGGGTTTGCTTTGGACAGGTCCCCTATTCTGTGCCAAGACTTCGCCTTGTTGGGTGACATGGACACCCCCTTTGTTTCATAAACTTCACCTTGGGTGATATGGACACCCGGTCACGGAAACGCCGTGACCTCTACAGACTAAAGTTTCTTGTGAATATGTTATTGTATTATTGTTATACCTTGTATTTATGTTTCTTTAAAAAATATGTTTAGTCCCGGAGTACTAAAATTTACTAGGGGGGAATGTGACACCCCAGGGGTCTGGTTGCCACAGTAATAGAGATATTATGTCTGAGAGCAAGTGAGAGGTTTCTCTGGTCAGGAGCCCTAAACATGCAACACGGCCCACCCAGACCTGGGAGGGGAGGAATCTGCCCTTATAAACTGGGTCTGGGGCGGGATTAGAGAGTGAAGCTGCAGACAGAGACAGAGCCTGCAGAACAAGCAGAGCAGTCAGAGTCTGGAGAGGGAAAGTGAGATCAGGAGCTCTGGAGGAGCAGTAGCTGAAGTCCAGGGGCTGGAGCTGAGCAGAGCTCGCCCTGGACGAAGACACTAAAACCGGACACAGGAGTCCGAGGCTGTGGGGACTGATATACACCCAGCAGCAGAAACCAGCCGGTAGGGGATTCCAGGTCCTCTGGCCATAGAAGCCCGGAGGCTCAGTCACAAAGAAGGGACCAGCACCGCCATCCAGGAGCGGAGGCTAACAGAAGGCCCCAAGTCACCAGCCATACGGTTGAGCACCACACGGTATACTCAGGGACGTGGGCTACTTGTAACCGCTGACAGCAAGGTAGCCAGGAAGAGTGCAGATAAACGGGGAGGCCTACAACTCCACCTGGCCAGGGGAACTCCTGCTTGCTCGCAGACTGACCAGGCCCCTTATACTAGCCAGTACTCCCGGGAGGGTCTGCCTTGTACCATCAGTAAAGACCCTGAACTGCACCTCCCGTCTCTGTGATTCCTTGCCGCTCCCGCACCATTAGCACTGGGACCCTCAGACCATCACTCCCATCATCTTCCACATTAGCTGCCCTGAGGCAATACTTCTCCCGTGGGGAGTCATCCCATACTCGGCTGCGCAAACAACATCAGCCTCAGCGGTCTGCAGCGCAGCGGCGGTCCCCACTGACCGCAATCCACGGGTGGCGTAGTCGGACACTTATTCCAATACAAATAGACTGCCACTGGTTTGACCACCCTGGGCACAGACCGGGTCACCGCCACACGGAGACTACAACCCCCAGCATTCTACAACAGGCCCGGTTGGGGTTCCCCTGCACAACACAGGCCCAGGGGGCGCATCACATTATACTATATGGGGGCTGCATTTTACCCTATGGGGTGTGTAATATACTGTATGGTGGACTATGGGGAGTGCATTATATTCTATGGAGGACCATGGGAAGTTCATTATACTATATGGAGGATTATGGGGGGTGCATTATACTATATGGAGGATTATGGGGGCGCATTATACTATATGGAGGATTATGGGGGAAGCATTATACTATATGGAGGATTATGGGGGCGCATTGTACTATATGGAAGATTATCGGTGCTGTATTATACTATATGGAAGGCTATGTTGGGCCATTATACTGTATGAAAGCAATTATACAGTGTGAAGGTTTGTTTGGGGTCCATTATACTGTTCGGAGGGCTGTGTGGGGGCCATTATACTGTTTGGAGGGCTGTGTGGGGGCCATGAGAGTGTATGGAGGGCTCTGTGGGGTTCACAGTTGGGGGATTATACTGCGTTAGGGTCACCATACTTTGCCGTGGGAGTTGAAGTGGGGTACAATAGGGTCATTATACTGTGCATGTGGAGGAATGCACCATAGGGGTATCATACTGTTTGGGGGGCACTTTTGTTGCAATCATACTTTATGGGGCAATGAAAGAGGAATCTACGACTTCAGAAGGAGGAAAATTTCTATGTAAAGGCTGGAAAGTTATGAAATCTGGTCTTCTGTGAGGCTGTGTGCCCACGATGCGTTTTTAATGCGTTTCCGCAGCGTTTTTTTTTCCGCATGTGCTGTGCACATGCTGCGGAAATTTCTGCTGCGGATTATCATTTCGGAAAAAAACACAGCACTACCAATTATTTTGCGGAAGTGCTGCGTTTTCGCCGCCATTGACTTGCATTAGACCGCATGGATTACGCATCACTGTATATGTAGATGCGTAATCCAAGCATTCTAATATGCGGATGGTACCCGGGTGTAGAGGAGAGGAGAGTCTCATCCACACCCAGGTACCATTAAAAAATCTGTAAAAGAAGAATAAAATAAAAAATAAATGTATACTTACCTTCTGTCGGCCCGCGTTGCGCTCCTCCTTGCTTCCCGGCACTTCGCGGTGGATTGAAGGACCTGCGCTGACGTCAGAGTCATGCGACGGGTCACGCGACGCTGACGTCGGCAGGTCTTTCAATCCACTGCTGCCGGCAGCTGGGACCGAGCGAAACAAGCCAGCGCAGGCCATCGGAGGGTAAGTATATATTTATTTTTTATTTTTAAACACTCTCTCGGTCACACTATATAAATCCATGCAGTTTGCATGGATTTATATAGTGTGACCTAGTTGTCACAAGCACTTTCCAAGTGATGCTAATCGCTTGGAAAGCGCTTGTCATCCCGCATGCGGAAATGTCAGTGAATAAACGCTCCATTTCCGCATGTCCCTAGCAGGAAAACGCATGTACAATCCGCATGTACAATCCGCATGTACAATCCGCATGTACAATCCGCATGTATAATCCGCATGTACAATCCGCATGCACAATCTACATGTACAATCCACATGCGTTTTTTTCTGCCAGGGAGATGCAGAAACACTCAGGAAAAAATCTTGAGCATTTCTGCATCGTGGGCACATAGCCTGACACAGACAAATATTTATTTATTTTTTGTAGGGCGGGGGGGGGGCAATTAGAGCTTCTGCTATGGGGCCCCATGACTTCTATGTACGCCCCTGATGCCACCAATTTATTTTGTACAGAAGTGAAGAAACCTCTGTGCGTCTCCATAGAAAATGAGAGGCACATGGCGGTATAACACAGCCCCTATGCAGTATGGCAACAGTGGATAGCAGAAAGCTGATCTTTGATTGGTTGCTTTGGTAAAATGAACACTGAGCTCTGATTAGTTGCTATGGTTAAATTAAATATGAGGATTGGTTGCTATGGTTAAATTAAATCTGAGAATTGGTTGCTATGGTAACATTAAAGCTGAGGATTGGTTGCTATGGTAAAATTAAATCTGAGGTATGGTTGCTATGGTATAATGAAAGCTGAACTTTGGTTGCTATGGTAAATTAAATCTGAGGATTGGTTGCTATGGTAAAATTAAATCTGAGGAATGGTTGCTATGGTAAAATTAAGTCGGAGGATTGGTTGCTATGGTATAATGAAAGCTGAACTTTGATTGTTTGCTATGGTAAAGTGAGAGCTGGGCTTTAATTAGTTACTATGGTAAAAAAAAGCTCAACTATGATTGGTCATACCTCCCAACTTTTGAAGAATAGAAAGAGGGACAGATCATGGGCGGGTGTAGTCCGTCGCTACAAATTTTTGCCACGCCCCTGGCCACACCCCAATCCACGCCCATTTGCTATTTCTTACTCCCCTGGCAGGAGGAGTTGTCATAGGGGCGCTGGTAGTGAGGGATATTCAGCAGATGCCCAAGACTGCAGGGTGTAGACCCAAATCCAGGACTGTCTGCTGTATCCGGGACAGTGGGGACTACAGCTGAGCGGATGGATTCACAGAACTCTGGTCCAGGTCAGTGAATCCTGGCGGGTGGACAGGAGGCAGTGAATCTCTAACCATCCGGTGTCCCCGGCGCGCCTTTTGATCACCCCGGGCAGCGCGACATCATCTGTGCGTCCTGCTCTTCTCTAGTTGTGTATTATTATTTGTTCCTTCATTCACAATCGGAGCCGCCAGAACTTTCTCATCTTATGTAGCTTCATTATACGACATCTGGCGTTTTTGTGTCTTTAAGGACGTGTTCACATGTTGCAGAAATACTGTGTTTTTTGTTTTCTGCAGGATCCGCACCAAACTTTAGACCACAGGGGGCGCACCAGAATTTTTGTTAAAAAAAAGCAGCAGAAAATATGCAGCATTTACGCTACATGTGAACAAGGTTTAAATGTCTAAGCAAAGTGGACCTGATTCCATGAAATCTCTGCTCTCTGTGGTCTGTAGACGCTGCTGAACTCTGCGGTTTTGGTGCATTTTTTTTCTGTAGTCTTCTTCTGAAAAAAAAATGCATGAAAAAAACATGCCTGCCTTTTTAAGCGCAGAATCAAAGCTTTTCTATACTATTAAAAAAGCATTAAAAACTCTGCTTCATTTCTGCCCCAAAATCGCATCAAATAAGCAGCCAAACACATAAAATAAACACAGCAAACGCAATAATCAGAGAAGATTGTTATAGCGTTGTGTGGTGAGGACACCTGCAGAGAAAAGTGGCAGAAAGAATGCAGCATTTACGCTACGTGTGAACATGGCCTCAGCATTACAGTTTTATTACTTTTTTATGTGTTTAATAGAGAAAAAATATCAATCACAATATTTTTTACATCATTTATCGATCCCCATAAACAATCTGATCGCTGTGTTCTGCGGGTCGTTACAATTACAGGGACACCAAATATGTCCATGTTATTTGCTGATTTGTGTTGTTTATTATTTTTAAAAAAACATATTATAAATGACAATTTTTTTTCATTATTAAATATTTTTCATTATTATTTTTTAGCAATTTTATAGGATGAAAAAATCCCTTATTCTCCCTCTAGAATACAAATACATATAAATCCACTGCTGTGTACAATATATAAGTATAATCTGCCTGTGGAATCAGAGCCTGCAATACAGATCAAGTACACAAAATTCTCCTCATTACATCAACTAGAGCTTGTGGCTCAGTAGCTTTAGCTCCTGCTTGTAATGTTAAGGTTGTGGATTCAAGACCTGGGGAGACACACAAAGAAAAAGGATGCTTTTGTAATTGATTTTTATTATTTTTTCTACTTTTATAAGAACAAAAAAAATCTTTTTCTTCACCTCAGTATATATGGAACATACAAATGCATTGTTATACACAATGCATGTCTATGGACATGTATAATCTACTTCTGGGTTCACTGCCTGCAGTACATTTCAAGATTACCAAGTTTTCCTATCAACATGATTGTTGGCTGTAGCTCCTAGACAGCGCTACAGCTTGCAAAAATGGAGATATGGAGATATGAGTTTGCGTCCCGGGGAGACCTGATCACAGGACAGAGAGGAAAATTGAATAATTTAATTTATGTGTGACATGTAGAAGTAGTGCTGTTGCTTTAAAAGCATTCAGCAACTATTAGAAGTAACACAAGCACGGGAGACAGGAAGTGTTGTGCTTCAGAAGCATTCAGCAACTAAAGGGGTTAACACGGTCACAGGAGAAGGGGGAGTGTTTTAGCAGAGCCCCACATGATTGTGGGGAAGTTGTTTGCTGTCTGGCTGGAGCCGAAGAGAAAGGTGGTGTCTAAAAGTGAGAAGGATTCAAGTCAGGAGTGAAGCTAAACACAGGTCAGGTAGAGTTCCTGAACTAGCAGTGCAGAGTACTGTCAGGCAGAAAGATAAGAACTGGAAGAAATGGTGTTACAGGGATCATCTCCCTCAGGTAACCCTCCCCCTTCCTCCATCTCACTGTGCTGTAAAGAATGCTGTGTTCATTAATGTGCCTTTGCATTAGAACTGTGCTGTATTGTACTACTGGGAAGACTGTGAACTGCTGTGCTGCTAAGGAAACTGTACTTTTTGTCACTGGAGACTGTTGCTCATAAGACTTAACTTGCACTGGCTGTGCGGCTTCTTATTAAATGCTACTGTTCTACCGTTTATGAGGACTTATGTCTATGAGTTGGGAGCTATGTGATTGGTTGCTATGTTATAATGAAAGCTGAGCTATAATTAGTTGCTATGGTAAAAAGAAAGCTAAGCTCTGGTTGCTTTTGTAAAATGAAATCTGAGCTTTAGTTGCTATGATAAATTGAAAGCTGAGCTGTTTTTTAGGGCCAGCAAAAACAGAAGCACAATAAGCGTCATTCTGAACAATAGACACCAATATAAATAAATCCTGTAGGCCAACCAAAGAGACCAGCAACACCAAAACATACGGCAAAAATTAACTATATGGCCAAAGTTAAAATTGCAAAGCTTTATTGAAATATATAAAAAAACAAATATAACGTAAACATAATTAAAACATAGAAACCACCACAGACGAAAAAAATAGGTGGGTGAACATACCAAATGTAAACATCAAACACTGAATTTATACAATAATCACAACAGGTAGGTATATAAAGATAAAGGTTGTAAAAAAAAGTATTTATATATAATGGTCAGTCATATGTTTACGATCACAACAAATATATATATATAATCATATCTTGTTTCCATGTACAGGAAGGTCATATAGACCCATAAGTAAACATCAGGGTATATGTAATATATAATAAGTATAACCAACTGAACATTATCAATCCTATAATAGGAATATATTTAATGGTCACTCCCTATATACGCAAGATAACAGTACATATACCAATAAATGGTCAATGCGACATATTAGTGACAATCCAATACTACCTGAAGTTAATAAATAATATAGAAAAGATATTTACCAAAGAAGGTACGTATGAAGTCCAGGCACCCACCACACCCAACGCGCGTTTCGCACAGAAATGCTTCGTCCAGGGAAACAGGATAAGTTACTCCTTTTAAAAACTAAGGGGTAATTTATCAAAGCTGGAATTTGATAAGCCAGTTTTAAATTAAATTCCTGATACATCAAATTCATGAAGAGGCATGGCCTCCTGTTAAATGTGTGCATCGTTCTGTTATGTTCACCAGTAAATTAAATTTATTCCAGTTGGTGTAGACTGTTTATATAATTTTTTTTCCAGTTTTCTGGTGCAGATTATAATTAATTTGTGGGACTGTAATTGACCACACCCCTTTGAGAAGCCCCACACACTTTACTAGACAAGCGACTATTTCATGCCAGGAAACCGACATAGAGGGAAAGATAAATTCCAGTATTTAACTTAGGAAATTTCATGGAAAAAAATATTTATAAAATGTAAAATGCATGGCTAAGCTAGAGGCAAAATTTATTAGGCCAAATGCATTAGAAACTGATGTACACCCCTTGGACTACATTTATTACATGGACTTTCCTAATATGATAAGTTCTTCCCTAGCCATAGGGTAGGGTCTAATTAATTAATCACTGGGAGTCTGATCTCTGGGAACTCTCGCAATCCCCAAAACAGAGTTTAGAAACTACAAAAACAGGGACCTGCAGAGCACTTCCACGAACGGAGTGGGGGAATGGTGCACATACTCGACCTTCCCTCCAACCCTTATCTATGGAGACAGCCAAATAAAGTGTTTTAGAGATGAGCAAATTGATTTGATGAGAATTTAATTTGTATTGAATTTTTGCAAATTGCCTCTTCAGAGAAGAAGAGGACTAGAACTCTAGTACCACCTATTAGGTTCCACTATAGTTCTAGTCCTCTTCCTCTCTGAAGAGGCAATTTGCATATTTAATTTCCCAGAAGGATGTATGGCGTTTATAAGACTCCTCACTCTGACATGCCAGGCCTAGCTTGTCACTCTCCACAAGGAGAAACGTTACCCCTTAGACCCCCGGCTGCTGTCGGCTCTGACGTCCGCTGATTTCACGTCATGATTCCGGATGCAGCCGGGGGTCTCTCTTTTGCGTTCCATAGTGGCTGCTAGGTTGCGGGTGGGGTTCCCCCCCACGTCACACCCAGCGTCCACCGCGTGCTCTCCCTCTCCCCATTCATTGGGAAAGCGCGCGGTGGATGTAGGGTGTGACACGGGGGGTAACCCCACCCACAACCCAGCAGCCACCACAGGGACCCCAGCGCTGAGTCACGCCTGACTTGACATTATGTCAGCGGGGGTCACTCGCTGCCTGTGAGTGGCCAGTGATAGCGGCGCTCACCGGCAGAAACAGCAGCAGGAGGTAATTAGAAAGAAGCTTCTTTTCATCATAAAAACACATTGGGCTATTTTGAATAGTAGTGGATAACCCTTTTAACCAGAGTCATTAGGAGTGACTATCATAGCCTGTATAAAAGCAGAGGCAGGGTAGGCAGCAAACATTTTGCGTTGAAACTGGATAGTTAGAATATGTCACAGCTCATATGTTAGCTATACAGATAGAAAAATAAAGTTGTAAAACACTGAGCAGATTAGTGTGTAACAGCACAGCAGTGAAGAAGAGTTTAAATCCTTTTATCCATAGCCATATACATTGAGTTTGCTGTTAAAGAGCTTGAAAAGGGTTGGATTGTGTCCTATGAGACCTTATGGTTGCTGCCTTTCATCTTTTCAGGGCAACTGGAGGCTTTGCAGTACTTGCGATTAGCTGCAAATCGAATTTTGGAAAAAAATTCACCAAAGTTGACAAATTTTAATTCAAATCTTAACACGGAGGCTGAATATGTGCACCTCTCCTCCATTCAAGATGAAGCTGCAGAGAATCATTGTTGGGGAGCAAAATGGGGGATCGCTGGTGGTCCCGGAGGTTGGATGTCAATAATGTATTTAAAGGGGATAACTTTCAATTTTACGAAGATCCCTTGAACTGTTTTAGACACAATTTTTAATATGTTACATATATATTTTTTACTTGTTCTGTAAGGGGTGTGGTGTATATGGAAAAGGGGTGTCTCATAGAAAAGGGAGTGGACTATAATGCCATACTTGTGACAATATTGCACCAAAATTGTGGTTAAAATTATTGATGCAAGGTAAGCCAAACAATAGATGGTGGAAACTTAGTCTAAACAATCTAAAGGTGCTCTAGATTTCTCAAAGAGACGTTTGGTGCATAACATGGTGGGATTGTATTTCTTTGGATTTTGTCACAAATTGAGACCCTAGACCAGGGGTGAGGAACCTTCTTTCTGCCAAGAGCCATTTATATATTCAAGCCTGGTCACAAATGCGGAAACGTGATGCAGTAGGGGACCGGAGCAGCGCTGGAAACGGCCTAAAACAGTGGATAGGTAAGTAATATTATGCACTCATTACACACATATTACTAATTGGTAACAGAGGGGGGCAATAAAAAAAATTTATTATTGCATCTCCATGTAATCTTCATTGCATGCGCCTTAGCGGTCAGTAGTGAACACTGCATGGTCTCGTTCCCAGAGCAAGAAGAAAAGACACAGCTGCACTGTGGTCCCCAGGAATCTGCCCGGGGGGTGGAGAAAAGGTAATTGAGGGCCGTAAATGGCATGAGGTTCCCCACCCCTGCCCTAGACCTTTCCATTTATAGTGAGAGGCAAAAACCTATCTTTGCAAAGATCTGTGCTTTAACTGCACAGACTCGAGATTTGCAGCACTGGTTGGATGATGTAGGAGACGTCACCCACATCCATCAAGAAAGGAGGGCTGGCAATTGTGGGTAGACAGTAGGCACCAAGCAGAGTCCTGCACAGGCATGTTTCCCTATGACTTCCTGAGGGCAGAGCAAAGTCTTGTAATGTGTAAGACAGCTGGTCACAAATGAGGAAACGTGATGCAGTAGGGGACCGGAGCAGCGCTGGAAACGGCAGAAAACAGTTATAGGTAAGTAATATTATGCACTCATTACACAAATATTACTAATTGGTAACAGAGGGAGCAATAATAAAAATGTATTATTGCATCTCCAGAAGAAGACAATGCACCTATTAACCACTGACACATGGACAGGGTAGCAGATTGTCTAATGTCAACTGCCGGGAACAGGAGATGCATTCATCTTAATATAGCGCTTGTCATGCCGTGACCCCCATGTAAGACTATTCCCCAGGGGATAACCTGCACACACAATTACACTCTCGATGTCTCTTTTACATAGGACACAGGAACCAAGGAAATGACTTATCTCTCTTTCTGTAATGGAGAAAATAAATATGTGAGAGGGGCTCGGCTGCAGGTTCTTTTTTTTTTTTTCATTACAGCTCAATTGCCAGGTCCGGAAATATGAGCAATTGATCTTCTAAACTGAAATGTTTTAATGCCCTAAAAGGAGTATACAACCACCAGGCCTCCAATGAACGTGTCAGGCCAAGCCATAAACAATATAATTACTCCAAAATAATATCAAAACAGCAAAAGGAAAAAAGAAAAGTGGAATAAATCATTGGGTTTTATGGGATGCTATTTTTTTGGGCGGGGGGGGGGTGTTAGTTGTTGGAAAATAGCAATTTTTATACATTGTTAGAAATTGAAAGACAAGCGATATACAGTGAGACATCTAAGATGGCCACCCATTACTGCAGTGAAGAATTGTCTTCTTTAAAAGAGGATAGCCAATATCCAGAGACCAGAGCTCCTTGAAACTCCAAGACAAAGTTGGTAGTAGGCCCTCCACCTACCATGTGCCATTATATATCAAAGGGGTTATCACAAACATTTATGGCATACCCACAGGAGACGTAGATTCCATAGAAGGAAACCACATCTTTGTCCAGAATGGAGGTTCCCAGATCCCCTCTTTCAGAGGTGTGCAGAAAATGTAATAGGAGATATGGCCGCACTTGGGTGTCTCTCTTCTTTGACAATTTAGGGAAGTTTAAGCTTGACCCCAACCCTTCCCTCATCACTCCCAGGAACATCTCTGAACCGCCTCTGACCGCCTAACATTTTAGGGAAGTTTAAGCTTGGCCCCAACCCTGCCCTCACCCCTCCCTGGAACATCTCTGAACCGACTCTGACCGCCTAACATTTTAGGAAAGTTTAAGCTTGGCCCAAACCCTTCCCTCATTTCTTCTGGGAACATCTCTGAACCACCCCTGACTGCCTACTTTTGGACTGGATTTCCATGAACCCCACCCCATTTTGGCACAGGTATTGGGGTAAAACTGGGACAGTTGTAAACTATGTTGTCACAACAACAAGGCAACTTCCTAAGATAGAGCAATACATTAAGAGACCCAACTTTCTTGAAACTAAGCTTCCAAAATGATTTCAGGCCAAGTAGGAGGCAGATGTATCCTACTCTAATCAAATCCAGCCTTGGACAGAGGTGATGCTTGTGTGGATAATTTTTGTTAATGGTTATACTTTAGTATATATAAATTTCTGATAGAAGTGATGCCCTACGTGAACTTTTTTGGGGGGTAACTTAGTGGCTTCATTTCATTATGACAAAGGTATCGAAGGTTCAAGTACAAACCACGGCTGCATTCACATAGAACTTGTTAGAAACTCATGGATATTTTACTTTGCTCCAAAACAATGAAGTTCAATTAGATCCCCATGAAATTGGCTCTATCGTATAAATTTGTTAGATTATAAGTGTGCACCAATTTTTCATTCTTATTTCTTACTTGTAGTCTACTTATTATGACCATTTATATATTTTCTCGTTTATGTCAACACTCTCCTATTTTTTTTTCTTTAAAGCCTGAGATCATGCTCTGCATTCAAAGTACATAACAATGTAAGGTGTGCCACACAAAAATGTGAATTGCAGCTCCCATTTATAAACCTTTACCCATCTCTCTGGACCAGAAGGCCACAATGAGGGTTAGGGATCAGTGGCCTCCCCTCGCTAAAGCTTGGGGAGAGCTTGAGTTCATACACCCCAAGGTCAACACTCCTGGGGCACTTCTGCACCTTGGGCTCTGAAATCACCCAACTTAATGACTTTGATTCTGTAGGTTGGGATCACCTACAGTTTGGAGGTGGACATACCATTGGTGCATCCTGTGCAGCCACATGGGTGCCCACGAGTTAATGGGGCCCACTTCTACCTCCAATGAAGCTGTAATTGGACATTATAAGGAGCTATTGAACTGCAATGGGTCCATGTACTGTTCTTACACAAGGGCCGCTTCTGTGTATTCCCACACCTGCTACAGTTGGCTATATTAGCCATCCTATGTACACCCCAAATCTTCCTCCAGTTACATGATGGAAATTTTCAAACCCCCAATAATAACAGATACTGTGTGATGGCCGTGGATGTGGACCCACTGTGCCACTGGCCAGGCTTACTCTGGAGGGGTGTAACTAAGTGGCTACCTGGTTTTCACTAGAGCCCCTGATGGTGAGGATAGGCTTGGGCCATTAGGGTAGCCATCAGGTGCCATTCCAGGGCAGTCCCCAGATTTTTAGCAGCTGACCGAAGGGTCAGTGGCAGAACTCAAGGTACAAAGGACAAAGACAGAGACATGGTCAGACAGGCCGAGGTCAGGGCAGGCAGCACAGGATCAGAATATGAAGCCGGGGCCTGGAGTGGAGAGGTCAGACAAAACGAGTGAACAAGCTGCGTTGTTAACAGGAGGATCGAACATAGACCTTGACAGATTTTTAGAGACAGAGTACAACTAGGAACTTAAGTTCAGGCAAGGTGTGGAGGGAGGAGCTGCCTGATATATCCACTGCTGGCAGGGAATAGGCCTGGGAATCAAAACTCTGTAGGACACAGCAGGGTTAAATCCACGCCTCCCTATAGCCAGGTGGAGACTCACTAGCACCAGGGAAATGCAGCAGAGCTGGGAGCGCTGCAGAGGCAGATCAGCGAGATGGACTGACACTGGATGGAGCAGAGCAGTTAACGCAGTGAGGAGGATGGCGCTGAGAACGCGTGCAAGTTACTGGTGTGACATACTACATTTGATTTTAGCTACTTGAGATGAAGTTAATTAATGTACAGTCATTTTGGAAGCTATGGAGATATGGATTTCGTCAGCCAGTCATAGAAACTGCATGTAACTATGAAGACATCTCTGCGCTACCTTTATACAGGTCGGAATATACTCGCAAACTTTCAATAGTGGTATTTAAATAGCGCAATCTCCGGAAATGATCGAGGGGAGCCGATGAGTTGTCATGGCAGTTGGAGGCCTGTTGAAAGACCCCATGGTTGCCATCTTTATCCTCATGTGAAGCATATCCTTTGGCTGGACTTCATAGGAGAACCTTATTTTGTCTATATAGCAGGTTCAAGCCTCCTAAGGAGAATAAAAAAATAAAGGAAAAAAAATTAAAAAAGGAAAAAAAAATAAAAATTCTAAACATCCTCCTTTTCCCGCCTTAACAATAAATAAAAAAAAATTTAATAAATCCAAACGCTAAACACTGTAATAAAAAATGAGTTGCAATAAAAAGAAATCAAAACATCATAAGTACTCAAAACACACAAAAGCCACGCTCCTATACATCGATGGAGAAATAAAAAAAAAAGTCAAAGAAAATAGGCAAACAATTTTTCAAAAAAATCTTTTTACTACTTAAGTAAAAAAAGCCACAAACTATACATGTTTGGTACGTCTGGATTTAGCATCACAGCAAAGGAAAAGACGAGTGAGCACTTGCTTTACAGGAGGGTCCAAGAGGCTTCTCCTTCCAGGTGATTTTCCAACTCTTACAGGAGTCTCCCAAACATCCAGGAAAAATAGGCAATTACTATATAGAGATAGAAGCAATCTCAAACACACCCCAATATATGGTTAAAGAGAAATCATTGCTTTAAATCCCTTCTTCACCTTCATGAATCAACAGTACACGTGAAAATAAGAAACTTTGTAATATATCTTATTAGAGAAATCTGCTTCTTTCTCCTCCAGGACTGATCATGTATTCTCAGTAATAATGTGTATTTATTGCATAAAGACTTTCCCATTACTGAGAAAGAAGATGACAGTTAGTGCTGGTAAAGTTCTACAGAGAACTGTAACTGTCATTTCAGGAGAACTTGCAGCAGAATGTCTGTGTCGGCCTCTAGCTCCTCCCTCTCCATAGAATTTTAAAAGCGCCAACTGTCATCTCCGATCTCAGTAATGTGAAAATATGTCTTCAATGAATACAAATTTTGCAGATTTTACCTTAAATTGAGAATGAATGATTGATCCGGGAGTAGGAAAAGCAGATTTCTCTGATAAGATATATTACAAAGTTTCTTATTTTCATGTATCCTATTGATTTATGAAATCGAATGTTACCCTTTGAATAAGTGTTTTATTCCAGTGGTTCCTATATTATATAACCTTGCGTGTTTTTCTATGATGGTATGTGTTATATAGACCATTGTAATGTCTTGGATACATTTTATACATTTTCGATTTAATGGTGTTTTTTTCTTTCCTTGTTCAAAAGATATCGCCTCTCCCCCCAAGATCGGCAATTCTAGTTCCATACAAAAGCTAGGAGGATGAAAATGTGAGGCTCTTGCTGACCTGAAATCTAATGCTTATACTTTTATCTCTTCTATCAATGAAATGGAAATCAACCAGAAGAATGACAGAACAGTTCTAAGAGGAATCCTTCAGTGGTTCAGCGGCACAGGCCATTAACACATCCATAAAAATGTTCTCCTCCTTTTTTTTAATGAAGCCTTCACTGGAAGAACATTGTAAAACCGTCTTCTATTTTATAGCCTTCTTGAGTTTCTGCCTAAATTATCCCGTGCATGAGAATGTATATTGTTTAACTAGAGAAGTAGTTGGGGGATTTGTCTTATTGTATTTGGGCACTTTTATTTCTTTTCCATCTGGCCCAGACCGCTATGAAAACTTCTTCCAGCCCTGCAGAATTTAGAACAAAGACTTCTCACATTTATAGCACATCCCACCTATCAGCTCCCTTTTCAAACTCTCCATCCTGCTGATACCCCTAATTCTGTGTCTGCTGCTTCCCCATTTGCCCTTAATACTGTACCAGAAATAGTGTCATTACTATAATTGTTCCCCAAAAATAGTGCCATACAAACAGCGCCCCTGGGAATAATAGGGCCAAATACATAACGCCAGAAAAAATAGTAGTGACAAACAATGTCCCATATGGCAATGGTGCTCAATAAACGTGCCATCTTATCTCATTTAAAGGAGTTGTCACCGTTAAAAAAAAATGAAGTGTGCTTTATTCACCCTCCCCAGGTCCAACACTGAATCACGGTGTTCGATATTGGCTGCATGGCAGACAATTACTGAACTCAGCGGCTGCTCCCGGGTAAAGGGAACATCCAGCTTAAAATGGATGAGTTCACTGATTATCTGCCAGTAACTGACTCTGGGAGCAGCACTGGAGACTTACCATTGGACCTGGTGAGGATGAGTAAAGAATAGTTTGTTTGTTTTATTACAAACTGCAGCCAGGGGACTGCAGTTTTCTGAAATGATCTTCTTGGTGCCTCCAAAAAGTAATAATGCTTCTTTTAGTGAACCACAAAGTAATAATGACCCATTTTTAGATCTAAATATTAATAATGTCCACTAACGTGCCCCTTATAAAGTAATAATGTCCCCTTTGTTCTCTATAAACAGTTATAATGAATCTTCAAAAAGTGATATAACCACCCTGTGTGCACCGCACAAAGTAGTAGTGTCCCCTTTTGCCCCATAGACAGTAATAATGCTCCGTTTGCTCCCTATGGCTATGTTCACACATGGCGTTTTTTTATTCACCTTTTTTTATCTGCAGATATATTAGAGAATATAATACACATGTTATTGTGAAATACCATTAATAACTCCATATGAATTTTAGTAATTGCAATAAAATTTAAAGCATTGTCCAGGATTAGAAAATAAAATGCAGTTTTTTTTTTCCCCTGAAACAGCGCCACTCCTGTTCAGGGGTTATATCTGGTACTGCAGCTCTGTTCTATTTAATTGAAACCATAGGCACAAACCATAGCCCAATTTCTGTTCATAAAATTACCCATTTATTATTATGCTGGACAACCCATTTAAGGCCATGTTCTGAGTTTTTTTGTGCAGGAAATCTGCTGCATTTAAGGGTATGTTCACACAGTATTTTTTTTTTCTGCATGAAAAACGACACAGACTATGGCCTGAGAAACACAGTGTAAATTTTCACATCTTTTGTGAGTTTTTGATACTTTTTTATGCAATTTTGGTGCATTTAAATTGCATTGGAAAAAACTGCAGAAAATGGCTGAAAGAATTGACATGCTGTGTTTTAAAAAAAAAAAATGCACCGCAGGTCAAAAAATATAGAAAGAAAACACATAGTGTGAATAATATTCTAGAAAGCTCATTTATTTTGCTGTTGTTGTAAAATGCTGCGCTTTTTCAGCACACAAAAAAAGCGCGTAAAAAAATGCATCAAAAATTGTATGTGTGAACAAGCCCAAACAGTTCAAGTAAACTTTGTGTAAATTCTTGAAAACTAATGTCCATTGTGTGTATTGTACGTTTTTTATTCATTTTTTCTCTATAAGCTTCTACGAGGAGCTTAAGAAAAGTATATAAAAAAGGCAGTTACGTTTTTAAGTGCAAAATCACAGTGTTGACAAAACGATGCTTCAAACCTGCACCAAAAAGGGCAAAATCATTATAAAAGCACAGCAAAAATGCAATAATCACAGCAGTCTGCCATTGCATATTTTGGTGTGGACACCTGTGAAAAAAACATAGCGAAAAATAGCAGCGTTTTTTTAACGTGGGAACATGTCCTAAACAGAAAGACTTAAAAGGAATTTTCTAACTTTAGCAAAAAATCATTGTATTACGTAATGAAAATATTTATTGTGCAATGATTCTTCATGTTTTTCAGTATCTCTGTTTGTTGTCAATGCAGCCAGGATCATTCCTGTCCAGCCGCTACACCGATGCCTCTACTCTGTGCCAGACATTGCACTGGTTACCCCTCCACTACAGAGTATGATATAAACTTATCACTTTTACTCCACAAAGCTCTCCACGGTTCAGCACCACCTTACATCTCCTCCCTCGTCTGTATACCACCCTACCCATGCCCCCCGTTCCTCTAATGACCTAAGAATAACATTCTCAATAATCCAAACCTCCAATTCCCATCACCAAGACTTCTCTCGTGCTGTGCAAATTCTCTGGAATGCACTACCCAGGACAATTCTATTCACCTCACCTAATTTACCTAACTATTCCCTTTTTGCCCTTCCTAAAATGTCCTCTGAATCTGGTGCCTTGTATTATCTGTTTACACACCCTCCATGCACTTAATAGCCCTCTGTATCAGTACTGTACACATACTGGCTGGTGACCGGCTCATGCAGCGTTATGTGAATACCCTGTTTATTATATTGATCTTTTATGCCCTTTTTGGTCCACTATGCACCCCCTTTTGGGTACAGACACTGATATTGATAACTTCCATATACGGATGTTTCAGCCTTTTTGCCCTTCACCAGTGTAAGACATGAGAATCATAGGTCTATATGGCCACCTGTTTTAAGAAGGTCTTGTTATACCCAATAATTTCGTACATAGCATTGACAAATGACATTTTCACTACCTTCATCAACCAGCACATGTTAACTAGTCTATATGACAAGGCTTAAATAAATCCACTCATTTATTCTGCACCAATGACTCAATGAATGACAGCTCAGATGCCATATGGTGCTAAAGCCCAAGACAATACCATTGTTACATCCTATTTAAATGACAAATTGCAGGGTTACCTCCACCAAACCTGTGAACAATGACTTCTGGGGATATTAAAGCATATTAAGACAATACTCTGTGATAATGAATGTGAGTGAGGAGTCTGATGTGGATAAAGCGGCACGATGATGAATAGTTCCATCGTTTGTACCATTGTGTATTACCTTGGTATGAAGTTGACCATTGAATCACTCCGTTGCATAATTATTGATTTTTTTTCCAGCTAACAGGTAACAGGATATAATCAATCACATGCATGAACACAAATGGAACGTTTGACACTTCAAAAAGAGAAAAATACAGAATATTGATTTAGGTCAGTGTGACCTTAAGGACAGGTCAATGATGAGACATGCAACTAATGAAGCTCTATGGATGAAGTCTGCCTTGCTTGTTCGATAGGTGACCGACCATTCATCTTTCATTCCCATATTAGTAAAATCAAGCGGATCTGTCACCAGATCGCACAATTAAATCTGCATTCAGTATTAAATAGACCTGAAAAGGCTGATGTATTTACTTTAAAATCCATGTCAGAATGGCTGTATGATCCTTCTCGAAAGTTGCGCTATCCAAAACATCCCAAGTATCTCATGCTCTGTTTCTTTCCACTGGGTCCACTGCCCTATGCTCTGCTCCACGATGGGTTTTGCAGATTGCAATGACATCATCTCCCTAGACCTATTTAAGGCACATTTAGACACACCCCTGTGTCTTGGGATCGAGACTCTAGAGGTGGAGGTGGTGTGCTCCAGCATCTGTGCTTTACTTGCTTCCATCCCTGCTGGGTTCCACTCCATCCGTCCTGCTGCTCCTGAGATTCCCATGTATACCAAGTCCTCTCTGTCCACTGCATCAACACCCAGGGTCCATGTGCACACGCAGACCTAAGACTTAAGATCCACCTCACCTGGTGAGCTTAAGACATGCCATCCTTATGTTTTTTAATTTGAAGATTACACAGCCATGACTTTTCAATCCAAGTACATCAGCATCATCAGGTCTAACAGAGCGTTTTGATAATGAGTGCAGTTTATATTGTGAAATATGGTGACCAATCTGCTTTAACCCATACGTTATACAGGGAGGGTGATGGCTGTGTTACACAGCTGTCACCTCCTTCCAGTGACCAGAGCAAGGTGGATCGCTGCTATTTAACCATTGAGATTCCTATGGCATTGACGGACAGCGTGCACTAACAGCTCGGTGATACATTGATTTGATGGAGGAACCAGGGGTCCGGTCATTTGTCCAATATGTCCCAGGGGCCGTTTTTCAACACGGCTACTGTGAGCAGCCTGTGTGGCCTAAACATGCCCCCATGGCTACAGAGTCTCCATCGAGCACATCTGGGACATCATTGGTCGGTAATTACACATGAGCAGCCAGCAGTGGATCTTGATGATTTGCCCAAGTGTATTCAGCGGCAGAACCTTCCTCAGACCACCATTAATAACCTCACTGATAGAAGCCAAGGCTGTAAGAATGGAGATTTCTGCTTGTGGCGCTCATACTCCAGACAGAATAAATCGAGATGTTTGGAAAATTTGTTTCCATTTTTTTTTATAATTTGCAGATCAGTAACATGTCTCCATCCTGTGATTTCCATCATTCCATGACTTTTGCTTCTTGGTGTTGCAATTACAATGGTGAGTAGTGTATTTATGTGTATAATAGTCCATATTTGAAAGGGGTTGTCCAGCGCTCTTTGTGACTGCAGACTTGTGTATCCTCACATCACATGCACTGCGCGCTGTGAGGATTCTCTAGTGCTGGAAGTGGTGAGCTCGTGACCCACCAAACAAGTTTGTGTTTTGCACACAGGTGGTCACATGATGACTAGATGGACAATGATAGACACGTCTAGTCGGAATGTGACCGAAAGTATGCAAATTTCATACTTGCGGTCACGTGACCACATGATGCCGACACATGCACCGGAGAATCGAGTGACTGTAGACTTGTAGTCTAAGGCCGGACAACCCCTTTAGGGAGTCAAGTTTAAATGTAGTGTTTGTAATATATATATATATATATATATATATATATATATATATATATATATATATATATTATAAAGCCTATATGCAAATCCCATAATTCCCTGCTTAAATGCAAGCTTTCAATTGGTCATTTCTATTGTCCAGGATTGAACTGACAAATCATCTCAGTTTTCCAGTCCTGTTAATTAAATATCACAATAAGCAAATATTCGCACTACTACCAATTAAAACCACTTGGCCCGACTCCAGGAATTGTCAATTTCATTTGTAACTATCTTTCTCTCTTTGTCAGGGATCCATCTGATTCACAATAACATGGAGTTGGCAAATCTCATTATCTCCACTTGGCAGTGTTAACACACTCTGATCAGGAGCATGTGCGCCTGAAATCTGGATGACTTCAGTAATGGCTCATAATTAAATTGGGATGGATATTCTGTCAGCGGATCATTCTACAATTGCATTACTCCTGTTTAATGCACGGGGTAGTAAATATAATATTGCATATGTCTGAGCAATTGTGGGATAAAGTAGATGTGTTGCATACGCAATTAAATATGTCACATATGATGCACCGTAAACTCCATATTTCTTATGTATCCATTTGTATCTCTATTTGGTGGGTACCTATAACTATATATTTCCAATTCGATCTAAGGTATAAAGAGTTGGGGGCAGGGACTGATGTGATTGTGACTATACAGCTCTGTGAAATAAGAAATAAATGAAATTTGTAACTTGCAATACCACTTCTCACCACTCTATGGGGAATTCTTTCCATAGACATATGTACAACAGCGCCCCCAACTCTAATTTAACTATGATTTGACACAGTTAAATATATAAATAACTATCATCTATATTGACCCCCAATTAACATTTAAGATTATATGGAGGCACATGTGGTATGCTGTACTATATGTGGTTTTATAGGGGTTAGCTCTCTTTAAAGCTTTACTATTGATGGAGAATGTGTCTTACCGAAGTGTAGACCTGCTGTGACTCCACGTGCCACTCTATAGCATCATGTACCCATTTTTGACACATGCATGAGTCCTAATGTTGCTTATATAGTAAAGCAATATGTAAAAAGTAAGTTGTGTGCAGCCTGTGGATCTCCATGACTCATGGACCAACATGTATTTCCTTCATCTCCTTTCTTCTTGGCTCAGCACATCCTAAGATGGGGGGATGAATTAGCCAGCTGTGAAAAAAAAACATGATTTTGTGATATTCTGTTGGGAGATGTTTATACTGTATATATCTATTTGTGGCCACCCAGTGGTTGGGATATGAATTGCAGCCTGACAAAGTTTGCTGGCATGTCACAATAATGTACTGAATTAGCATTGTGATGAACTGAAAATTTGTGAAATGTTCATGGTAGACACATTTGTATTAAATGTCATCCAATATAGGACTAGGTTCACACTGCGCCTCCAAACCATGGAAAAATCAAGGCATGGGTTTGCTATAATTTGTTGCTGCCTTTTTTGTCGATGTCTTTTCTGAAAATGTCAATAATTAATCATGTTACTATGTGCACAGGTTTTACCTCTATATCTTTAGTGTTTCAGTTTTCCCCAAGCATTTAGTAAAAAAAAAAAACACAAAGAACGCCCTGAAAAATGCATCGAATTAATATGAAATATGTGAATAAGTTTTGATCAGACAGTGTGGAAGGATTCAGTATCATTGCAATGAAAAATTGTAGCAAAAAAAATTCACACTTTTTTCAACACTTTTTCTGCATTTCTGGCTGTGGTTTGTTAGCACATACAGTTCTGTCATAATTTGCCAATTAACTTTTTTATGATTTTAGCTAAACTTAAAGATTTCCCACAATACGTGCATCATAAGTCTGTTTAATCTTCCATATAAGAAATTAATAAAGATAAAACATTAAAAAAAAAACAGTTTTAAAGTAATTTTCTTCTGCATTTTCACGACACAAGTCGCTCGTGGATAATTTACCTAGAATTGCTTCCATTAAAAACCACATCTAAAAATAATCATGAATGTTACATTTTTCAACATTTAACTTAATAGGAAAATAAATAAGGTTCATTTTTTTTATTCTTAAGAAATCTAATTTTTGTAACATCTGATCCTAGATTTCTTAAGTAAATTGAGTGCAAATATATTCAGAATTATCATCATCTAAAATGTGTAACATGGTCATGAAAATATTCACTAATTTGTTGCAACCAGAACTGAACGATGTCCTAATAATAGGTCATTACACTGTTATGTTGGTGGTGATAATGGGTGTATTGATGTCTGTTTATATATATAGTGCTATTTTATTCAAACTAGTATATATATATATATATATATATATATATATATATATATATTAGTTTATTATTATTATATTTATGTATATTTATTTAGTTAATATACATATGTATGTGTATATATATATATATTCATATATATATATTAGTTTGAGTATGTATATGTTTATATATATATATTAGTTTGAGTATGTATATGTTTATATATATATATTAGTTTGACTGTATATATTTATATATATATATATTAGTTTGAGTAAAATGACACAATATTTGAATTGAAAAACAAACTTCCCTGTATTCTTTTTTTTTTTCTTATTGATATTGATACCCAACCCCTTTTGCATTTATTATAGCTGGTGAGATAAACAATTAAACATTTTTTACAATTAGGACATCATTTAGTTTATAAATATTCATATGAATAAATTACAAATATTGGATCCTCTAAAGAATTCTGTTCTAAAATATAGAAACATGCTATAGTAGAATATAACATGACATCATTGAAAGAATAAAATCCAGGTCCTTCACAATTCATTCTTCCTTCCTGTTGCCTTTTAGTTTTTACTGAAAGAGTTAAACAAAATCCATTGAACTGCTAATATAAATTCCTGAACTATACAACACCATCCCCTACTAGACAAACCAACCTGCACCCATCCCCCCTTGCTAAGTACCTTTGCAGATTATTATAAGCAATGTCTCATGCTTATAACTCCCCCCTCCCATCTCTCCTCATCCCCCCTCCCTCAGTAGAACTCAGCTGGGACTAACAGGAAAACGTCTTCTAATCCACCTCCAAATATAGCAATTTGAGTTGTCTATGGTGCTGAAGACTGGGAGGAAGAGGTGGGGGGTGAGGAGTCTGCAGCTGACTAAGGAACTCATCTTCTTTACACCTTGCTCTTCTAAGTGTGTGATAAGGATTTAAAAAAAAAAGCAATGGCATGAATGAAGAAGAAAGAAGTTAAGGCTTGTGGATCTGGCTATCCTGACTAGATAATTGAAGCTGACCCTGGTGATATCTAATTGCTGATGTCAATGGTGCTCCAGCTCCTATATTACCAGATCAGATAAGAACTACTCTTTTGGGTGCCCCAGCAAGGAGAATCTGCTATCCATGGTCTTGAATACCAAATTAGAGCGACACTGCAGTTCATGGTCTTGAATACTTATCTACAATGTCTCTGCTGTCCATGCGCTAGAATCCGACTACAGCGCCAGTGCCGCCTATAGACCTGAATTCCAGACTACAAAGTCACTGCTGTCTATGGCCTTGAATTCCTGACATTAAAGTCACTTCTGTCCATGGTCCTGAATTCCTAACTACAAAGTCACTGCTGTCCATCATCCTGAATTCCTGACTACAAAGTCACTGCTGTCCATCATCCTGTATTCCCGACTGCAAAGTTACTGCTGTTCCTGTTCCTGAACTCCCGACTACAAAGTTACTGAAGTTTATGGTCTCGAATTCTTGATTTCAAAGTCACTGTCTTCCATAGTCTAGAAATTCTGACTGCAATCACTGCTGTCTATGGTCCAGAAATCCCGACTACAAAGTAACTGCTATCTACAATCTTAAAATCTTGACCACAGTCACTTTTGTCTGTGGTCCTGAATATCTGAATACAAAGTCAATAATGTCTATGGTCCTGAATAGCTGACTACAAATCCAATGCTGTCCATGGACCTGAATTACTGATGACCACCAGGGTCCTGCATTCCTGACAACAAAGTCCTGGCTGTCCTTGGAGCTGAATGATTACATTGTCATTGCTGTCCATGGTGCTGAAATGAGATTCAAGGCTGCCTGTGATCCTGCAATAAATGTAGCCTAATGGTTACACTGCAGAAGAGCCCTGACTGCTGCTAGAAGCATCGCAACATAACTCTGACTCCAGTGCTTTTTTCCACTCTCGTTCATGGCCATCCCACGCAAGAAAGCAGGATATTTATTGGATATTATACTGCATAGCACAGCCTGAGCTCCACTGCTATCACTCCTATGGCTTTGCTCATTACTACATAAGCCGATGCCTACTTATGTCTGTCTCTTACAAGGCCAAGCCATAGACATTCTTCCTTTTTTTTGTTTCTTTTAATTGAATGCTCCATGTATCCGGATTAAGGGGGAAAAAAGTCAGAATAATCAAATCAACGATTATTTCTTTTGGCCTTAAAATTCGTAATGAGAACTTTTTCTTGAAAGCACAGATTTAATAACTGGACTTATTAAAAGGATCGGGATGGAGTTTAGAAAGGAGGAATTCAAGAAGCTGGCGGGTAATACCCTAGGACAACTGCACAGGTATCTATTGAATACACCAAATTTATTGCTGATATATATATATATATATATATATATATATATATATATATATATATGTCACATATCGCAAAAAAAATATCATTACATTAATGTGGCTTTAAAGAGTATCTGCATTATATTACCTTACACCTTAACGAATTCAGCACTGCTACATCTCTGGATAAAGAGATACATGTTCTGCAGCTTTGTATTCACACATAATAGCCTGGGAGGTTTATATAATATGTATCAATGTTAATATTAATTATATTACTATCTTATTCGTTGGCAAAGGTGTTTTTTTTTGTAACAGAACGAGGTGGCAGAACAGAACACTTCTCTATTGTTCTTAGAATGATACATTGTAACGCACAGTCTGAATTATTTATAATCCTGAAAATCTTGATTTATGTTTAGAACCCAAAATGTAATCAAAATCTCATTGTGCCATTCATCACTGCATTTTAATGCCCCCAGTGCAGTGTAGTAGTAACCCCCAAGGGGTATATGAGGGCTGCAGACACTTTCTCCTTAATGTGACTCTCCTCCACTCATTCACTCATTCCCTCTCAAACAACATTAATCCGAGCAAAATCAAAGCGGCTTTTCCGTTCACAGGCATTGGTATTTTTTTTTTTATCTTGATTAATTTCTGTCCATTGCTTGTCCTGGGAGTGGGCACAGAAGATCTTAATGTGCTTATGGGTTTAGGAGAGTGAAATACTGGGAGAAGTGATTACGTTGATGGCCTGCAAAGTATATTATCCTGTAATCCCACTGTGAGGTTAGGGATAATTTGATGGAGGGGGTTCTCAATCCCCTATTCTAGACTCCACTCAAAAAAGGACATTTAGGCTGTAGAGAAATAGATCAATATATTCTATCTATCTATCTCTTATCTTTCTATCTATCTATCTATCTATCTATCTCATATCTATCTATCTATCTATCTATCTATCTCATATCTATCTATCTATCTATTATCTATCTATCTATCTATCTATTATCTATCTATCTATCTATCTATTATCTATCTATCTATCATCTATCTATCATCTATCTATTATCTATCTATCATCTATCTATCTATTATCTATCTATCTATCTATCTATCTATCTATCTTTATCTACTATCTATCTATCTATCTATCTATTATCTATCTATCTATCTATTATCTATCTATCTTTATCTACTATCTATCTATCTATCTATCTATCTATCTATCTATCTATCTATCTTCTATCTACCCGTAGGCCAGTTCTGCAGTTCTGCTCTCTGTATTTCTGTCTTGTCATAAACTCTGGTGGATCAGTGCTCCACTTTACCGTACTGCAGTAATTTTTCCTTGTTCTCAAAGTCACCTTGTACATAACCTTGTCCTATTGATTGCTGAATCAGGATGATGACTGATCACAAGGTGTGGTGGCCCAGACATCTCCAGCCACACCTCTCCCCCATACAATTCTAACTTCATACTGTCTTTTACTGGCCATGCATTGCTTTACCACATAAGATAGCTCACATATATCTATATATCTATAGATATCTATCTATCTATATATATATATATATATATATATATCCATATATAGATATATATCTATATCCATATATATACAGAGAGAGAGATCTCTATATATAGATATATCTATAAATATATTTAAACATATATTTGTATATAAAATTAAAAACGGCCATCAAATGCTAATATATATGTATATATATATATATATATATAAAAAAATATATATATATATATATATATATATATATATATATATAATGCAGCCTCCAATAGGCGAATGATATATGTATTCCAGTGTATAAACTATATTGTTATATGTACCCTGCAACCCTCTGCACAAATATAACTCATTGTATGTATTCTTTCCTTGTTATTTTTACTTATTTATTTTGCACTATTTTGGTAACACACACATCTATTATCACATATACAATACTACCTATATAAACAAACATGTACATATACAGTATACTCACATATATGTATTTATATATATATATATATATATATACACACGTTTATAAACACATACATGTGTGTAAATATATGTGTGTATATACAGAAAGAGCGTGACAAAGATACATACACATGAATGTATTGTATACACAAAAATACCGATGCATATGTACACATACACACATTTATATACACATATACACAATACAATATGTATATAAATATATATACACATATAAACATTTAAAAAATGTAACAGAATAAGAGAAAGAAATGATATACATGAACATACCATACATGTATACAGAAAGATTCAAATATATATATACATACATACA